>NC_087285.1:14041089-14344120 GCF_015220805.1 Pogoniulus pusillus | reverse complement strand
TGGTCACAAATAGTGCTGCTTAAGAGGGCAAGGCTGCCCACAAAGTCTGTTATAAATAACTTTCCTCAGTTGAAGATATATGAAGATATATGTCAAGGTGAACTCTATCTGTAGCAATGTGCTACAGTTAATGCTGCAATAACACTGCATTAACTGTAATAACAGAGAAGTCAGGTGTGCTGAACACCTAGAAGGACAGGAGGATGTTTAAATGAGGAGGTTCTGAAGAAGACCTCCCCCACAACGTGTGGTAGCAAGGGCTTGTCCTGCAACTCTTTGCTGGGGATGAGCCAATCTACAGGAAAGCCAAGCACAGAGGCGAATACTTCCAGCAGGAAAGGAGAAATAAATGTGTCTGGAAGTGGCAGGTTAGAGGGTGCAGGCTGTGCCACTGCTGCCTCCTCATCCTCCCTTCCATGGAGAAACCCTGAGAGAGCTCACACCCCACACAGGGCCAGGAACTTTTCTGCAGACCTTGCAGCAGCAAAATCAGCAGTGCAGACAGGACATGAATAACCTTCTCATTAAGCTTCTACCTTGTGCTATTGAGGCACATAAAGAGCCACCAACGACACATCCCAGCCTCATGCAAAGCTGTCTCTGTGCTGCATAAATCATGCATAGCCACATCATCTGTTACAGATGCACAAAGCCGTAATCGCTAATTACGGCGAGGAGTGTCCCATTACCTGCGGGACACGGCTGGGAGAGCCTGCAGCTAGCAGCGCTCGCATATGGCAGAGGAGTCTGCATTTCAATATTATGGCTCTGGGGTTTGCCTCCTTTAGGACGTGGTAGTTTACACATCTGGAAGAGGGTGCTGGGACTTTCCATTAAACTAACACTAATGACTTCTGCTTTGTCGCTCTAGAAAGAAACCACAGCATGAAGAGGGCCCATGCAAGACTCCAGATGAGTAAGTCCCAGATGTCTTATTACACACAGGCTTTTCATAGGCCATTTCCAAACTGGAAAGCAACGTGGGAGGCTAAAATTATACTCTATCTGCTGGTGTTTCTGACATCTACTACTCAGGCACAAAATTGCTGTGAGAAGACCTGAACCTCAGTGGCTTCCTAAGGAAGTTTTAAATAAAGTTCTACTAGAGTTTGGTCCAAGTGCACAGGACAGGACCAGTTTGTGTCCCTCCTGTGCAGCAACACACTGCCAACTCATGGGAGCACTGGCAACACCAGCAGTGTAACTAGCTGTAGCTGAGGTCCAATTTGAAACCTGTAAGTCTATTTAAAAGCTGTGATAAGTAATAGTAAGGTCCAGCATGGATTTATGTTCTCCCAAATATACCTCTTTAAGTATCATGTTAAAAATATCTCTGGTTGAATAGCTTCCCCTTGCAGCAGAACTTGCTTTAATGCTTATCCCTGGCATCATTCAGACTCTGCTGACACTGGTTTCTAGGCTCTGGGCAGCACAAATATATGATGCACAAGGAGTCCTCTACATGCATTCACCTGGAAAGTTCACTACAAAGGCAAGCGATACAGCAAAGATAGCACTTCTAGATTCAAACCCAAAACCAAACAATCAAGAGGGAGAAGTTGCGTTTAGACAAATAACTCAGCCTGTTGTCAAATGCCCCGAAGTGCCTTGCCACAAATCACCTTTAATGTGCTTGAAGCCTGGGACCCAGCTCTTGTCATCACTCCTGGAATCTGACAGCACACCCTGTGGGTCTCTGAGGTGGTCAGTACCGAGGTCCCAGGCTGAAACATCTCCTAAGCACTCCCTGTTCACATGAAAGTCAGTCCCAGAAGCTGCACTGGTATGCACAAACCACTTCATCAGCAGCTGCATCGCCTCTAACCTTTTCAATGACCTGAACTCCCTGTTTCACTTTCAGAGCTCAGCTGTTCCCTTTCGGATTGCTTAGTTCTGGCTTTGCAGGTACTCAGTCATTTTCTCCTCATCCACCTATTCAAAGCACAACCCAAGAATGCGAAGGTCATTCTCTTCCCAAACTACAGGCAGAGCTATATGTCTGCAATGTCCATTTGCTGCTAGATGCTCATTCTCATTACACTGGCATATAAATCTCTGGAGAGTTACAAAGGAAATCAGGTGCTTGGTGTCCTCAGACATCCCCAAAGTGCCCAATAAAGGGACAGCATGTCCCTGGTATCAGTATATTGCCTGTGAACTTTGAAAGCAGCATAAAATATAAAGCGTATTACCAGGAATGGAATGGTAGGACATATTTTATATGGGTATAGTAGAAGAGCCTTCAGAGTCAGTGGCTTGGAGTGGCTAGGGAAGCTGACAGACTCCAATAGATGTGACTTTTTCATTTCCTTCTCTATGCAGACAGCAGTGATTGATTGTTCTTGGTGTTCACATAGAGCTGGCGCTGGCACAGCAAATTGTCTATTGTGCAGATAGCCCAAATGCCCCACGAGCTCCGTGGCACACATGCAATTTTAGCATGCTTAAAAATAGACAACAAGCTTGAGAGCTGTGTGATAGAAGCCATGACCCCTCAAAAATAACCAGCAAGCTTCCCCACAGCCTGTATCTGCCTGGAGGTGCACTCTCTGGAGGTGCAGCCAAAATGGGCAATTACATAGTGAGTTTGCTTAACCACTTTTGTGCTCTTAGAGCATCTCAGAGGCCTAGAAAATTGAGTGGGCTTTGAGATGTGCAAACAGACAGCAATTCCCTGAGGGTTAACTGTGCTCAGCGCATGAAGGAGAGCTGAGGCAAGTCCAAAGGTGTGACCCCAACTCTGAGCAAGGCAAGTGCTTGCTCAGCATGCTTTGGGCTGGTCAGCACAATCCTCCTTGCTGTTGTCTTGTACATGAAGTGAGGACACTGATAACATTTCACAGAGGTTCAAGAGTTTAATGTAATGCTTGTGTAAGCTTTGGAATTGTGGTTGCAATTCTGCCAAGCCTCCTGCCTGCCTTCAAATTCTGATCTGCCATCTTTTTCATATTTTACATCCTTCCAGCACAAGCAGATGTAAGAGAAGAAGGGTTTCTTTTTCTCCTCCCACTCTGCAAATTGTAAAGAAAAGCTTTCAAGAATGAAACGGCCATTGCAGGAGGCAGAGAGACATAGCACAGTCCTCTTCAGAGCAGCCCCTGTTCCTGGAGCAGGTACCCACAAACACGTGTAGACAGAAGCCTTTGCTGACTCGCATGAGTTGACCAGAAGCCCTAATTATCAACAGCAAATGTCCAGCCTGTCCTTTGTACATGGCGAAGGCTGTTTGCTGCCAATGCCAGCCTGTGCAGAGCTCCTGCCTGCACCAGCCCACGCTCCCCAGCGGCTCGAGGCCGGAGTGCAGCAGTTCTTCTGCACGCTGATTTATTAGCTTCACCCTGCAGTTCCCTTTGAGGTTGGGGGCGGCGGGACAGACTCGTTTGATGACCTCCCTTCAGGGCTGAGCAAATGAGATTCATTAGGATATGCAAAAAGCTGAGAGCAAAGCAACCCTATCTTTCAGTCTGAGCATCTGAGCTTTGCTGATCTGATAAGAGCACATTGCTCCAGCATGTCTGCAGAGGAAGATCTAAAGCTTCTTCCCATGCATTCCCAGATAGTCATTGCAACTAATAGACAAATAGGTCAGAATAAATAACAGCCCCCTCATTTCCCCTAGCATGCAAGTCTGGATGGCTGAAATCAAGTGTTAATAAGAAACGAGGCTGCTGGAACGAGATGTCCTAATGCACTGCAAGGGAGATGTAGCAGAATAGCATCGTTCGTACAAACCTCCCAGTAAAAGCTTGTTATTACCCAGACAGAAGAGACATAATTTGCATAGGCAAGCAGAGGAAAAGCAGCTTGAATGGAGTAATTAAAAAATGGAGTTATCAAGTTACTGAACTGTTGTATAACATAATGCAGAAGTCCAGCTGCTTAAGTTCAGCATTTTCATAGCAGCACAATGGGCAAAGTAAAAATTCTGCACCTAGAGGGAGTGGCTGGCTGGAGGTACACCAAAATGACCCCTTCCTTCTCCCTGCGATGGAGAAGGAAGACCTATATTAGAGCACACACTGATCCTCAGCCCCTCATGCCAGGCCACACAGTTTTTACATGGCAATGCCAGACGTGCTCAGTGGAAATCAACAGGCAAGGGCTGGGACAAGAGACTGGAGCAGGCAGCAGGCAAACCTCATAGCTTCTGCCCACAGTGCCCACCGAGAGCAGAGGCTTTTTTGACAACGCATTCGGCCCCTTTGCTGGAGGTGTTCAGCAAAGCCAGAAACGGGCATGCTCTCTTAAAGCAGGGCGGCAGGGAGAACAAGAGCTGAGAGATCTAAATTTAGCAGCCAGCCCTTGGGCTGTTTGCTGCGAGCGCAGTTGCCCAGCCCGGCGGTGGAGCAGCCTCCCCTCTGCTTTGCTAGTACCCGCAGAAGGGTTTTCGGTAGCAACCATCACCATGGTATCACAGTGCCGCTTCTGCTCAGCGATTTTGCCAATCCCTGTGGCTTTACTGCAACACTCGTGACATTTTCGGTGCGGTGAAGGGGCAGGTAAGTGGGAGGGATCCTTCTTAAAGCACCAGCTCCAGGAATCAAGGGAGGGCAAATGCAGCGCTTCACCTTTTATCTTCCAAGAAGCATACAGCCCTCCTGTTTGCAGAACAAAGCCCAAAAGCTCAGGAATCCCAGAGTGTCCTTACCTAAGGGGAGTGAGGGGGTTCTTGCACTGTCACCCTGATCTGGGGGGGAAAAGAGCCAAGTCACAGGATCTAAGCTCCTAGAAATGACTGTAACAAGACAGTTTCACTTCCCACCTCTGACTGTCACAGTGTTTGGGTTGCAAACAGTGAGAGCAAACATTTTTAATACAATTTCCATGTTGGTTTTTCAGCTATAGCTCTCTTAATGCCCTTTCCTCCTGGGCCTGTTCTGTTCTTCATGTCTTCCCTGCTGCTGCTCCCCAGTGATGACAAACCGTGAAGCATTTCCCAAGAGTGAGAAATCCTCACAAGAATCATCTGTTGCAAGTCCTGTTTGACAAAACCATGTCAGAGCTTTAGGGACTTTCTCTCTATTTTTAATTGAGTGCATCTTTTCCTGGCATTTCCCACTGCTGGCTCCTGCATCCCTGAAGTTACAGTGGATACTGGAAGGGAAGCAGTGCTTGTGCCAGGATGTGGAAACGCTGTTTTTCTCACCTCATTCCCAGGGAGAATTGCTATAGAAAGGGTGCACACGAGGCCTTGCTGCTGCTGGAGTGCAGGGCTCCCTTCTTCTTTTTATTCCTCCCATGCAATAAGCATTCATGATGTAGTCCCTTCTTATCATGGCCTTGCAGTATCACATCTTGGCTTGGTATTTAGTCTTCTAGAGGCTTGAAAGGGCAGTTTCTCCTTGAGTTTATCAGCTCAAATGGGGGACACTGCTTGACAGTGTGCCAGCGAGCTTCTGTACAATGCCTTTTATGTCTCGATCGAGTTGGCATGTCTATTTAATTAAAGAGATGGTAATACAAAACACTCTTCTTGGGTAAAATCTGGGGGAGAAAATGTGCTACCTGACCTGAAGGGGAAGGAGGAATGGATTTGCAAACCTGACAGAGCCCAATGAGATCTGAGGGCACAGTAGCATGGGATGGTTTAACAGAAGGGAAGGCAGCCGCTCTGCCAGCAGAAGCCCGTGAGCATAGAACCATGGAGCACAAAATTAACACACTGGCTCATCAGGAAATGTTAATGTGGGCAAGATGGGGAATTGCTTCATATGGGCAAACAATCTGTGCAGAAGGGATAAGCACGATCAAAACCTGGTATAAATCTGGACACGCTTCTCCAAAATCTGCCTTCTACCCTCACTTTGAGGTTCAGGATAGAAAACGCAAAGCCCTGATTGAGGTGTTAAATCCTTATGGCAAAAAAAACCCTATCAAACATTCTGCTGAAATGAACCAGAACCAAAGCACCTAACAGGCCTCTTCTAGAAACCATTAGGCCACTGCCAAACCCAGGAGGGGAACCTTGCAGCTTGAAGTGAGTGGTTTGAGGTTGGACTTCCAAGCTAGTACACAGGAAGGAGCTGAACATGCATGAAAGCTGCAGTATTCTCTTGTTGAGGAGGTTGTCATTAAATCTGCCAGCAACACTTTTCAAATCATCAACATGTGGGTGCCTGGACCTTGACTAATCCTCATTTTACCTTTCCTCTGCTTAGTCTGATTCTCTCAAGCCATTCCCTTCTCTGAAGAGAGCTGAACCATCTCCTTCAGTCATACCAACATCTTCAGGACTGGAGACCCTTAGCAGAGGGAGCCTAGGCTGAGTACAGTGGGGACACTGCTCCACAGGGCCTTCAAGGTCAGGGCTGAAGGAGCAGATACTACCCAAGGTCAAAGCTGATGTCCTCATCATACTGCAGGAGTGAAGGCAATGCTTGTCTAATGAAATGACAGCCATCATGGCCAAACAATTTCCAAAAACCTCAGGGAAATTCTTCATTTTCATGAGCTGAATGTCCACCTCAAAACAATGAACTTTAAAACAATGAAGCTGTATTTCCTTAAATGCTGTCTTATTTATACAGCATTTAAGGAAGTACAGAATCATTGTAATAACTTCATTCACTTTAGGACAGTCCTCCTAAAACCAAACATCAGCTGCTAATGAAGTCACATCCACGACAAATGCTGGCTCCACTTTCATCTTGCTGACTTCTCCCAAAATATGTCCAGGCTCTTGTTCTCCCCAACCATTCCCCTCTGCTCCCATATATTGCCCCTAACGAATAGCTGGGACCAGCTTCACTCACCCACCACCTCACCTCTACCCATCACAGTGCTAAGCAGGGGCCATTGCCCTCTTTACAATGACAATAAAGGAAACCAACTCCACCTATAACACCACCAGCTGCTGAATTTAGTCCACTTGCATTTACAGTCCCAGCTGGGAGGCACACTCTCCCCAGCAGCAGCACTGTTCCTTTCTTTCCCTGTGCACCTATAAAAATGGTTTCTGATTCAAATAAATTCAGTGTCAGTACACCCATTTAAGGCAGAAAAGCATTATTTTAGCAGAATGAGGCTTTCAGTTGCACCAGAACTCTTGTTTCATAGATGACACAGATACAGAATCAAAAGTGTTTGTGAGTGGCAGTGTATAAAGATGTTTGGGATACTCTGCTGTAGGTGATCCTGCTCTGGCAGAGGGGTTGGACTAGGTGATCCTTTGAGGTCTGTTCCAGCCCCTGACACTCTGTGATTCTGTGTGAGCTGGAGATCTGGTACTATTGGTGTCTTACAGCCAGAGAGACTCAGATTTCAACATTCTAGATGAGCAACTGCTTTATATCCGGCTCAGGAGCTGCCTGGGTAGGGCCACAGGCAAGGTGATGCATGCAGCATTTTGCAGGAAGAAGGCCAGAAGAACATTAAAAAGTAATTGAAAGGCCTTGGGGATCAGAGGAAGAAGAAGACAAGCTCAAAGAAACCAAAGGAAAAAAGCTAAAGCATGGCAGTGTGTGAGTACATTTGCCTGAGAAGACCTGAAAAAAAAAACCCAAACAGGTCATTTTGAAGGAAACAGCAAAACTGTCTCTGAAAGGATTCTTTGAGATGGTGGCAATGTCAAGGAAAGAGACCCAACACTGTTAAAGGGAGGGAATTCAGCTGGAGGACATGTCTGCAGATCCACCCTAGCATTGCCTCTCAAGTCAAGGCCACACAAACCACTACAAAGAAAGGTTGAACTACACATTACCAATGCTAAAGTAACCCTGAAATTATTAAGAGCACACTGCTCCTTATGTAGCACTTATTTCATTAAACTAATGCTTCCTTTTCATCCAGAAAGACTTCCGAATTACACAGAGGGTTAAAACATATCTATAGTAGTGTTAGTAATGCAGAAACCCCTGTAGGGTAAAACAAGGTTTTAGCCTTTTTGGTTTGGTTTGGTTCAGTTGTCTTTTAAATGGCAGTGAGCTGGGTTTAAGGTGGAGTGAGTTTATTTCTGTCATGGCTGCCACAGAGAAAGCTCCATCACCCACAGATAATGCCAGATGGTGAGCCATGCCCATATCCATCAGGCAGAGGCCTCAGGAAGAGGTTTGAGGTATAACTGGGGATTGCATGTCTCACTCGAAGAGCAGCCAACAGGGAAAGAAAAGGGAAAAAAAAGAGGAGTAGTTCAGATATAACCACAGCAGCACAGGGTGCCACTGTGCTCCAAACAGCTCTGCAAGCCATGGAGAAGCTTCTGAGCAACCTAAGGGGCAAAAGATGACACAGAGCAAGGAAACCATGTGTGTTCAGTGGCATAGCTGATTTAGGGCTGGTTTTACTAACCCAAACACTGTTGACTTACTGGGATGTCATCAAGGTGGACGAATGGTTACATGATTCAACACAGCTGATGATCCTTTGCATGCAGTGGGTTGCAGAAGGTATAAAATCTTCTGGAGATGGTAGAAGGGACTCTGGCTGCACCATATGGTCTCTTCCAGCCCTTGCACTGCACCAGGGCTCGTGCTCTCATGTGACACACCATTAGCGAGTCACACGCAGCAGAAAGCAGTTTTATGGCCAGATCCTGCTCTTAGAAGCTATGATGACTAAACTAGCTAATCAAATCAGCATAAATGTGCAAACACCGTTTTAGCAGCTGTGACCATAAATATCAGCAGCAGAATGTGAATAATCCCGAGCACAAGATGAGTTGAGTAATGGGTTCCCAATGGGCGTTGAAGCCATCAGTCTGCTGCCTGGCAACTCAGAGATGGGGGCGAGGCGGGGAGGTTTGATTATGATGAGTCTGAAACAGCAGATGCAGTTATCAGGACAAAGCAGCTAGATCACATGCACCAGAAAAAAGAGGAAAGGGGGAAAAAAATCATTTACTGAGAGAAATAATTGTGGTGGATGCCCTGTTCTCACCCTGCTGCCTCCCAACTGCAGGCACATGTGCATGTTCCATGTGGAGCGATGCGTTTAAGCATTCCCAAAGTGACTCATTTGGCATTTTGCAGGGACCTGCAACAGACTCCCCACACACACACGTACCATTTTGTCAACAAGCCATAAGATAATCAGCTGAGGTGAAATTCACTGAGAACACAGACACCAAGGCTAAATTTGTTTTTAATTCCTGCCAGCTTCTGCTAATGGGAGCCAGAGTGCAGGGCTCTCAGCACTAACAAAGGGGAGGAGGGGGGAAGGCTGCTGAAATTAACAGCACGTGGAAGTCTTAACCTCCCCTCTGGTGAAGACCAGCCATGCACATGGTCCCAGAGCAGATGGAGCAGGCTGGATTGGGCATGGCCCAAGCGGAAGGACTATCCTGTGAACCACTCTGCCAGGGGCCCGAGGGAGAAGGCTGCTGGAAACACAGCCAGCTTCTGCCCTGGCAAAGTGCTTTAGTGAGGGGAGAGGCTTCTGTGGCTCAGAAAAATGAATCTACCTCCCTGGACCTGCCAGCATGAATCTGGATCAGTCATATATATATATATATATACATATATAGATATAGATAGATATATATGCAAAAAAAACCCCATAGGGGAAAGACCAGCAATCGTGTCTCAGACTGCTAAAAATGTTTGGCTATTCTAGACCATATCTTGCTCTGGTGATGATATCCCACCCTGCTCTGGGGCAAAATCCAGAGTCTAGAGGGCAGGAGAAATATTGTATTGCATCTTGCATTGCATTGCAAAAAGATAAGTTGTGTTTGCTGAGTTGTCAAAAGTCTGAAGAAAAGGCTTGTGTGGGGGTACATCTACATGACAGACCTTACAGCTCATGTCAGTAATGCAGCTTTTAGCTGAGCATTAAAACTGATCTGTCTCAGAGCAGAAAACAAAGCAATTGTGAGCATTTCCAAGTTTCCAAGGAGCTGGCAGCCCAGCCTGGGTTGCCACGTACATAGATACGCTAGGCTGCTAGCATACGTACGTACAAAAGCATTGTCAATGCAAAGATTTGGGTTGCTGTATTTCCTTAGTTATCCTGATTGTTGTTGTGGTTAGCTCCCCAAAAGAGTAAGCCATGCCCAGGACCAAGGGGCAACCTTTCTGAGCTCATAGAATCACAGAATCAGCTGAGTTGGAAGGGACCTCCAAAGGTCATCCAGCCCAACTCCCTCTGCAGTAAGCAGGGGCATCCTCAACTAGATCAGGTTGCCTAGACCCACGTTGAGCATTACCTTGAATATCTCCAGGCATGGGGCCCAAACCACCTCCCTGTCTTATCAACCAGAGGATTTGAAGATACAGACTTCCCTAAGTAACTGTCAGCTGTGGTGGGCTGTGCAAATGAACAGGATGGGTTCAGTGCTTAGAAATTGGAGATGAAAGCTGAAGGGGTGAAAAGAAGAGGGGAGGGTGGGGGGGGTGGGTGGAGAAGAAAAATTCTTCCCTGGCCAAGAAGCAAAAAGACAAGAGAGAGAGCATCTTGACATGCTGATGGAGAACATGAAAGACAGGGGTGGTGCCGGGCACTGGTTTCAGATGATGGCAGGCACGGTTTATGCCAGGAAAGCTTGTACAAGCACTGGCACCCTGCACAGGGAGCGCCTCAGTACATATGTGGAAACACCCCTAACAAGAAAAGGAAAATAGCAGAACCAAGTGCAGGGGATCTAGCTGCCTCCCATACCAGCACTTAAGGTGTGTCCCTCGGCAGCTTTCCCTGGAGAAAGTCTGTGCTCTGCGTTTATTTGTGTTTGGAGGTCTGTTGTTATGTTAGGGTTTTTTTTCACACTTCTGTAGCATTTAAAATAGCCTCCTTCCTCCTGAAGTGGAGGTTCTTTCAGCAGTGTCCATCCACTGAAGCTACTCCAGCTGTTAGCGACCCACTGACCTGAAACACTTCTACATGACAACTATGTGAGGCTGATACCAGATGTGGATAAGAAGATGGAGGTGAAAGGGCTGCATGTCTTGGTGCCAAAAAGGACTGGAGGAAGTCAGAAGCGGAGGAAATCTGAGCTCAAGTGGCAAAACTGGCAACAACACTTCTCCAAAGCATGGAGATAATTTGGAGTAAATGCATTCTACACATTGCACTCATCTGAGCCCAGTTTCAAAACATACACCAAGATCTCAATTCAAGGCAGCATACCCACCCTGAGCCAGACCCAGCACCAGTTACCAGTTTCTCCTTCAAAAACACACCACAGCTAGAAGTGCAGGTGGAAAACTACTGGCAGAGCTGATACAAACTCTGGCATGTGTTTTAAAGCCTTGTTTTCAAAGTCCAGAAGACTCCAGCTCGCTTTCTTCAGCATGTTTCACTGCAGCATCAGCCTCTGCATGTCTGCATTGTGGCTGGGGCCAGGGCCAAGAGGTGCCAGCTAGTACAAAAGGCTGTTCTTGTGCTATTCCTGGTTTAATCTGAGATGAAATGTACTGGAAATTTTTGGAAGAACATCTATTCCCATCAAACACTCAGGTCAAGCCATCTAGACCTATGAGTTCTGGGTAATTCAATGAAAATGCAATGGAGTATCTCAGTTTGTAGATGCAGAACTTTAGGCAGCATTTGCTGCTCTTTGCTGTGCACACAGAAACGTTGCCCTTCGTGCACTCTGCACACAAGAAGCTTAGTTCATGGGCTTTCAGGGCCATTTTTTCACTATGAGACATAAGGATGAAGGAAGTGTTCCCCAGTTCTGAGAATCCTTACACTGCCTTGCCTATGTGAGGGGGAACAAATGCGCTTGTCATTTATTTATGGTGCAACAGCACAACCTGACCATCTTCTACCCCAAGAGCTGCCACAGGGTTCACATGACAGGATCCTACCCAGACTCCAGCCAACAGGGTTCATGAGATAATGAAACCTTTCTTCTGCTCCTAATGCCTTCAGGCAGAGAATCATGACTTGGAGCAAGCCCACCCACAAGAAGCAGCATGTCTGTGAGGAGTGACCCACTGTAGTGCCATGTGGTGCCTTCTCCTTCCTGGGGATTCTGAAAGTGAGCATCCTTGAGCAGCTCCTGCTCTGCACTGGGGAGGCTGATCTCCTCTCCAGCCAGACATCACCTGCCCAAGTAACTCCCCTTGGAGTCATTTCTCACCCAAGTCTGATATCCATCTGAAGTGTGCAGGAACACTTTTCCCAGGGACTACAGCAGCCCCAGACTGCATGGAGTCTGAATATTGCCACATCATTGCAGGGACATGGCATATAAAATAGTAATTTGTGGTAAGAGCTTAGAGTTGAAATAGATACAACAAACAAAGCAAGAGAAAATCTATTCTGTTTCTGCTGCGGCGTGGAAGCACTGAAAAATAGAGGAGACATCTCACTTATAGCCATAGGTATGATATTTGCCACACTTGTGCCTGTAAGGCCCATATCACAGCCAATCCAGATAGGCAAAGAGCAGAGGAAATCTGGGTCTGACAAGCAGTTTACAACCAGCATTCAAAGATAAATCTAAATGAGGTGACAGTTTACCTCCAAATGCTGTTCCTCACAGTTTAGGAAGTGGCTGCACAGAGCAACTTGCAGCAGGCTGGGGGCTCCAAGAGAGGCAGGAGGGCAGGGCTGAAGGCAGGAGCATTTTTTGCCAGATCATGCTGGGACCAAGAGATGGGGCAGATGGGTCAGAGCCCCTCACTCCCTGCACTGAATCTCCCATGAGGCCCAGTTGCAGGTGGTGGAGCAGGATGGCTTCCTCTGCTTTCTGCCCATTGCTATGACCAGCGAGTACACAGCAAGAGGGATTAAGTCTAGATAAATCCCACAGCCAGAAAGAGGATGTGACATTTGCCTGCAACATCCCAATTAGAGAGAGGTGCATGCAGCAGAGTTATCTGCTTCACACTCCATAATTTTCCCCAGCAGCAGGAAAAAGGATTTCCTGTCGCCCACTACATCATCAATGTTTCTTGTCTGGCTGCTTCAAGCACAGCTTTATTATCCCTTCCACTAACTTCTGAGGGCACTGTCATTTTTTTGTAAGAGAAGACTAGAGTCTGAAGGTCCATGATTTTTTAACTTCCTTTTTTCTTTTCTCCATCCACTCTGGTTCTGCTTCATTTTTTTTTCCCTCATGGGGAACCAGTGACATTTCAAAGCAGCACTTTTGCTGTATGCTCATTCAAAAGAAACTAAGGTGCACTTTAACTCAGAAAACACCTCCCAAACTTGTGGCATTAGAAATAATAATAAATGTAAGACTCTGATTTCACAGAAGCACAAAGACACAAGCTATTTCAAAGCGAGGCCATGCAAAAGAAAACCTACCATTAAAGACAAGAGGCTGGAATGAGAGATCTCAGCTCTGATTATATTCATTGCCCAAGAAGTTTCGCCCAAGTTAGAGCTGCTGGGTCATGTCCATGACTTTCTCACACATACCATGAAACCAGGCAGGCTTCCCAGTGTGACATCTTGAGTACACATGCAAAAGGCTTTGGCGTTACATATGCTTAATCCTCTCACGCAGGGATGTCTTCTCATAACAGATAGAACTGACCATGTGCTGGGGTCAGCCATAACCATCTTAGAGCAGAGGTACAGAGCCACTGAAGTCCCTTTTCTACCTCTGTGATCGTGCTGGGCAGGTCTGAGGCTGAACACAGCCCACCCTCCCATCTCACTGGCCCTGGGGCTTGGGTTTGGTGGCCAGCACACAGCCTCACAGATGTCAGGGCTGGGAGAGTTTCACCAGCGGCAGCATGAGTGCTGCTGTGGGGAGGTTGGGACTCAGCGAGGCCAGGGAGTATGACAGTTATGCTTCAGTCAGGTCAGAAACAACAGGAGTAAACCCAAGTTTGAGTACAAGCATGTCTCCACTCAAAGCAAAGCCATATGCAACTCAGCTCAGGAATGAGAACTATGCAGCCAGAGGTTTCCTCTAGTTATTGTTTTGGGTTTAGGCTACCATGCTCAGGGAGGGGAAGAACAAAAAAACACAGAGGGTGCAAGAAATTCAGGCACAGCCACAGGAGCCTCTGCCCAACCTTAGTCCTGGTTTCAAGATGCAAGGCAAAAGGTGGTGATGCTCTCTGCAGCTTTCTCTCACCCTCCACTATAGCTCTTATACCTCATCTGTATGAAAACAGCTTTTGACACTGATGTTCGTGTGACATGTCCATGTGACATCAATTTCACTAGACAGCAGAGCAGACGTGACAATGTTTAAATAGGAACTGTATTTAAAAGAGCAAACTCCAACATAATTCTTTTTTTCCTCCAGCAAGATCCACACAAGAAGACCCCAAATATTGCCCACACACAGCCCAAATATTGAATTTGGCATTTCAATTTAAAAGATAGAACCTGAAGCACGGTGTGTGTTGGGTGAGAGATAGCTCAGTTTCGATTTCCCTCTTGTGCAGATTAGGTTTAATATTTTTTCAGCCCAAGGTACAGCCACTCACCACTACTCTAACTCCTTCCCACACCTGCTGAGAATGCAGGGCTGTGGAGCAATCAGTGGAGATTCATGAATACTGACCTCTTAAATACTAAGTTTCAAGCAAACACTGCCTAGAATCAGAGGTAGAGGATTGCACTGTTACTGGCCAGCTTTCCTTTCCAGCATCACCACTGAGCTCCCAGCAAACACAGCAGTATTTCACTGGGTGGAAAGTCAGCTCACCATGCTTCTCATCCCAGCCCCTGGCCTTTTCAGTGCAGACAGTAGACTCGTGGAGGAGTGGTTTTGTAATTAGAACGACTTTAGTTCCTATTGCCAAGGAAAGGGGATTTTCACATTCTCCCCACTCCTGTCCCTACCTTTGTCCTTCTGTTGGCATGAGCATCAGCCAAGCCAGGGAACTGATCCAGCTGGAAACTATGTGCTTGTCTTTTCCCTTTCTGCTGGGTTAGTTTTCAGAGGGATCAGATTCCTAATCTGGCAGATCACTCGAGAGCTGATTTTGGCACCATGGAGAGCACATGACCTAGCAGCACAGACTTTGACCAGCTGAAATCAAATCTGCAGAGAACACCCATGGCCCACCCTGTACCCATCCAGGCAAAGACATTCTGTCTGCAGAAGGAAAGGGGCTTTTCCTGGGGTACTCTTCTGCTCTCAGAGAGGAAAAAGTATGTTTTGGGTAGAGACACCATCTCCCATCTCTACCTGCTCCACCCTCATGTCCTTTGCCACTGCTCTGCTGCCCCTTCTCAGCTCTTTGGAAAATCCCAGGGCTCCACTCCAGCCTTCCTCTCAGATCAGTCTTTAAACAGTCCCATGCCAATTGCCCAGGTGCTTTCAGTCTTTATGGCCACACGGATTTACCAGCAGCCACAGACACATGTAAGAATGCATGTGCATGCCCAAGGCAGATGCACACAAGCACAGACCTAAAATATCACCAAAATATTCTGGTTCCCCCAGGCTGAAGCAATGGGCTGTATTGTTCTGAACCATTAGTACTAAGCACACTGTTTCTATGGCTACACCTTCCTCAGCTTTCACTCCTGCATTCAGCAACTGATTCTCTTTGTCTGTCTCTCTGTCTGTCTGTCTGCCTCTCCCTGGCACACACATAAACCAGACATCCCTTCTTTCCTCAGTCAACCACCCACTCTCCACTCCAAATCACACCTCCGCTCTTCCTCCCACACACAGCCTAAAAATGCAGAGTGGCTGTTTCTCAAGACACAGCAGAAAAGGGGGCAAAGACTTCTGATCCAAACTGGTTGCAAATGCCAGCAATGCCAGAGCCAGGCTCCAAGCTTATTTACAGCAAAGGTGGAGCTGGTAGTGTCTACTGGAGAACTTTAGTTTTATTTATGGTGGCACAAAACCACAGCAGCATGCAAAGAGCAGGCAGGTCCCTTTGTCCCCTCAGCCACTCACAAGGGGCTGAAGAGCTGGCATGCTGAGTGATAGTAAAGAGGAAAATATCTCCCAGGGATGCTCTAACAAGAAACCTCGTGCAGAGGAGGTCAGCAGTACCTTGGCCTCAAGGTGACTTGTTTAGCAGTGTGCAATGAAGATATCAGTCGGGTGCTGGGGAAATGCTAATGGCTGGAAGCAGCTCAAGTCAAGCTGAATAAATCCTTTGCTCTCCATGCTGAAACACAATGGCACATGAATGACTAAGCACTTCTGATAACAATTCAATAGACAAATGTCAGCTTGCTTTGATTAAACACTACTTCTGGAGCTGTTCTAAGACAGCTAAAGACACATCTACTTGCTTCTCTCACCCCAGCCCTCCTAGCAACCCAGCCAGAACAGAGACACATTAATTTTGCAACAACTATAACAGATTTTTTTTTCTCTAAAGGAATTGGAACTCTGATAACATCTGAGCTAAGTCTAAAATCATGCAAGCACAGATTGGGGACATTAAAAAAAAAGGGGGGGGAGGGAACCCCAAAATAAAAAGGCTAACCAGCCATTCTCTATTTTAAGAACTCTGTTTAACTGCCACTTTTCCCTTGCTACATCACAGCCATCCCTAGTGCAGTAATAACACAGTGCAGTTAGGAGCTATAGGTGGAACTGAGCCATGTAATTACTACATTTCCACATATATTTTTGTCTATTTGCAGCACTGGAATAACACTCCTCTAGCACAGGCTTAGTCCAGACAAATGGTTCCATTTATGAATGTGTGTGGCTAAAACGAGCAGCAGGTCTAACTCAATGTTTAAGCATGTCCATATCTGTGATGGAGGTTGGGCCTTTCATCAAATGATAACTAGCCCTTTTGTTTTTGTGAAGAACATCTACACAAGCAGCTTTGTGAGATCTGAACCTTCTACCTCGCCAACCCCCATGTCGGTTTGGGATGACAGACCTCATACACACAAGTGGGCTTACATCCTTGTCCTCAGTCAGTTGTGAAATAAGCTGCTCAGTGCTGCATCCGTAATGGGGACTGCAGTGCAGATGGCAAAAGCAGAGTCACAGCTCATGCTGTGCCTCCACCAATAGAGGTGTGTGATGCAAGCAGAGCTGCTCAAGGAAGCGTAACACACCGACAGCAAGGAGGGGAGCAGAGGCAGCCACTTCTGGAGCTTTTTCACCTTTCTATCCGTGGAAGTAGCTGTCTAGGGCAACAACAACATGGAATGATGTCCAGAAGATCCTGTGTGAAATGCTGTCTGCACTGCAGTCTGTGGGAATGTGGATTTCACTCTGTGATCAGTGCTAGGCTGTGTTTCAGTGATGCTTATTCCTTTGTCATTGAGACAACTCAAGCAGAAAACAAAGCAAGAATCTCCTACACCTCCAATCAAATATCCACAGCCACCACCAATCCCAGGGGCCTCACTGATGCATTTGACCATAGTGTAGGGCAATGAGTGAAATGTTATCTATCTAATTCCACTCTCAGGAAATCTCTTTGGCCGCTTTCCCTTCTCTGGGGCTGAGAACGAGCATGTGGAAGCAATGTGCCCTTCTATACACACAATCCACATCTATAAGAGTGCTGGGTTGCCATCAACCGAGGCTGTTTCTTTGGATGTGGTAATTGACAGATGCTGCATCCTACAGGCAGAGGTTTCAGAGAAGACATCTACACTGAGTACACACAAAAAATTCCCAGGGACAATGACTGCATAGGTCACCTGTATAGGTGCATATATGTAGACATGCACAGCAAGTCACTAAAAGACAGAAGAGTCCTGCTTGCCCTAGCTGCAAAAGGGAATTCTGCTCTTTGCAGCTCCCATTTGATAGCATAGAGATGCTTTGCAAAATCACCAGGCTGCCTCTTACACCTTTGTTGTTTTCAATATTCTTTAAGAGTTTCCTCTGATGCCTGATTTGCTTTATTAGGGAAACCTACTCAAAGGGATTTGTGTGCATGCTCAGCTTGATTTTGTGAACTCAAACAGGAGGGGCAGCCAGTAAAATTAATGAGATTCTGGGCAAATTATTGCACATGCAGACCTACAGACATAAAGCATTAACTGTCTGTCTAATTAACAAAGGCCACGTGCCCAATTAAGCGTGCAAACATTGCTGCTTATACACACACACTGACACACATTAATGTCTCAGTGAGGATACATTTGCAAGTGTCTGTTTGGAAGGATGATGAAGCACGCAACCTGCTTCTAAAAACACTTTTCAGTATGCAGGAAGTATGTACATGAAATAATCTGCTGCCCATTCCTGTAACGAGCACGAATTCTTTCTGAAAAGCAACACAGCAGGTCTCCAGGCTCATGCAGGCACTGCTTTAAAAACACCTACAAGGGGGCAAACGAAGGACAAAGAGGCCTTGAAAGAAAAAGTTTTAACTCTATTTCAGTCTTGTCCTTGCAAGAGAAGGGTTGCTTTCAAGTTACAATGTCCTTGTTGTAGTATGTGATAAGAGGACAGGGCGGTATGGTCCTATTCCTAACTCTGCCTGGTCTTACTACATAATACTCACTCTCTGGGTCCTCATCTCCCTCCTGGGTTTTTAATTCATGGTCATACCTTCTGTTTTAGGTTTGGGGGTTTTTTTTGTCTTTTCTTTTTTGTTTTTAAGAGAAATAAAACATCCAACAAGCAAGAGCTAGAGACAGCAATGTCTCAAGAGGTGGTGGTTACAGTACAGGATACCTGTTCTATATCAGTTTGCTTAACTCAATTAACTGTGCTGCCAGATCACATCATTTTGGGACACAGATCTGATCAGTCAGCTGGGGAGGCCAGGAAGGCACAGTTCTGGAAAGCTAATAGCAATCTCAGGGTGCCAGAGATGATGCTTTCAGCACCAGCTGCAGACCTGTGCTTGTCAAACAGCTGACCTGCAGAGAGTACTATGAAGGCCAAGCAGTAGAAGAGAACCATGAAGAGCCTGGTCTGTGTGAAACAGGGAGGCAATTTGCTCTTCTCGCCTTTAAGCCTTGAATAATCAAATCCTGCCCTCACTGCTATCTGCAGTAAGAGTTGCTCAGAAGACATTTGAGCCTACACTTTGCATTTGCTTGTGGCTGGTGCATTCAGAGAACCGAAGCTCAAGGTTTCCCTCAAGCCCACGAGTTAGCTCTACTCCCCACAAGCACTCAGAAACTCAGCTTCCCCAAGGAGCCAGGGAGGCCAAGGGGATTGTTAAAAAAGCTAGTTGTGTCTGCAGTGTGTTTCCTTGCTGCTGGAAGATCTCCAAAGACATTTCAGGTGCTGATGAGACCTTCCAGCACATCCATTTAGAGTCTGCAGTTTCCCTTCCTTCCTGTATTATTTACCATACAATGTCAAGGTGCTTAAAGGGCTGTTGCAAGCTATTTTCTGAATCATCCTTTCCTCTCTGTGCTGCTTCATGTAATAATCTTTCTGAAATCTATTTTAGGAGTGGTGTTTTGCAGCAGAAGGTTGTTTTGTTTGCTTTCTCCAACTGTTCCATGGCAGACATAGAAAGTTGGCTCGTTATTGTAAAGCTGCTGACAAGGACAGAGTTACAGATGCTGTGTCCTGACAGTCTCTCCTTGCTCAACTCCCCTCTCTGGGGTAGGGATGTGGAGGCTCAGAATGACAAGTGCAAGGCTATGCCCATTAATTTGTTGCTGGGGAGTTGCTCCTGATTATCAGAGCTGCAGGCAAAGGTTTGTTTTCAGAGTTTCAGGGGGATGACAGGTCATATTGATTTCTTAGAGCAAGGTCTCTGATAAAGGTTTGGATTTCTGAATTATACTATGCAGAGCATCTTGGCAGTCTGACTAGCAAAGGAAAAAGAACATGGACTTTGCCAGCAGTTACATTAGAGAACAGGAGGAAAAAAGAAAAAAGAAAAAAAAAACTATAGTTTGAGCTGATCAAATTTGAAAATGCTTTTTTACAGAAACAGAAATCCTAAGTCTTTATACCTCAGACCTTATCCTGGAACTAAGGGCATATTTTGTATCAGAGAGACTACACTTAATTTGATACCTGAACTCATTTCAACCACCCAACATTCATATTACCTTTTGGCTTCAAATTTAGATGCCCTGCTCTTACCCTGAGAGTATCTGACTGGGAAGTGACTGCACTTCCACACCATCCCTTCAAAGCCAGAGTGCTTCACTTGCTTCAGCAGGTTTTGGCAAAGTTCACTTCTGAACTCTGAAGCATAATTACCAAACTAGCACAGTGACTCCAGTCTCCAAAGGCCAAAAGGAGAAAGAGAAAGGAGGGAGGTGGGAGGATAGCTGAGGATAGCATATTTCACATGCAGGATACAATTATTTCATTTTTGGAGATCTATTTCTGGATACTGCCAGACAAACTGGACAGCTAAAACCAAATCCAAAATGAAAGCTCTTATTAGAAAGCACACACATCCAGCCACTATGGCAGGCAAGAGCTGGGGGACCTTTGTAATCAGAGCTATAATGATTCCATAATTTCATATCCAAACATAATTAGTTGAGGTACGTTCTTTGACAGCTAGAGATTTGCAAAATTAGGGTCGAGAAGGTTCATTTCTTTAATTGCTCTCATTTCCCCCCTCTGTCTTGTTTCTTGTCGCTTTATAGCCTCCTCCCTGGGCCAAATTCATCCCTGGGGGTAATCCCTTTTAAAAAAACCTCCATGAATTTGATCCTTTGTACCTTGAAAGAATGGAACTATGGCAGCAAACAGCTTTCTGCTGTGTGACAGGCCTGTCACATGTCTCAGCATATCTGAAGGACTGTGTGTCCAGCTTGCCAGCCATAAAAACCCAATTCCCTGGAAAAAAAAACCCACAACACTGAAATCAAAGTCAAAATCAAACTGTAGGCTGCTCTCTGCTTCATGCATTATTGCTGTCAACTGCAGGAACAGCAGCTAGTAGGAAACAAGCCTGCCTGATTCCAACAAGATTAGTGTCCACAGCTTCAGATAGCACCAGAATATGTAGGAGGCAATTTAAATATGAAGCCAGATTTCATTAACTAGTTTGAATCCACCTACCTGAACAAACCAGGACAAAAAAACCTCTGTGTTCAGACACCCTGTGAAATGGTCTTTCTCAAAGATGACGCTTTGCCTGTTTAGGTACACCAGATGCTTGAAGTGTTTATACATTTGCTCACAGAGTACTTACTGGATGACCCTCACTTATCTGGAGTAGAGCTGTATCATCCACAATCTATCAATAGACTTAAAGTTCCTGTGATTGCCCCAAACATGCATCACTCACACTTATTCCATCCCTGGGAAGTGGATAACAGCAGAAGCACCACTAAACAGAGACCAGGTCTGTGCAAAGAGCTCCTCAGTCTGGAGCCATATCCCAGTCTGGGGCTGGTGGAGCTGAACTAACTGGCCAGGGGGACAGTTTCATCTTGCATGGAAACAGCTGAGAAGAGCAAAGCCAACAGTCCCAGTAAGGCAGAAAATTCAGAAGCCCAAATCTGTGTCCAGCCACACGTTGTGCAGCTGGCACTGTTTGTACTTGAGCCAGTGCTTACACTCAGCACTGCAAACACAATGGCTGGAATTTAACCTGGGCATCATGTGCACACAGCTACAGCTACAAATTTGCTGTGCCACTCACCTCAATATAAGCCCCTGCATTCATTTCATAACTGGACAACAAGCAGAAGTGATAGGAACTTCATGTAAACACATCCACATGCAGCAAACATTTCTATGGGTGTTACTTGGATGTATTTAATGAGTTGCTGAGGTGTTGCTTAGGTAAAGCAGAAGACAGGAGATGTGAATTTTTATGGTACATGCACTTGTGTCTTCCTTTGCACGTCAAATCCTTTCAGTGATTGACTGGGATATCTGAGGCCACAGTAAAGCCTCAGGTAGTCTGTGGTGAAGTGCCTATGGGTGAAATTAGGTGTAATAAGGGAAGCAGAGATTACATTTGTGCACTACACTGCACTGCACTGCACTACACTGCACTTTGGCATAAATTATATTAATATTTACATAATATATAGATATGTTAATTTATACACTAATCTTTCATCCTCCAGAACAGCAGAATCCTTCACAACACACAAGAAACACAGCTGCTTCAAGGATACAGCAGTCCACACACACCAGAAAACTAACATTTGCAGCAAGGTCACTAGGACACAAGTTTTACTCTTCAAAAGATGTAACCATCTGTAATGGCAACACTGACTGACATGCTTTGTCATCATTTATCAGCTTTTAATCAAAGAATGGTCACACAAAAGGAGAAGCAGTGGCAATGAACCTACAGAAATTTCACTACTACTGTTAAATGTTTGCCTTTTGAAACTGTCTGATAAACCAGAAGATACATGGGGATCACATGGAAGATTTGGCTTGGAAGACCCAAAGAAAAGTCACTCAGCATCCAGGGCCAGTGCCCAGCTTTGGAGTGGCTATGTAATCTGTCCCTTCTCCAGCCTGCAACCTTTCAGTATCACCTAGGAAAGCTGAGTGCCACTTGTCCCATAGTCCCTGTGATGGCAAGCCCTGCACCTCTAGAGCTCCTGAGCCCTGCCACATATATATACACACAAACCACCCAAGCAGTTGTGGGGACATTTATGCCTTGCCATTGCTCAGGAGTCCCTTCTTCAAGTTGTTGACTTAAACAGCAGCACTCTGCACTGCTTCACCCTTAAAAGACCTTCCTCAAGCTGTAAGGACTGAAAATCTCTATAAATGTTGCTGACTTGAATGAAAGTTTCAATTCACACAAAAAAAAAAAAAAAATTCATGGTATGGTCACTTTCACCAGGGGATATTCCACCCTGAACTTCTCCCTACATCCACTGCTTAGCAACATCCAGTACAGTTTCTGAAGGCTGATAGAGAACACAATGACAAAGCTCAAAGTATAGGTGTTTCCTTTCCTTCATCCAAACCAACAGGTCCAGACTTTGGAGGCTGAGCCCCATCTCCTCGCCCAGGAAGATACAGCCAGTGTTGCCAGGCCATTGTCATAGAATAGAATCATAGAATCAGTCAGGGTTGGAAGGGACCACAAGGATCATCTAGTTCCAACCACCCTGCCATGGGCAGGGACATTCTACCCTATGTCAGGCTGGCCAGAGCCTCAGCCAGCCTGGCCTTAAACACCTCCAGGGATGGGGCCTCAATCACCTTCCTGGGCAGCCCATTCCAGCCTCTCACCACTCTCATGCTGAACAACTTCCTCCTCACGTCCAGTCTGAATCTCCCCATCTCCAGCTCTGCTCCATTTCTCCTAGTCCTGTCACTCCCTGGTAGCCTAAAAAGTCCCTCCCTGGCCTTTTTGTAGGTTCCCTTCAGATACTGGAAGGCCAGAAGAATGTCACCTTGGACCCTCCTCTTCTCAAGGCTGAACAGCCCCAACTCTTCCAGTCTTCCCTCATAGGAGAGACACTCCAGCCCTCTGATCACCCTGGCCCTTCTCTGGACACACTCCAGCATGTCCACACCCCTCTTGTAATGTAATAGGGGCTGCTGAGGGAAAGCACTCCATTAACAGGAGTGAGAAGCCATCCACTGACATCCTATTTTAGAGGGCAACGAGATAAACTCTAGCATAATGGAAAGGAGGATGCCAGGGGACAGGCAGAAATGACATTATACAGACTGGCAGGAAAGGCAACAGAGTTGCAGAAAAATAAATCGAGTAAAAGCAGAGAGAGCCCCGGTGAGGACACCTGAAGTTTGTACATATGGCTGCTCTGCTGGGACAGGCCTGGCTACTGCAGGCGTGCAAATCAAAGCCTCTGCATCTCATTAGCCAGGCTAGGACACGGCAGTCAGGGCTGGGATGAGTGGCTGAGATTCCCCTAACGCTGTAATGGGGTGGCAGCTTGGCAGCATCAGCAGTTAGATTGGCCTTTATCCTTCACAGGTGTTGCTGTGCTAAGCATGAAGTGGTGTTTATTTTACAGGATGATGCTGTTGGCCTATGGCACACAGCCAAACAGCCTAGGGTCAGCCCTCTATATATTGTAGGGTTACTTTGGCATCCCTCCCGTGTTACTACAGCACTGTTGGTAGCAGCACTGGTGAGGCAGGAGGAGAGGTGGGGAGCATCCCTACAAGAGAAATCCTCCAAGTCTGTAATGCCCAGGATCTGCACAGCCCAAGGCAGTGGCAGTGGCGTTCCTCAGAGCATACCTGTCCAGATGGCACCTGTGGATCAGATGCTTTAGGTGCAGTAAAACAGAGAAAATGTCACATCTATGTTCTCACTTTTCTTCTCATATCACCATTCATCTCCACTGATCCCCCATCAGGTGCAACGAGATTTGGATGCATGTGCTGAAGTCCACCTGGGGAAGCCTTGGAAAATAATATTTCCAAACCACTAAAGAGATTCTTCTCTCCATGTGTGCAACAAAGCCATAACAATGTGCCACCTGTATCTGTGTTAATACAGGGTAGCTACACTGAAACTGAGTTCTTTGGTACTATTTATTTCTAGAACTATCAACTTACTATCCAAAGACTTTCTAAGTATTCAGAATTAACAGCTCTCATGGTTTCCAGTAGTGCAAATGAGATCAGAATCTGGCTTAATCTTAATGCAGAGAACACAGGAGGGTCACAAAGAGCTTGGCACATCTTTGCCATCATGGAAAAGCTCTGACTATGAGGTTTCCTGTTTCTAGTTTTGGATGAATTTAGAAAGGATGCTGTCCAAATGACAGCATTCCATTTCCACTTCCATTCCCACTTTCTTACACACAGTCCACAGGACCCAGTATTCCCCAAACAGCACACATGGAACTCCTGAACTCTGCAATAGGGAGGTTCCCATTTGCTCATTTTAAACACTGCACTAGTCAGCATTCCCCAATATCTGCTGCTGCCACACTAACCCTTAACAAAATCAGCTCTCAGACTCCAGGTTTCTCAGTCTCTGATGACTCAGTATGGTGAGCACTAAAGAAGCACACTCAGAAATCCTCACCTTGAAAGCCATGCCAAGTCCACTGCATTTTAACAATGGGAAATACAAATACTGCAGGCAGCACTGAAGGGAACAGCCTGACCTTATTACTGCAGAGAGGCAAACATCAGTGAGAAATAGTTTTAAATGCAAATTGGCTTTATGTACCTTGGAAGTGGAATATTCTCAGTCCTCAAATTCACACCACCACCATCCCCAAGCTTTAGTGGGGATTTGTAGACCTATGTTCCAAGATAGATTGAACACTATTTTTAATCACATCTTACAACCACACTGTCCCAAATGCTTTGGATGACAAAGCAATCAAGGGAGCAAAATCAGAGAAAATTGATGCAGAGCTGCAACACAAGGAATAGATTTGTGCTTTGGATCCAAAGCCCTCATAGGAAAGAATGATCTCAAAAGGCAGAGGTAAGGAAGAAAGGAAAAGCTGTAAGAGATGAGGCTGGAGCAGAGCTGGAGAGCTGACAAGGTGGAGAGAAACAAGAAGGGAATATTTCATAAACTGGATTAAGCTGTAGGAGCCAAAAGTACTAGAGGCAAAGGCTTGGGGCAGAGGGAGGGCACTCAAGGACACTGCAGTAGAGCTTACAGGCTCTTAAAGCTTGCACTGAACTTTCTGTTCCTGCTGCCTGTTTTGGAGTGTGTTCTGGGGATGCCTCCTCTTGGGAGCTTGCCTGCTGGAAGGAGGTTACAAAGGCACAGCTCGGCAGTGCTTATGTTGTACATGACAGCAGCACATAGGCATGCTATGACGCAGCATCTCTATATAGCACCGAGAAGTCATGCTGGGGTAGAGGGGTGGCACTGGCAGGTTTTGCAACTCCAGGGACCCTTTGTGGCCCACAACAGTAGCCACTCAGTGCATGCACAATTCAGCTGTTTCTGTCTGCAGAGGATTGGAGCAGTTTCCTCAGGTCTCTTCCATATGTTGCTCAATTCTACCCCACTCTGCAGACTCCTTTGAGATGGGATTTGAACCTGATCTGCACACAATAAATCTCAGCCAGAAAAGAAGCTTCACATGGTTTGCTCAAATCTGTTCAAGGATGCCAGAGGTCATTACAGAATTTAGTAAATACTAGCAAACTCTCCAGACATTAGTGTATCAGACCTGGGACATTTCTGCTTCTCCAAAATACAAGTCCAGGGGCTGTGTTTGGCAAGTCAGCACTAGGATGGGGCAAGAGACCCCAGGGACAAGCTGGAGTGCTTGCTCATTAATACACCCCACCAATGGCAGGACATGCTGAACAACTCTCCAGCCATTTGCAGCACAGCTCACTCAGCTCTCTGTTTCTGCAGAACCCCGCATGCCACAGGCAGCTGGGCAGTGTCTTGATCACAGGGTCATGAAGGGGGAGAGAGGTTCTTATGTTAAGCTGCAAGAGGCAGTGCTAGCAGTAATGGAAGGCAAGGCAGGAGCCAGCCATGTGCACTCAATGCACGAATGCCAACAGATCCATCCTGTGCAGAGTGTGAATGTGTTGCTTTCTCATGGAGTAAGAAACCCCCATGTGTTTCTCTGAGTGAATGTTCCATATATGAATACAGGTTGTGTTTTCATTCTGGAGATGGCCTACAGTAGGGTATAGATGGGTTGAAGGAGAGTTGAGGGGAAGCAGGTGCATGGTAAAAGCAGACTAAACTGAGGTTACCCGGTAGACATCTGCATGCCATTGAATCAGGACTGCAATCTGGGACAGACTTAAACATTTGCACCAGAGGCCTACAATGTTCAGCAACACATAAATAATAGAATAATGGAAATACAAGTTGTTTGCCTCCCATCAACCCCAGCAAGGAAACATCAAACCCAGTTAATCTGATTTAGTAACATTTTAACCCGGGCAGTAGTAACACCAAGCACCTGGCAGGGAAGTTGGGACTCACGTCTATGTGCCAACATTGCCACAGCAGCACAGGGAAAGCTCTGTTTTGCAATCTCAATACTCCAACGGCTCTACCTTTTGACATGTGTTCCCAAGTGCCATGTGAACCCTCAGGGGAGGTGGGCCAGAGAAATCCAGGCTCAGCACATGTCGCAGCTTTTTCTGTGTGCCAGGGGCCTGTCCACCATGCAGGAGTTTTTTGCTGTGGTATAGGCTGCTTTCATTTTCCAGAAAGGAGATATTTCTCAGGAAAGCAGCTTATGTTTTGCAGAAGGGCAAGGGGTATCTTCTCAGTCAGCCAGTAGTGACCTGAGCCTGGAGGATGGAAAGGAGGAGGCTGACACTTCTGTACCACTCATCACCTTATTAGAAGCAAACTGGCATTAACCTCACCCGTATGTAAGATAGACACAGATGCCAGGTCACAGAAAGCATGAGGGTTGTTTACAGTACAAATGTCAAGAGTATCTGTCCTGCAGGATACACAACAGGCTGTTGCTCCTACCCAGGTACAAAAAGGGTTCTGCCTCTTCATCCACCATACCACATATGATCCATCACCAAATTCTGGTTCTTTGACTCACTAAACTTCCTTTCCTAAGTTGATAAGTCTGCCCCTAAGTAAAGGCCACTGATAAAGTTTCAGCCTTAGGAGAAGGATTTTGAGAGCACTATGCTAAGGTAAGAAGTCTGCACTGAATCCTAACAAGAACATCTCATGGGCACACTCATGGTAATTATTATATAAGAAGTAGTTTAATATGAGATTAAGTTCCTGTACCATTGTACTCCACAGGCAAAGTACAAGGGGCAAGCAAGCAAAGGAGCTTTATCATTATCTCATATTCACACACAACTGCTACTCCTGCTCAGTTCTTAGAGTTGTGTCATGCTGTACACCCAGTTCTTCCACCGACTCCCTCTGAAAAGAACACAGGATTGGGCACCATTGTGCAGTGCCAGGCCAGTATCCTTCCAATGCTGCCTGCTTACTGGGAACCCCTTGAAAAGCTCAAACTGAAATAAGCTACTGTAACGAAGCAGATACTGTTGCTCATGAAAGCGAAGCTGCAGAGGCTGCTTTGTTTGTAGGGTTGCTAAGGAGCACTGGTTACTAGTATTGATTTTTTTTAAGGCCCCTGAACTACTTATCAAAACAAGTTATTCCACATGCACTACAAATAATGAAGCCTGGTTCCCTACAGCTTTCTGTCCTTTGTCCATGGACTTTTTGCCCAGTGTAATGCCTCCTCCCTCTCCCCAAAGCCAGGATCTTCCTCCCAGTCTCGCTCCTGCTTGGCTGTGCAAGAGGCAGCAGAAGCGATAGCTGGGTCACAGCTATAAACTTGTTTATTGCCTGGCTGGGAGCTACAAACAGTAGCTGACTGCTAAATTCTGCCTGTTTTGCTCTCGCTGGGGGACTAGTTTTACTCTACTATCCAGTCATCACTTTCCAGAACATTTGTAGAAACTTCCTTCTCTTCTGTGATTTTGAGTCCGGCTCAAGTATGGCCAAAAGCTTTTTCAGAGGGCAAAAGTGGATAGAGAGGCAGTCAAGCTGCACAATCCATAGATTTTGTAACAAGATACACAAGAGGAAAAGGGGGGAAAAAACCCAACACAAAACTTATTAAGTCTTAAATACTCAGTATCATATTTGTAGCTGTATTTGATAATGATTTTTCTGACATAAACTATTTAATAAACACACCTTGGGTGGCCATGAACACATCCAGGTGGCCAAGAGAGCTAATTGCATCCTGGCCTAGATCAGGAACAGTGTGGCCAGTAGGACGAGGGAGGGTATTCTTCCCCTGTACTCAACACTGCTCAGGCCACACCTTGAGTACTATGTCCAGTTCTGGGCCTCTCAATTCAGGAGAGATGTTGAGATGCTGGAATGCATCTAGAGAAGGGCAACAAAGCTGGTGAGGGGCCTGGAGCACAAACCCTGTGAAGAGAGGCTGAGGGAACTGGGGTTATCTAGACTGGAGAAGAGGAGGCTCAGGGGTGACCTCATTGCTGTCTACAACTACCTGAAGGGAGGCTGTAGCCAGGTGGGAGTTGGTCTCTTCTGCCAGGCAAGCAGCAACAGAACAAGGGAACACAATCTCGAGTTGTTCCGGGGGAAGTACAGGCTGGATGTTAGGAGGAAGTTGTTGCCAGAGAGAGTGTTTGGCATTGGAATGGGCTGCCCAGGGAGATGGTGGAGTCACCATTCCTGGAGGTGTTCAAGAAGAGACTGGATGAGGCACTTGGTGCCATGGTCTAGTTGACTGGCTAGGGCTGGGTGCTAGGTTGGACTGGATGATCTTGGAGGTCTCTTCCAACCTGGTTGATTCTATGATTCTGTGATTCACCTAGGACCTGCCAAGGGTGACTGTCAGAACACTGATGAGATGAATATTCACCTATCAGGATGTTGCAATCTAAATGACACAGATACCATTCAAATGCCAGGGTCCAGAGTGCAAAAAATAAACCCAAAAAGTCTGAGAAGCCTAAGCCTTGAAGCTGAGCCTCTTGCTAATGGCAGCTCTGCAATGCTTCTATGAGCCAGAAGAGTTCAGTAGGCTTCACTTTCTCAAGTTTTCCTTTTTAAAAGGTCCTTTTGGGGGAAATCTCTTACGGTTGTTAGCAAACATTCAGCTACACCAGCACTAGCAAGACAGGGAGAGCATAGGTGTGAGGCATCTGCAAAGGCACTGCAATGGTGTGTCTCTGTGTGTGCATGCTAAAAAGGACTTTCCAGCAAAGGACTGCACATCTAGGGGCCCAGACACAGATGTTGAGGCCATCTACTCTTTTGGTGACCTTTGAGCACCGCTGAAAAGAGCCTGGCTCTGTCTTCTCTACACCCTTCCTTCAGGCATTTGTACACACTGATGAGATGCCCTCTGAGCCTTCTCCACAATGGAGAGTCCCAGCTCTCATCTGCTTCTCATAGGGTAGATGTCCAGCTCCTTAATCATCTTAGTAGTCTTTAACTGAACTCTCTCCAGTAGCTCCACATCTCTCTTGCTATGGGAAGCCCAGAATTTAACACAATACAGCAGACATAGTTAGGAGCACAAATCCAGGATGTCCTAGGAACTGCCAAGTGAATAGTGCCAAGAGGAGAAAGTCAAGCGTTTGGGTCTGGGTATATCTTCTTCCTAAATGTAGAGACTTTCTTCTTACTGCCTTCCTGCTCTGATGTGACTCCAGGATGAACAATCTCTGGGGAGGAGGAATTTAGTGACAGGGAAAAGGAAGCAAGACCTGGAAAACTATACAGAACGTAACTGTGTAACATTTCCAGGCCTCAGGTCTGAGGCAAGTAAGGACAAAACAACAGCTATTAGATCAACATCTCAAAGATGCCTTCAAACACTACTTATCACCAACTATCAGGGTTTCAAGTCATGTAAACAGCTCATTTCTCACAGTCCCACCACATCCAGCAAGATTATATTTATATTGGAAAAGGCTTTTTATTGACTCTTTTCTCTCAAATAATTGATAAGCTCTTACTGCTGTCCCACTTTGATCAGCCTCAGCTCCAGTTGTGCCCAAGGTCTGGTCTAGTTCCAGCCCATTTCATTATCTAAAGCACCAGAAGCAGGTGGTGTTTACAGAACTTGCTAGAAGAAACAGGATTTCTGCACAAAGAATACAAATCTGAAGGCCAGACTGGGAAAGCATAACTTATTCAGAACACTGTTCAGCCACATTTGATTATGTATCTCTTTGCTACCTTAATCTTACCCAATTTCTTTTCCCTCCTTCTTTCCCATTTCTTCTCTTATTCCTCATTGTCTTTTCCTCTCTAAAGGACAAAGTCAGCACCCATCAAAGTCATGGAGGAAACTCTCAAAAGACTTGAGAGATCTTTCAAACATTTCAGACTTTCTGGCCTCTCCTTCGGTAGCAAATGACCTCAGCTGGTTACACCATGTCCAAATATGGGAAGAACATTAAACCAGTGAACAAAATGAAGGGCACGAGAAATTATCTAGGTCGATCTCCCTGATCTGGTTTGGACACTTTTCAACAGGTTTTAAAGAGTGAAGACTGCACTATTCCAGGATGGATTCAAAGAGATTTAAGGAAGCCACAAATGAGGAACCTTTGAAAGCTGAGTTTGCTCTTTTCAGTAAATTTGATGGAGATGACTTTTGGTTTTTTTTATGCCAACTTCAACAACAACAAAAGATGACAGTGAAAGGAACAGTGGCAGACACACACCAGTGTCACTCAGAATCCTGGGCTCCACCATGACACAGCTATTCCTTTGCTACACTACCCATATTGAGGTATCACATCTCCACAATGGCTCTTTCCTCCCTGCTGCTGTGAGCCTCGTTGGCCAATATTAGGGACCTTTGTTCTCAGCAACCCATTTAGCAGGAGCTCCTAATTTCAGAGTTTGCACAGTGGCTCCCCTACAGCTCTCCCCACTTCATATATACTCACCAAATCAGACCCCCTAGTAAGTGCCAGCACACCCCCTTCGTCTCCAAGCACTCCTAAGACCCAAACCTTCAACCTAGCCCAGTTCTGCTTTGTAGTTGGTGCTAGGATTTGCCAAGCTTTCCTTTCAGTCATGCTCAGCTCAAAATTAGGCTCCATGCTAAGCACTGTGGGAAGCTGCAACGAAACAAAATGGACTACAAGGCTGTCAGAGTTATTTTTCACTCCTTACATTAACTAATTAGCTTTCTTCCTCATTAAGGTCCCTTCAAGCATATCAATTACCCAGCTCTGATGGCAGGGATGGTACAATAGCCCTAAGTGCAATCAGATGAGCTGGAATTCAGCACAGCAGACCAACAGGGTAGAGGATTGGGTTACTCGTGTGTCAGCAAAAGGGCATTATTCTCCTGACCTCCCTTTTGCAACAAGAGCTGAATGGTGGTTAGAAGAGGGGAGAGGAAATGCCAGGAAAATAGCACAATAAGCATCTTCCTAGGAGCTGCAAGGGGAAACCAGCACTGTGACAAAAGACAAGAGAATATTTAAATGTCAGTCTAAAATTAGGACAGCCTAGAACTTGGCCTTTGTCTTCTTTTGTTTCTATCTAATGGGAGCAGCCTTGCAATTTCTGTCTTGTCTAAGACAATTATCTCACTTCCCTCTAGGAAAATGGAAGGAATGGTGAAGACAAGAGACCCATCTTAGCAGTGCCTCTGTGCTCAGAAGCCTGTGGCCCAGGACTCACCCACAACAAACACACTTAGCCCAAGAGCTCAACAACAGCAAATTGTCATAGGTGAACTTTGGGCCAATCTCAGTGTTTCCAAGCTGTTCTGCCCATCATTTCTTACAGTAATACCAGGCTTGTGAATCACTGCTATTGCCACTCTTAACTGAGTTCTTTGCACTGTCTTGTACCTGAGCTGTGTGTTCTCCTTCCCCACCTGCCAGTGACTGTTACAGCTATGCCTACCTCAAATGCAGATGACTTCTTGAGCACCAACAAAAAAGGTAATGGCACTGACACTCTATCTGCTAATCTTAAACCACTACATTCAGTTGGTTACATGGCTGAAGATGCATTGCTCAGTGCAGCTGAATACTTAAAAGCACTGAGACAATAAGAATGCATTAAACTTTTATTTCCAGTGCTACAGCTACAATAAGCAATCAAAGAAATTGCCACTCTCCCAGGGCTCTGGATTGCCTAAAGGAAACTAACTTTTGTCTCTGTGTGTGTGTGGATGAGGAAAGATGGATAAAAGGATCTCAAATACCAGCTGCAGTGTGTTTGGCTACTTTGCATTAGTCAAATGATGAGCGCTGAGCATTGCACAAAGCTCAGAAGGCAGCAATTTTATACAGTCATATATAGGAGGAAGAAATAAGATATTTGTCACTCCAAAAATTTCATGATCAAGCCCTATTTTTTTTTTTTTTTGGGTGGGTTTGTTGGAGTTTTTGGGGGGGGGGGGGAAGTAGCATGGTTTTGGTTGGTTGGGTTGGGTTGGGTTTTTTCCCCCAAGTGTAAAATTTATAGGACACAATTACCAACCTGGTACTCCTTTCAGAGCCCTTTACACAAGTCTTTCTTTCCCTTGACACATCTGGGGGCCTGTATGCCACTCCAGCACAGGTGTATCTTACTTTCTATGAGTGGCAGCAATAGCAGAACTATCAAACCACATTATAGTTTCTAAAACTACAGCAAATTAATTTAAAAGCTCTCATAAAAAAATGCATGTTCCTTTCAAATTTATTCTCTAGCCATGTAATGATGTAGAAATTTCATTTCTCATGAAATAGCCACAAACTGGCCACTTTCCTCATGAAATATGCATGAAGTACAGAATTTCTCGTGCTCTTGAGAAAACAAACCACTTTAATCTAAGAAAATGATCAGTTTTGTAATGCCAGAGTGCTTTTTTTTTTTCTTCCTTGGACTCAGAATCAGGGCAGTTTCAGAAATGGAGATGCTTGGCATGTTCCAGTCTTTTCACATGAAAGGAAACAGAGAAAGAAAGAAAGAAAGAAAGAAAGAAAGAAAGAAAGAAAGAAAGAAAGAAAGAAAGAAAGAAAGAAAGAAAGAAAGAAAGAAAGAAAGAAAGAAAGAAAGAAAGAAAGAAAGAAAGAAAGAAAGAAAGAAAGAAAGAAAGAAAGAAAGAAAGAAAGAAAGAAAGAAAGAAAGAAAGAAAGAAAGAAAGAAAGAAAGAAAGAAAGAAAGAAAGAAAGAAAGAAAGAAAGAAAGAAAGAAAGAAAGAAAGAAAGAAAGAAAGAAAGAAAGAGAAAGAAAGAGATACATAGAGATAATTCCAAGACAAATCTTTGCTTTTCAAATGTTGTCTTCTTGTTTATTTCCCCACATTCCTTCAATGGGCAAAATTCTGTGGTAAGAAACTGTAGTATTTAAATAACTTTCTGTTTTCAGTCCACTTTGTTTCTTAGGTTCACATTTCTCTGTGTATGTTTTCTCTCTACTGCAGATAAAACTGTGAGTATCAACGAGGTATTTGCCACAAGAACTATAACATCATTTTCTCAATGTGATTAATATAGCTCCAGGAAAAAAAAATTCCCCCATCACCCCATGTGCACAATTGTCTCACTTACAATAGCGCCTTTCATCACAGAATCTTCAAGAGCTTTACCAAGAAGCAGTGTTATGTGTACTTTACACTGCATTAAAAATAGCTTTTTCTAGAAGCTCTTGATGTGAAACAACTTCTTTTTCTGTTTTTTTTTAATATTTTCTTTTCTTTTGTCTCCTTTTCCTTTCTTTTATCTTCTTTACTCTTCTTTTTCCTTTCCTTTCCTTTCCTTTCCTTTCCTTTCCTTTCCTTTCCTTTCCTTTCCTTTCCTTTCCTTTCCTTTCCTTTCCTTTCCTTTCCTTTCCTTTCCTTTCCTTTCCTTTCCTTTCCTTTCCTTTCCTTTCCTTTCCTTTCCTTTCCTTTCCTTTCCTTTCCTTTCCTTTCTCTTTTCCTTTCTTTCTCTTCTTTTCTCTTCTTTTCCTTTATTTCCCTTTCTTTTCCTTTCTTCTTTTCTTTTTCTCTTTTCTTCTCTTTTCTCTTTCCTCTCCTCTCGTCTCCCCTCCTCTCCTTCCTTTTCCTTTTCCACATCCAGTATAACGTACAAGTGCAAGTTACAGACACTTAAGGTGGATCGAAAGGCTTTGGACACTTTTAAACCATCTCACCTATCAAACAGAGATGTGTCAATAAACCAGATATGCTGGCTGTTGTTTCTTCTGCAAGCTGCCCTAGGCCCCACAGTGGCTAAATACAGGGGTATGGGTGGCCTCTCAAATCACAGGTGACCGCACAACTGAGCATGACAAATCTCGGTCCTGGCCATGCTCTTCAGACACAATGTTGAGAGCATCACAGCCAGCCACCCTCCACATCAGGTGGAGTTGTTCATAAAAAGACTGAGTGTCTGGGCAGCCAGAAGCTCCACAAAGCAGAAGGGGTTTAGTTTAGAGCTTTAAGCATTTCTTACTCTGCAGGTGTCTTCCTCAGTCTGGGATTTCCACAGCAACTTGGGCTGTTCCACACACCTTTTCTCTGCATTCTTTCATTCTTTTCCAGTTCCAGAAAGATATCAAACTAACGTTCTCTCACCCTATCTCTGAAATATCAAGAGGCTATTTTAAAATTAGATGAAGAGAAACAGTTCCCTCTGCAAATGCAACAGCTGTGTGAAAGAAGAGTGCCTCTCCTTCTCATAATGGGAAGGGACGAGGAGGGTAGGACACACAAGCCTAAAATGAAAGCCTCAGGAAGGAGTTTTCATGAAGAAATGTGGGTTTGTTCCTTGAGAATAAGCAGCATCTTCCTGAGACCCATCATTTTTATTCACTGTTTCATGTGTAAATAATTTACTAGGCTAAAAGGTCAAGAGCTGCAGGTCCTTGGAGGGGGAAGAAAACTGCAAGCTGTAAATAAGGGACAAGTAACTTATGTGGAGCATAAAATGTGTTATGAGGCTACACACAGATATACATGTGAACATATCCATAAAGAGGCTAAAGCAGGGCTCCTGAACCAGCACACATAGGCAGAAATAACCTCTATTTCATGTTTGCTCCTCCTTGAACTTGACTTGTGAGCAGGAAATGCAGCAAATATGATCTTTTGGGATAGAAATTACACTTTTAAATTAGATTCATGATGCCCAGATGTGCTGCTGATGGATGCATGAAACAGAGGGGCAAAAGAAATTAATTTTCAGCTTACTTGTTTTCATCTTTTCATCCTCTAATGTCAGGGTAATTGCTCCTCTACTCCTGGATGTGACAGAGGCTAGTCCTTGCCTCTCTCCATAAGGTAAGTGAACAGCTGGTTTCCTTTCTGACACCAGTGTATTTCTAATCAGCTGTCAGGCAGCATTAGGTCCCTAAATGCTTACAGTGTGTCACGCTTTCCTTCTGCTCAGAAACTCTAAGTATGAGGCTTCATTCCCCAGTTTGAGGCATGACAGGGCAAGGAGAATAAAAGGGTAAAACACTGTTCAGGCTCAAAACTATAGAGGATTCCAGGGAAGAAATTCTGGAAAGTAGAAATAAGCAAGGGGGCACTGACCATCCTAGTATGTTACCCTGACACAGATTTTAAAATGGAAAGATCAGAAATAAACTGCACTTTATCCCACACACGTCTCTCATCGTGGTGGTTTTTTATAGCAGTACTGCCCTCAATAGTAAAATCTGTGGTATGGAAAGTGAGATACTTCTCAGGCTCAGGCAAAGTAAATACTGCACTTTGAGGAACAGGGTTTTGTCCAGCAGTTAGCACAGATAGCCTAGGTTTTTCAGCTTCACTCTCGTCTCTGACACTACATTCCAGAGCAATCACAAGCAATTCATTTTGCCACCAAAACCCCTGTGCTTCCCTGCAAAGTGGAGCAGTTACTGAATTTATCAGTTTAATTGGCATAGCTCATAAACATTTACAAAACATGTGAAAACCTCAAGTGAAAGACAATTATCCCACTATCCCACCGTATTATATTACACAGATGCACCACAAGGTTTCTTTTGATGATCTAGCATGGAAAATCACACACACACCCCCAGCATATATGGCAATAATATTTATATTATTTTTCCTCACATGCTTTTAGACTTTCATAATAGTGGAAACAATGATATAAGAATGAACAACTGACATTTCTGTTTGAGGACACAGCATGCATCATCTCTGAAAAGTTCCGCAGCAGCTCAGCTTTACAAATATGTTTTCCTTAGGTACTTAAAGATACAGCATGTTGAGTTCCAGGCTGTTTCAGTCACAGGACAGAAGCCATCAAAATAGATAGGGGATAAACACCACTCTGGAGGTGGATACATTGAGTACAAATTCTGCCTCCCTAAGTCTCTGTGTACCTGCTGTACTTCTAAAGACACAGTACACACATATGTGTATATATATTTACATATAAAATGAACCCATATATAAACTGCAGTATAGAGGCCCCAGTCTTGCAAGCAATACATAAAAACTAAACCTCAAGAGTAACTCTGTCGTACTAGATTCTCCAGGCAAGGGGCCTCAAGTACCTCACAGGGCAACATGCTCAGTCCTTCACTGTCCTCATGGTAAAAAACTTGTTTCTAACATCAGATTTAAATCTGCTCTTCATAGAATCATAGAATCAACCAGGTTGGAAGAGACCTCCAAGATCATCCAGTCCAACCCATCACCCAGCCCTATCCAGTCAACTAGACCATGGCACTAAGTGCCCCATCCAGGCTTTCGTGAACACCTCCAGGGATGGCGACTCCACCCTGGGCAGCCCATTCCAATGGCAAATCACTCTCTGAAGAATTTCCTCCTAATAGCAAACCTACACCTCTGCCAACACAACTTGAGACACTTCTCTAGTTTGAAGCCACTGCCCCCTGCCCCATCACCACAGGCCTTTGTAAACAATTTCACTCCATCCTTCATGTCAGCTCCTCCTCAGGACCCCTTGTTAGGTCTCCCTGGAGCCTCCTCTTCTCCAGGCTGAACAACCCCAGCTCCCTCAGCCTGTCCTTGTAACAGAGGTGCTCCAATCCCCTGATCATTTTTGTGGCACTCCTCTGGACTCTCTCCATCAGGTTCATTTCCTTCCTGTATCATAACCAGTAGCACATTTGCAGCATCTGGGCCTTAGTCGGAGCTGAGGCCAGCTCAGAAAGCATGCCTTGGATACAGCACATGTTCCATGGATAATAAGTTGCCCAGCACAAATGGCAAACATGCAGGGAATACACATTTCCTTCCAGTGCTCTGGATCCTCCAAAAGGCTGGCAGGCTGGATGCCTGATGCACATTCTTCAGGAGAAAATTATGGGCTGGGGAACACTCCTCTGGCTTCTCAACTCTTTCAGTTATTTGCCACCTGTGTAGCCAAGCTGTCTCTTCTGTTAATCTATGGGATCTAAAAACTCTGGCACTTCCTCTGGCTGCCAAAGCAAGCTCACTGCAGCGCTGACCCAGACCCATCCGAGCACAGGAAAAACGTGCACGAAGAAGTCCGAAGTTCAATGCAAAGGTTGAACTGTGAGCTTGGAACTGGTAGCAGCAAACGCATCCAACTCTCACACATGCATTTTCTCTACTTCAGAGGTTTCTGCTCTGCTCTCTAGTTACCACCACAGTGCAGGCTAGGGCTGTATTCCTGAGCACAGCTCCATCCTACCGTGTGAAAGGAACCATATCAGAGCTTCTGGGAAATTATACAACCCCACAAAAAGGAGGCAAACTTGGCCCAAAGCCAGCAGGCATTACTTGCATGCTCCTAATGGGCATGAGTAAATTTAGCCTCATTGACACCGCTACTGGATTCACCTTGGTTTATAGTCAGTTCGTGCTAGATTACACAGTACAGTTCTCAGGCACAGACGTAACAGGGCAATATCTAGGTTGCAAACACACCAGGGAAAAAGCTCACCTGCTAATAACAGCAAGCCAGATTTGGGTCTGTACTGATGGAGGTCCCAGTGCAGGGAGAAAGGGAGGTATCTTCTACAGCTCCTAGCCAGGAGCAGCTGTTTTATGTGTTAGACACTACAGAAGCCCTGATACCGACTCTAGCTTCAGCAGCATTTTAGACACACAGAAATGTGAAGTGTGCCACATTTGTGGTCTTCTCCACCTCCTGTAAGCACATTTCCAACACAGAAAGACTTTCCTGTAGAGGATGTGAAAAGAAGCAGTGATTAAACCTTACACTAATGTTACTTCCCACAGCAAAAATACACACCTGTCAGATGTCAATTTTGAGTCTGCTTGGCTAGGGCAACAAAATTACAAGTGCAAATTCAATAAAGCCCTGAAAGGGTTTATCTTTATTTTTTAATATGGCAAGGTTCTTAGAGGGCTTCTCCTACATGAATATTATAATACCAAGCGTTAAAACTTTTTCTTTTCACTTTATAAATTGATTTCACTCAGAGAAGGCAATGCCTGCATTGCTACTGAGCCTTGCCTAAGGTGCTCTTGGGGTTAAACCAGACTTTCTTTCATACTACCCTGTTTCCTCACTTCAGAAGAGATTTGTTTCTCTTCCTCTGCCCCAAATCCTTTCCCAGCACTAAGCTCTGCAGAACTGGTAACAGGGAACATCTTGAAGCACTGAAAGTTCAAGTCTCTGTTAATTTTCTTTAGATGGACACAGGAGCATCTGAGCCTTTATAGTGAGAGCATTATCTGCAATTTCAGAAGTATCCCGGGCACCTCTGATGGCAGCTTGTCATTTACTATCACTTTTAATATTTGGTTTTCCCCCAAACATATTAAGCTGCTTAGTCTATTCCTAAACCTGAAACATACAAGAATCATAGTCTCTCTTCAATGTTCTGTGGCCTAGTCTGTCAAGAAATCCCGCACTGTTGGTGGAACACTGCAGTTACTCAGTTCAAACTGATGGCTAGCAATCTGAATGTGTACGTGTGCATGACAGGCAGTGGGGGGGTGTGAATACGCAGGTTCACTCTCTGCCTTTGCAACAGTCCCCATGGCAATTCCATTTGCGTTTCAGCACATACACTGCCTGGCCACAGCCACCTGCTCCAGGTTTCTCTGTCTAATCATTGGCAAGGGCAAAGCTGTTAGAAACTAGACTCAGTAACTGGCTTCTAATTTTGCAGCCAGAGGTTGTCAGGACAAGGAGATGAAAACTGCCAACTATGTCTCCTCTGTACAGTCTGTGTATTTTAACCAGAATGCAGGAGCTGAAAAACCTCTACACAGGAAAATTACCCTTCCCCTACTCCCAACCACAGTGATTGCTCACACCCCAAACCTTCAGGATCAGGGGCTGCTATCTCATATCATTCTGCAGGAAAAGCTGCATGCATTGTCTAAGGCAGAAATCTTGTCAAACAAAACAAAAGCCAAGTGCTACATGAAACATGCTGGGTTTTCCCACCCCTCCAGCAGCTGGCCTGTTTCTGAGCATTGGAGATGGGCAGATTATACCAGGCCTGGCATCAGGCAAGAGAATGAACAAAGGTGGAAATCTGGAAGGGAATAAACTCACATGCCCAGAAAGCAATAACACAGGATACAGATACACCACTCAGCAGTAATTGCATTTCTACAGACTTGAAGAAAATCAGAAGCTGTGTGGACAGGGACCCAAATGAGTTTCATCACTGAGGAAAAGGGAGGCAGGACTCCATTGCTGTGTATGCTGCGAACACCAGACTGCCAGCTACCCCATGCCTTAAAAGACAGAACAGCCATACAGGAACTGCACAATGGTGCAAGTTTGCAGTGATAGCTTTAAGGAGCAGAAGGGACTCAAGCACCATGAAACCAGGCTTCACTGAAATCACATTTATAGATCGACTTGGTTTTGTCAGCCAGTTGCAATCTGTAGGCAGCTGCAGCAGACAGTGACATTTCCCCTGTGATATCAGAATTTCCATGGGAAGAGGTGCTGGTTTAAAGCTCTTGTGATAGTGACAACAGCAGAGGGAGTGGAGAATGGAGGACTGAGAAAGGGGGAAACTTGAAAGGCAGTGGTGGCATACACAGACAAAAAAAAGGACTGAACTCTGTCTCTGATCATCTATAATAGAAAATGTGGCTCTGGAAGGATTGTCCTTTACAAACCTAAATTATGATGAAGCATCCTCACCTCCCTGGTCAACCAAAGGAACAGCCTTCAGGGGAATCATTAATATAGGAAAATAAGAGTAAAAAACATTGCTTGGATTCCCATTTTGATCCAAATAAATGGGGGGGGGGGGGGAGGGAAGGGGAGGATATTTGCTTAGAAAGCTATTTCTCCTGAAAAAAACTTCTTCTCTAAGGTTTCTATGTTTGCCTCCCTCACAGACTAAATATTTGTCACATCATGAGAACTGCATCTTCAAACACAGTAGCAAACAGGTGAGATCTTGCCCTTACTGACTCTCCTACTGACATGACCTGTGTGAACTGTCTAAAGCTGTGTATGAGGCCATGGAGTTCACAGATCTCTAAAATTTTGTACTAGAGATCTCATGCAAGGAGAGGGCCATGGTGCTCAAGCCCAGGGGACATGCTGCTGTGTCTAACACAACACAATTTAATATGCTTGCCTGTGCACTATGATGTTGGGCAAAAATATCCAGAGAGATTAAATACTATGTTTTTCTCATGCCCAGCTACAGATCTGAAAACTATGAAACACTGCTTGACCTAGTTCACACAGCCTGCTTGTAAGCACAGCACATGTATCCTTCTTATCCCTGCTAACTACTGGGTTCACCCCTTCCCCCACATAACGAAATGCCGGTTGCACGTCCTTCTGTGCCGTGCTGAGAAACAGATCACTGCATTTATCTACAGATATAGGAAGAGGCCTAACACGGGGACTTTTTTTGAGCAATGCTCTGCATTAGCATTGATCTCCCATCTCAGCACCATCAAGGCAGTTCCAGACAAGCTGTCATGGCTGGGGATGATTTAATCGAAGCAAGAAGCTGCTCTGGATGCTGCAGCTGGGAGACATCTTGGGTATGAGAGGTTTGTACTAAGGCTTTACCTTTCCTGCATCATGAATGCCCACAGTCTCTTTGAGTAATTTGTTAATTGGGAGGAATTTTCACTTGTTGCAGTCTTCAGTAAATCCTGGGCTGGATTCTCCTAAATGCAATGCCCTGCTCAGAAACTGCTTTTGCCTTCGAGGTTACTCATTCCAGCCCTGCAGAGGGAAGTTGCGGTACTGAGGGGACAGCAGGAAACTCATGGGAAAAACAGCTGCCTTCTCCTTAGCTCGGACGGACACGGGCAGAGAGACCATCCCCCTGGCTTCTGCCACTTGTTCCCCAGTGACGCTAAGCGATGAATCACGTCCCTGCCTGGCAGGGCGATGGCAGAGGAGAGGCTGTGCCAACTGCACGGCCACGGCCGCCGCCGGCCGCCGCCTGCCCTCTGCTGGGGCCGCCGCTCACCTTCCCTTCCCCTCTCTTCCCAAAGGGGAAAGCTGGCCTGGGCTGCCAGTCCCGGGCCCCGTCAGCACCCGCCTGCATCTGATTCTCCACGGGGTCCTCAGCCTGCAGAAAGAGTCTTAACCACTAAAAAGCACACAAGGAGGAGATGCAGGCTCAGGCGAGTGTTCACATGCTGGCTGGGGAAGTCTCTGGTGTGCCCTGCGCATGCTGCTGTGTGCTCATCAGCACAGGTCTTGAAGGAATAGTCACATCCCTGTGGCTCTCACTGGGGCAGGGCATTAAGGCAGATAACACATTCCTGTTTGGGGTTATCTTGACGTGAAATGACGGTGCCTGCACTAGTAAGGTGCCGGCAAGCTCCACGCTGGTGTGAGCTGGTCACAAGTTGTGAGGTGAAAGGACTGCTGGCAGCTGTCTAGAGAGGAGTGGATTCCACAGATACTTCTGAGTGCCTGAGGAGTTGTGAGGGGTTAGCCCAGACTTCAAGATAGCCAACAGGGACTAGTGCCAGTGACAAGGCTGGAGGGGCAGCTTTTCCACTCCAGCAGGAGAGCGCTCATGTGCCTCCACAGAACAGGACGCTTGCGTGAAATGCTTTTGTCGGTGCAAAGCTTGGGCATTGTACCTGCTACCATTTCCCTCTCTTCTCTCCTCAAAGGTGCCAGAGAGAAAGTGACATCCTACACCACTTCTCAGAGCTGCTGAATTTTAATCAGGTAGAGGAGGACAATGTGTTGCATGAAAAACATTGCCATCTTTTTGCTCATTCAGTAGTATACTAAAAGAAAGATGGAGGTGCACCTGTGAAGTACATCTTCGTGGAGGCCTGGATTAGTGCATTCACACACAACTTGTCCTCCTGCAACTATGATGGGAATATCTGGAGTTCAGTTTTTCTTCCCAATGTGAATAGCAACAAAATACAATTAATTCATACCCTGTATCTTGCAGATGCCATCAGAACAAAACAGGACACTGACAGTTTAAGCACCTTTAGCAAAGACCTCTTGCTCAGTCACTGCAGGCACCTGTACTAGGTTAGGTCTCCGGCACTGCCCTTCTTGTTGCTAGTGGCGCAATGACTGAAACTGTGGGCCCGGTGGAAATCCTGGATGATGCCACACTAATGGACTCTTTTCCCGAATTTATACAAGTGCTGTCCTCACTACGCCACTAAGAGAGGACATCCAAGCCATAACCTGGCAGCCTCCCCGAGATAGGGGATCCCAGACCATCAAGACTCAAGTCCAGAGGGGCCAACACAACGTTATTGTGAACGCAAGGACCCTATCCCAATTGACTCCGCAGCAGGTGGACCCCGGGAGCAGAGCACTCTGTGCTCTGCCTCCAGTGAATGGCCTGGCTGGCTGACAATGGCAGCAGCACCAGAGCGCCCACCGGGGCAGCCCAGCGCCCCAGGACAGGCGCTCGGGAAGCAGCCGAAGCGCCCTCCCAGACGGACTCAAGTGCCCAAGCTGCACTGCAAAAGCAAGGTTCAGGGCCCCCACTGCCCTGTGGGGTTCCTTTTGCGGTGCTCCTGGGACGAGTAGTTCTCTGTGCCCTGACAGGTCCACGGCCTCTTATAGCGGCCCCTGCGCGGCAGACTTGCCTTCCCGTGATGCAGAGCGCCAGGAGCACGCAGAACGCAGAGCGCCGTCGGCGACGGTCTCGGTGCCGAGGGCCGCGGGCGAGTGAGGCGCAGCCGTTGGCGGGCCCCGGGCCCAGGCCGTGGGCCATGTCCGAGAGCGGCGGTGCCGGGGGGGCCGCCCCGGGCGGGGGAAGCGGCGGAGCGGGCGCCGGAGGGGGCACGGGCGGCGCGGCTTCTGGCTCGGGGCCCGGCGCCACCGATCCGGCCTCGCTGCCGCCCGGCGACGCGCAGCTCATCGCCATCATCGTGGAGCAACTCAAGAGCCGTGGCCTGTTCGACGGCTTCCGCCGGGACTGCCTGGCCGATGTAGACACCAAGGTAATGCCGCCGAACCGGGCGGGTCGGCTGCCGGGCAGCCCCTGCGGATCGCTGAAGAGACAGGGCGGCCTCCCAGGCCGGAGCTGTGGGTACCGTGTCCGAGTCCCAGCTACCTTTGGCCGTAGAGGCAGCCGCATCCTTTCCTCACGGTGTCTCGCACTTAGGACTTAAGGAACCCGGCCCAAGTGGCGTAGAGCAGGAGCACTGTTCTCTTGGACGAAGGGGTTTCATGCCCCAGCTGTAACCATCTATCAGACAGGCTCCTCTAGAGGTGGTCCCGGCTTGAAGTAATAGCAGCTTCTCAGAGGAGAAAGAAGCCAGAAAACTTAGACTTCCAATTCCTAGCTCACAATTTCTTAGGAAACGTGTTTCCCATCTGCAGAGAGGAGCTTTGTTAGGGTAGATACATGCTGTACAGGGCAGACATTTACATACATTGCCGTCCCTTTCATTCACCAGCCCCTATGCTGATTGGATTTTGAAGTTGCCATCCCTTTTTACTTGCATGGTGCCAGGATGTGAATGAGCCTGTGCATTTGGCAGTTAATTTTCTCTTCAGTCGAATTAGTTTTCAACTGATAAAAGCCACAAAATTCTTATTTCTGTATTGGTGTCACAGAAACAAATAACAATTTTTTTTGTTAGTGACAGTATTATGTGGCCAGTTTCCTAGGAATTTTATGATAGAGGCTTTCCAGACAGCAAGAACTCTGCTTAAACATCTCCTATCTGCACAGGTTGTTTGCATATCAGTAAGTAATACTATGAGCAGACAACGGTTTTAAAACCAATCTATTCAGCTATTTAAATTACTTTAACAGCACACTGGCTGACTCTTCTTTACAATTACCAGTTGTGTGCTTAGATAAGTCTACTTTTGTTCAGAAAGTGAAAGGATGGAGATGACAAAAGATGCACTATGAAGGACTGTGGTAGAGGATTGCTGTGAGGTCTTTCAGCTGCTTAACCAGATTTTTTTTCTATTTTTAGCCAGCCTATCAAAACTTGAGGCAGAAAGTAGACAACTTCGTATCAACCCACCTGGACAAACAGGAGTGGAATCCAGCAATGAACAAAAACCAGTTGCGAAATGGGCTAAGACAGAGTGTGATTCAGTAAGTAAAATAATGGTAATGCCATTTAATAAGTAATATGTAGCTATCATCACCTAAATCAAATAAGAATTTGCAGAATTAAAACTTTCACAGCACCTGCTGTTGTGCTTCCTTGAATTTCATTTAATAGTAAGTGCAGCCTTAAGTCTTAGTAAAATGTTTACGTTACTGCTTTACATTAAATTTGAATTTTAATGAGGCAAGCAGCAGGATGAAGTGCACATATTTGGTATCTGGCCAACTTTTCACTGTGTCTGCTAGCAAACCTGTACACACTGTACTGACCGGAATGACCTTGGTCTTTGTCTTTGGAATGGGGAAGTGGCTACATCAAGAAAAAAATCTGGAGATGCCAAAACATGTTTAAACAGATTCTGACCACTAGCAGGCAGTAAGCACACTGGGATTGTCCCATTTCATGCTGCAGAGAGTAGCTTTTGTACAGCTATTTAAGATACTACATTTCAAGCATGACAAGAAAACCAGCTTAAGCTGTGCTGCTTAGAGATTTAGGTTTAGTATCTCTTGCTGCTAACTCACAGCAGTCTGAAAAAGGAGCCTTTGACTAACAGTTGAGGATAAAAACCTTTACAGTAAAAGTTGTGGGGAGAAGACAGTAGCGAACTTGATAATAGCATATATGCTTATAAGGAGAGGTATTGAAGTGTCTTGTACACAGGAATTATTTCAGAGCGCCAGATAGAACCTGTAAATCATTCCTATGTCATACTAATTTGTTTAATCTGTAATTGGAGAAGAGAGTGTTGGCTGCAGGTACAGAATTTACTGTCTGTGCTTGGAGCCTTTGAGACATGTCGTCATTTAATGCACTTTTTTTCACCTTACTGTACCAGGAGAATGAAGCAGACAATTGACAAATGTGATCTCAGAGAGTCTGTAAGAAGAATGCAAACTGCCCACTGTTAGCAGGTTGTTAATGTAAGGATTGAACACATAGCGCTAGGAAGTCTGGAGAGTCCCTGTCGCTCGGTAGCTGGAAGACTGAGCACTGAGGACATCCAGATGTGTATGTCCTTTGTTGCAGGGCCATGGAGGTGAGGTGTTGTGCCATCACCCACTTGCTCACCAGCCTTATAAGCCTTGTGGCTCCTCCAAGCGCCAGGCAACGTCTCCCATTTCCTGTCCCCCGCTCCCTCACAGACATGACTTAAGCCTGCTAGACAGCCTGTGCCCCACAATCCAAGAGTCTGACACAGCCCCTGAAGTAATAAGTCACTTCAATTACTAGTGTTCAGTTCCAGAAACTTTGCTGTGTGCTACATGTGCTTGTTTTTCTAATTAATACCCATCTGTCTAGACTTAACAGTTATAAGGAGTGAGTGACAGTAGTGTTATTAGGGGGCAGGCTGCTTCTCCCTCCAGACAGCCAAAAAAAAGACTGCTCTCACCTGCCCTCCTCCTCAGAATAGCTTGCTTCCCTTGTTTGTGCTAAAATGTGTTTGTTTGCTCCAATGTTGGCCTTATTTCCACATGGGCCCTATTAAAGTGGCTCTTGTCCAATATGTCATTTAAGTACCTGGGAGACCAGATGTCAGTTGTTAATTCTGTAGGGAAAAGTGAGAGGGGGTGGGGGGGAAATAGGTGATTGAAACAACTCCCTGTTAAGAATCTACTGAGTGGCCTGAAGTTCTCACCATGTTAATGCTAATTGCAGTTGACAGGAAGGCTCTGGAGAGTTACTAGAGGAGATTGGGAAGAAGTTTTTCAGAGGAGCTGAATGACTCCTTTGTCTTTGTTCAAGGTCAGGAATGCTGGAAGCTGGAGTGGACAGAATTATTTCTCAGGTGGTGGATCCAAAACTAAACCACATCTTCAGGCCCCAGATAGAGAGGGCGATTCACGAATTTTTGGCTGCACAAAAGAAAGAGGAAAGTGTGCCAGCTCCTCCTCCAGAGCCTGAGAATAAAGATCCTCCTGCGCCATCTCAAGATGCCTCCTAAAGGTCTTGTATCTCTGCACTTACTACTTGTGTTTTGTATGTGCCTCTGTAGCTTGTTTAATGCAATGTAGAGAAGATGTTGTATTTTTCCTGGGTTGACAAGGAGGACACTTTGATCATCAGTATATTGTCAATGTCAGACAGTCATCTGAGCTGCTTCCACTTAACTGTATACTAAAAATATGTTAGGACTGTAGACCTAGATATGATGTAAAACAGCTATCAAGGAGCACTGTGCCAGTGCTAGTTTTAGATCAGGCCAAAAGAGTTTTTATTCCAGTAAAAGCATATCAAGCAGTGGTTGACATGAAATTGGCTGGACAGCTTTCAGAACAATATCAAATGGATTAAAAATATATATCCTTTACTGAAACCCAGCTGAAAATAGAGTGGTGACAAGTTATTGTGCTTTAGCATTGAACGTTTCAGAGCTCTTCTTTAGAGCATATTCTGGAGTGTTGAATTATTAGTGACTGAAATACTCACTGCTGGAGTAAGGGTAATGTCTCTGAGTGAATAATTCTTCATTCCAAATAGACTGGTTTAAATAGAGCAACCTATATCTTTGCAGCTGAAAGGACTGAGGGTGCCTTTGTTGCAAACAAGTTCATTCTAGCTTTTGTGATTAAAATAACTCAAGGGGCCTCAAAGGGCGAAAATTGCTACTCTGTCTTAACACAAATGGCTGTGCACCCCTCACTGCTCAGGCTCTATGTCTTAACATTGATTTGAGTATTGAGGCCTGTGTGCACATTTTAGAGGAGTCGCACAATCTTGATGGGAAATTTCAATCTGCAGTTGTGCTGAGGAACTTAAAACCATACTGCATGAAAGGAAGTTAATTGTGAATTGTTCTATCTGCTGGGGCTTTCTGAAAGCTAATTTATTAAGAAGGAACAACCTTCAACAGCTGTTGTTAATGTGTGGAATGATTAGAGCAACTAGCATCGTTTTTAACCTAATAATAAACATTAAAGTGCCTGTAGTATCATCCTGAGTTACTTAGTTATCTGTGACTTACAGCCTTAATGCCTTGATCTTTGCATTTGTCTGATTAAAGTAGTTTAAAGTCCATTACAATCTGCAGTTAAATGCAGCTATTAATGAATATATTCTATTCTTTATTCAATGGCATTTACTCACGAAGGTGCCATCCTCTAAACTCTTGTTTTTTCTTGCAGAGAGTTCCTGATACTGAGCAGCTGCAGTTGCAAAATATGTGTCCTGTTAGATTGGCAATGGATTGCTTGTTCCATTTGGTGCAGGATTGCTGTCTGCCAAAGATGATTAACCTTTACCAGACCTGTGGGAAGGCACTGAAATCAGTGGAATTCAGAGGCACCTGGAGTTCTGTGTGTGGAAGGACAGCCAAAGTGTGAAGATATTTTAACTATTAACTGCAGTCCAGCGAGCAGCACATATTCCTGTTAGTCACGCCTTCAGGCAAGGGAGCTGGCTCTTGGCCGGAGGGAGCAGGGAAGTGGATTGAGATGGTACTAAGCTTGGGAGCAGGAAGAAAAGTGTTTTGTGGGGTGGGGTAGTCTCTTTGAGACCAAGTAAGAGCTGTCAGATTTTTCTTTGATGTAAGCCAGGTGAGAGAAAGCATCACACACCTCTGCTGCATAGTGCAGCACTGAGTAGTAGGTGCCAGGTCATGTATAACTCATTGCACTGCCTGCTTTAGAAAAGACATTTCCTGTTTAAAACTGGAAAGAACACTTCAGGATCAATTATATAGATAGTTTCTGTTGCATTGCAGGAAAATGTTTACAGTTGGCTATGACTATAGCTGATTTAATTCTTAATTCTCAGGCAGCTGGGAAGCAAAGGGAACCAGAGTAGGTGATGAGTTTGAAACTTCTCTTTTGAAACTTCTCTTTCAATTTGAAAGACTTTTCTTTCCCGTGAAATTTCTCAGGTGCCTAGTGGAAACTGTCCTATGCTTTCAGCTTGAATGCATGCAGTGTCCTCTGGATGACAGTCAAGTAGAGAATGTGATCAAATATTCCATCAGCAAATGTCCATACTTTTTTCAATAAAAGACTGCAAAACATCTCTGACCCCTAGCTTTTTCATCTTTTTTTTTTCTTAAGAAAAACTACTTTTAAGGAAATCCCAGAATCCTGATTGCAGGAGCTCTAATGGAAATGTGACCTTACAGTTCATAGAGTAATCCAGGTCTGATAACATGGGCTTGTTAGTAAAAATTATTATGGAATAAGATAGATATTAGTTATCTTCTCTGTATAAGGTCTTTCAAAAATTTAAGTATCAAAGAACTGAAGTGGCCTTACATCAATTTTGAGTTATAAATCCTAAAGTCTGATGCTAATGATGATGGACTACATACCTCAACTATACTACTCCTGGCCCTTGTATGTGAACAGATGCAGTTCCAACTATACTCAGTACCCTTTTCAATCTGGGTAATTTGCAAGGAACTTCGATGCTGTGGCTTAATTGTGTAGCTAACTTTTTTCACTTAGTACCTGCTCTCAACACAGTTACAAACAGAAACAGAGATGACAGAACATCTGATATTTCAAACCCTTCACAAGAGAGCTCTGTGAACTTCACTGCAGTAAGCTTGCACTTTGCACAGTGCTGCATAGCGCTGCTGATACACAGTTCTTCTGTCAATGTTTTTATCTCATTTGAAAATGAGTGTTCCTCTCAGAATGGGAACTTAAATGTTTCCACATTTTAGCAGAAAGCACAGCTTTCCTGTTCTGAAAAAAAAGCATCTGTATTTTAGGATAATCTGCTTGTGTAGCTTGATTTACTGTTATATCATCTGGTTCCTGCTAGAAAACAAGGGAAGGGGTATACGAGGAAAGGGCTCTCTCCTGCATGTTGATTTGGTGGTTAAAGACTGCTCTCCAAATCAGTGGTAGGTGTTTTCCCTTCAAGCCTTAAGGGCAGTTCTTGGCAGGAAAAGATCTCTTTTACCTCCTGGTAGGATGTCTCAGCCACTTTTTTGAAACTGAGCCATTTATGCAGGAAAGTAAAAAAGAGTTCAAGAGTTTGGGAAGAGAGCAAGTGAAAAGGATTCTAACTGTGCTTAGACAAATTTCAGTTTAAAAAAATAGTAAGTAGAAGCTGGATTTATTGAAGCAAGGGAGGAATCTGAACCTGTGTTTCCTACCTCTAAGAAGTGCTTTAACAGATGAGGGAAGGAGAATAGAATCAGCCACCATGGTTTTTAAAAGGTTTTGCCATTGTTCTGTATTTGAATGTGGAGCTGTGTTAAACTGAACACTAACACTGTGCCACTGCTGTGCAGGGCTATGTCTTTAAGCTGCTCTCAGCCTAGGCTCAGTTCCAGATAGTAGTAACTGGGGGCTTTTGGGTCAGAACCGAGACACCTAATGAGATTAGGCAGACAAGCCACATTTGGGATCATAGTCTTTAATGTTTGGATCAAATGGCCTTGCTTTGGATCAGAGCCTTGGAAGTAACAAGCATTGGAAACATACCTTACATCTATTGTGGACACCAAAACCTTATGAAGGGATGGTAGGTTAGTGTAATGCCCTTTGATGATACTCATTTGTCCCTGGCAACTGATAGAAACACGATTCCAGACTTCATAACTAAATGCTGTTAGAGAAATCTTCACACCAGAACAAAAGAACAAGTTTGTACCCACTGCAGAAGTGAACCTTGCATGGTAGGAAGTGGGACTAAAGCAAGCAGGTGAGCCAGTTCACATTGCTAGGCCAGTCTAAAGAGCCTGGTGAGGTGGTCTAAGACACTTGAGTAATTCAAGAAGCAAATAGATGTCTTTCTGGAGCTCTACAATAGGAGGATGAGCCACAATGGATCAAATGGGCCTTCTCTTTGATATGAGTCCTCACATTCAAGCTGGCTGTTCCCATTTCCTGGCCAGCCATTTAGCACCTCTAATATGCTTTCTCAGGTGGATACCTTCATTCTTTCAATATGTTTCAAGAGATTGCTTTTTTTTTAATCTGATATAATGTGAAGGAGCACTTAAAGATGTTCTGCTTCCTTGGCTTTACCTGTCCCAGCCCTGTCCATTTGCTTCTACCCAGTCACAAGAGATCATCTGCAGCTAAAAGAAAACATGCAGGCAGTGTGAGCTGCATTCTTGGAAAAAACTATAGAAAAGGTAACTCACTGAACAAAGACTCAAACCCAGTCTGTTCTCTGCCCTCATCAGCTATTTTACTGCCTAGCCCTAGTCAATTGGCAGCCAGACACTGACTCAAGTAGATTTCACCAAAAGAAGCTGCCTAAGCCCGCCAGCACTTTCCAGTGACAGGTCTTAGGTTTGTAACCACATCTCATCCTAGATGAGCACTATGTCTCCATCTGGTAGGGCTGAACCCAAACCAAGTCTCCAGATCAATCCCTGAGTAACTGCGAGCACATTTGTTAGACCAGACCCCTGTAACTAAACACCTAAATTCAAGCATGGCTGGTGAAGGGAAGACAGCCAAATGGGAAAGAGTATTAGAAGTTCTCTCATCTTTGGTTCTTTGACTCACTGGTACCCAGGCCTTACTCATCCCTTAAGTACACCCACATCATGGTAATGCAGTTCCAAGTTTGAAATTTATTACAGAACTCAGAACCAGCCCAGTTTTGAATCGGTACCCAATGAACTAGACACCCAAATATCCAGCCTACAGGTCAGGCAGCAAAACCTCTCTCTGGGAGAGAGGAACAATCCTAACTGTCTGAAGGCAAGTCCAAACCACAATTCTGGCTCTCTGGCACAGAGAAGGATCAAGCTTGGGCCCCTGTCAGGACAGTGTGTCAAACCATCCCCTGCACCAAACACCAAGCTAGTCTTTGCCAAAGCGCTCTAAATCCTTGCTGGAATCAACACAAAGGTCTTGAACCCAAACCACATCCAGCTCTACTTTTAGGACAAGCATGACTGGTTTTATCGAGGCATAGCCAATATGCCTGAAAGAGGGAGATTTTAATACATCATTTTGATTTGGGACAGAAGAAGGGGCCCTGGGAGGGTTAGAAACCATACCAGTAACATTTATTGGAGCATTTTACTCTCTTCACCACATGAATTAGATGAGTAAGAGCAGCAGCCACTGCCACAATGCTGCTGATATGACACTTGCTTCAAGAACACCACTGCTCCATGTCATGGGCATTGCTGGGTAGCAGATAAGTTTTCCAGGGGCACCACCTTTTTCAGCTTACAGGGGAGTATAGCTGCAGCCACTCCAACTTTTTCCTAAACAGGAGACCAATTTCTCATGTTCCCAATTCAAACTCAGAAGGGACTGGAGCACTTTAACTCTTTCACAGGTATTTTCCTGTTTAGACTGCAGTGATACATTTTACCAGCTTTCTTAAAGAGAGGTCATCTTAACTCCATCTGAGCAGTCAGAGCTCCTCATATACACAGTCACCAAAGCTTACAAGTGCAGGGACTGCCTGCTCCCTTACTGAAGAGCTTGTGTAGGGTAGCCGTTCTGAATCTGGCCATAAGAGGGAGATAAACTATTGCTTCATTTCTCAATCTTGATGTCTCCTTACAAAATCTGAGCTTATACAGGACTCAGAAAGCTTTGCTGACTCCTAAGTGAATCAGCTGAGCAAGGTGTGTTTCCATGAACTCTGACTGTACTTGCCCAATGCAAATCACACAGCAGATACTGTCATTTCTCAAGAGGTTTCATAGTAGGAAATAAATACCAATTAGGATTGGGGAGAATCTGAGGAGAAATGTGAACAGCCCAAGTGATCAGGGATGAAAACAGAGATTTAGGATGTGAAACTGTGAATTCTGGCCTACTCAAATTCCCTGACTGGGGCCAGTGTGAAAAAGATTGAGGGTAAAACACTGGCAGTAGTGCCTGGGGCCCCAGATGTCAGTGCCATGAGATTGTATCAGAACTATAGCTTTAGTTCTTGCATTTTTGTGATTCAGGTGCTGAGCCCACATCAGTGCCAAGTCATCCTTGGGAACATGACTGGGCAGTAACTAGCCCAGCAATAACTGCCCTTGTCTAGACACCAGCAGAAGCCATGGCACAGAGGTATATGCTACCTCAGCTGTCAGTCTGGGAGCTGGCTCCACCAAAAACTTCCTCCAGCACCGGGACAAGCCCAGGGAAAGGAACCATTGCAAAATGCAACAAGTTCAAACCCACCCACCCCCCCACCCCCCATACAAGCTGCAGGAGTGTGAGGACCTCATGTTCCACTGATTTCATCTTCCTGACTCCTATGAGGAAACTGGTGCCTTTTGCACTAGCATCTTTACAACAGATACCTGTTCATTCAGAAAAGTACACAAGAAAATCCCTGAACCATTTCAGGTCTTGGCCCTGCAAAGAATTCACATAGGGATAGACAGCTGCAGTCTGCTTTGCAGAGTTGGGGCCTATGGGAAGTCCAAGCAACTTCATACAGTAAATGCATCCATTTTGGAAGGGATTTGCAACAGAAATAGAAAACCAGGACAACCATGAGTTTCATATTTCACTGCAGCTCTGCAAAAGTGAGATAAAATAATCTTGCTTCAGAGAATGCTCCAAAAATTTCATATTCTCTACAAGGGGGCAGCACAACTGTAGGAAAAAAAAAGAAAAAGAAGAAAAAAAAAATCATCCATAACTCCCTCCCCATCCTAACCTCTCACTAGGAGAAAAGCCACACTGCTTCATCAGCTATCTCCAACTCTGCCCGAATTGCCACTTTATGAAGGGGAGCCTGGACTTAGCCACAAGCCAATGCAAAAGCTCACCTTTCCCAAAATGGTGCAGACAAGTGGGATTTGGCAGCTGTTTGCCCCACAGGCATATACTTGACAATTCCAGTTCCCCCCAGAACATCCCACTCTGTCTCTCCAAGGATGTCATGAAGGTGCAAGGGGTGGGGAGTGTCCCGCAGCCGTCCTAAACAGCTGGTTGTGGGGACAGATTCCTTTTCCCTTTTGAAGCAGGAAAAAGCCCTATGTGCTTTTTGTGGAGTACCGGGAAGGTACCAGGACAGCCGGGAGCAGATTTACATCAGCCTCCCCGACCCCCGTCGCTGTCGAGACACAGGGGTCAGGCAGACACCCGCTCCAGCTCCGAGATGCACGGGGAGGGGGTTGCTGAGGCAACAGCAGGCTTTCTTTAACCGCTATTTAACTCATCTCGCCCTCCTCCCCCCGCCCGCCACTGCCGACGTGCGCGGCTGAGGGTACAGCTTTGATTAGGGTGGGATTTTGCAGCCGCTGGATTTATGGGATGTTCCCGAGAGCCTGCCCTTGCCGGTGGCCCCGGGGACCGCAGCTCCACAACGCTCCTGGGCAGATAGTGGCTTCCCCAGCCTGCAGGTTACCCTCTGCAAAGGGCAGGACAAATGGGTGAAAAAGAGTTTTACCAAAGCCCCAGTCCTGAGGCATCACTCAAGACTGGAGTTCTTTCGGGGCGGGTGGTTGGTTAGGTATTCGTGTGGTTGTTTTGGTGGTGGGGTCTATGTTTGGTTTTGTTTCTGTTTGTTTGGGTGATTTTGTTTGTTGGTGGTTTGGGTTTTAGGATTTTTGTTTGTTTTGTTCCTGGGGGAGTGTTTTGTTTTGGTTGCTGTTGTTGCAGTTTTGTTGATTTCTGTTTGATTGGGTTGGTGTGGGTTGTTGTTGGGGGGGGTGTGTTTGGTTGTTTTTTGGGTTTGGGTTGTTTGGGGTTGTTTTTTTTTTTTTGAGGATCATACAATCAGGTTTTCTGAACGCAACAAAATTCCATCCTTAAGATGCTGCTATCTGGCACTACCCTCATTGCTAAGGACAAGAAGGGGCTGAAGCAGAATCAGTCACACCAAAGTGCAGCTTTGCCAAAAGCTGTGGTGTTTTTTTTGGGTGGGAAGTGAAACAGTTATCTGGTTAGGAGACTTGTAGACCCTCAAATCCAATTTTCTTACTGATCATATGTTCTTGGAAGCTGTTCTTCTCCAAATAAAACAGAAGAGAAAGGGGAGGTTTAGTGGGTAAACCTCACCCTGGTCCCTCTCAGTTAAGGCTGTTTCTTTTTAACTTTGACATCAAGGCAGGTTTTGCTGACAGGGTTTCAAGGGTGGCACCGTGGCTGGCATGCAGACCACATAAAGAGGTCACACACACATCCCTCCTAAAGCCTTGCTGCCTTTGCAGAGCTGCCTGAAGTGAGTTATAGTGGGAAGTTGTGCATGAAAACCCAGGAAGCATGCAAATGAAGTTCTGCCATGTGTAGAAGAACCATCTTCATGCTGTGGGACTAGCAACTCTGCACCACTGCACAGCACACATTGAAGCCTATAGGAAGCCCCAGAGAGCACCCATATGTAAAGAGGCAATTGATTTCTTGGCCAGTATTGCAGGCACAAAAACTTCAGGAAACATGCATTTGGGTATGTTTTCAATTAAATTTAGATCACTCTGCAGTCTGTCAAATCCCCAGTGAATGGCCATTTGAAAGGAGTGCTCACTATCCCAAGGTCAAGGAAACTGTCCAAGCTCATAGTAAAGAAAAGTTGCCCTGTAGGACTTTTTGAACAAGATTATTCCAAGTCTACAGACGAATCAGCACTTTGCTCTGATTACTGTCATCTCATCACTAAGAAGCATTCATGAGATGATTAGCTGCCTTGAAATTTGGTCTTACCAGAACCTATTAAAAAAACCCTTACAGTCTGTCCCTCTCAAGATCAGCTCCCTCATCTGTTATGCCCAGATTAAAAAAACCTCTCCCAGGCAGAAGAACAGCTTTACTCTAGAGCCTTCAGGATCCAGAAGAAAGCAGCTCTGAGAAGCAGCAGAAGGACAGATGACAGAACTGCCTTTATGGATTTGGATCTACCTGTGATGAATAATTTATAACTTGTGTAGATGTAATATGTATGCCATCCCTTACCTCTGTGAGAGCTTGGCTGCAAAAAGTGAAATCAAAAGGTTACCAATGAAACTAGGCTGAAGTGAATGCAGAGCTAAGCTACCAGCCTGCTGGATACAGAATCACTGCAAGTTTCTGGAAGATCAATAGACAATATTCACAACCAAACCAGCAGTTCAGCGTTCTGCAAGTGTTAACCCAGGGCAGTTGCAATGTGAGAGCCCATCCAAGAGAAATAAAGGCATGGCAATAGTGCTTGTTGGGACTGCAAAAGGGTTCCAAAAGAAACACGTTTATAAGATACTGGCACATAATAGTAATTAAATTGCTCTCACTGAAATGCAGGTGATAGACAGCAAAGAAATGGTGAAACCTCAAGACTTTGATCAGAAATAACAGGAGAGCTTTTTACCAGTTTCAGTGGAGGGAAGAGAGCCTGAATAGGCACAGATTCCTTTAATAAGCTTCTACAGGAAAAAGTCTGAGGACTATGAGGAGGAGGAGACTGTCTCTGCTGCAGCAGCACCTTGACTGTGACCAGTCTGTTCACGTCCAGCACTTTCCATCAGCATTTGTCTTGCTCTGCAGAATACCACATATTAATACTGCTGACACTTTATCACCCTGAAGATCTGAATTTTATTTATACAAAAATCAGAGGCAGACCGAAGTGGCAATAAAGATTCAGAAGGTCTTAAACGTTCTAGGAATCCTGAGCATTTTATTAGGTGAACTAGCAATTCTGCAGTAAAAATAGCTTTGGGTTTTGCTGTTCAATCTTACTCTTCCACATTGCTTTGAGCTTTCAAGATGTTAGAGTTCAGCCTGCAATGCGCTTTGGGCTGCGGGCAGGGAATAAGTTCGTAAAACACAATGTGCCACTTCTGCAGAATATGGGAGTCCTTCCCATCAGCTACACTCTCCCATTTCTAGCAGAAGATGGTAATAAGCATAAAAGAAGAACAGAATCAAACTAATGGGACTTTAAACAATCAGAAAGCAAATTGTGACAGCAATTATGACAGCTCAGTGCTTGGCAACACCTTCACCTTTCCCAGATGTCAGAGGATAAGCTATTTTTACTGAAAAAAAAGATGACAGAAAGAAGGGCTTATTTGGACATCTACAGCAGAAGTGAATTTAAAGTGATCTGAGCTTTGAAAATGGAGTTTGGAGGCAAGTCATTAAGCTTTCTTTTTCTGGAAGAGGGGACAGGACAGTTCATGCAGGATTAGTCTCTTCACTGGAATGCCTGTCAGTAACATTTAAATATGTGCAAGATTTGCCTTTTTCACTCTCTGGACATAGACATTAATTAGATTTAATTTTAGACTCTTTAGACAAGAAGAAAGTGGCACTTCCTACTTTTGGGCACATCAAGGGCTCCCATTTTCCTAGAATTCTAGAATCTTAGACTGACTTGGGTTGGAACGGACCTTAAAGACCATACAGCGCAACTCCCCTGCAATGGGCAGGGGGACATCTTTCACACTGTGCAAAGCTCCATCCAAACTGATTTTTAACACTTTCAGTAATGGGGCATCCACAAGTTCTCTGAACAATCTGTTCCAGTATCTCACCATCATTAAAAATCAGAAATAAATTCTTCCTCACGTCTAGTCTGATCCTGCCCTCTTTCAGTGTGAGAGTTTTGCTGAACAACCTCAACTTTCTCAGCCTGTCCCTGTAAGTACCACTTCCCTGGGCAGCCTTTTCCAGCCTTCCAGTGATGGAAACCTCCCCTGGCACAACTTGAGACCATTTCCTCTTGTCCTGTTGTTGTTAGATGGGAGAAAAGACTGACCTCCTCCTCACAAACTACTCCCCAACCCACAACATTATTTCCCTGTTCCCCTTCCATCCCAGCTGAGCCATAGTTTTATCTACCACACCACTGTCCTTCAACTTGATAGCAGTGACCACCAGTGCTAACCTAAGTCCAGCTCAGGTTTATTCAGCCATCAGCTCCATCATTCCTGCTCAAGCTCTGTATTCTGTCATAGCTTAAAGTTCTGTTCTCCCTGAGCATCTGCTGTGTGCACCAAGTCCATTAGGGCAGGAGCACATCAGCTCCACGTGGCAGAAGCACTTGATCCATTGTAATATTGAGTTTCACCATGCAGTCTTCAGTTATGTGACCCTGTAGATTTGACCTGATGTCAGAGAGGTCCTTGAGCTATTGAGATATTCCCCTGGGGCACCCTGCCCTTTCTACCAAAGAAATCTGATCCAGCAACAGGAAAGGGTGAGAATTTTCAGCTGTCCCCATTCACTGTGAAACAGTCTGTGCTACATGTGACCAGTATAAGATGTCCCTTGCTTTCTCCTTTTTTCCTCTCTAGGTACCAGTCTTGCACTAATTCCTACTAATAGCCACATAAGGCATTGTAATAAAGTTCTTACAAACACAACTGTGTTTTCCTTTTTCATAACACCATTTACAGCCAACACCCCAGATGGGTTCCAGACTTGCAAGGTGCTAAACAGCTGATAACCATAATCTACACCAAAACCAAGGCCAAGGGCATGCAGTGCTTTGCAGAATCAGACTGCATCAGTGGGATTTGCTCCATCCTCCACTGAAATCCAGACACCTCCAGCAGCAGATAAGAGCAGATATCTAATACAGAGAAACCATAACACTTTAGGATGGAGTGTTAACAAAAACTGTAACAGCATGGATTTAAAAGGAAAAAGACCAAAACAGAGCAGTGGCTCAACACATGCAAAATGTGGGATCTTCATTGATTTGCCTGTGCTCTCCTAACATCTCTTCAGTGTCCTGCAAAGAACTGTGTGAGCTACATGTGAAACAGGGAGATTATTCCTGATACCAAATCTCGCAGGAGTTGATCCCCCACTCCTGTATCAGTTATCTTTGTGTTTTCTAACTCTGCTGACTACAAAAGCTGAAGCCCAGAACTCCAGTGGCCTTTTGTGTAGGTAAAACCCTTTCAATTTTCTTTTCTTGCCACCTACTGTTTTCAAGCAGGGGGTTCTTTCTAATGACCAAGGGGTCTTGAAAGTAAAGAACAGCATCTGGGTTTAGAGTTACTTAAACATCAGCATAGAAAATGAGATTAGTCTTTTTAGGCTTCAGCAACTCAGAGGTGAAAAGTCCTCTGAGAGGTTTTGCAGATGCCAAAACAGGCCTGGCTTCTGCAAGAAGCCACCCTTGAATGGGCTTTTGGCTCTAAATGACATGTATTCATGGATATTTCATGGTCTATCTACTGTGAGTCCACTGTGCAGGGGCACATTTTGGTCAGAGTGGCTGCTACTGAGCTATAGATGTAGATGATCCAAAGATTCACATGTTGCTGATAGGAAGGTAATTTTTTTTTTTGCTTTTGCAATAGTGTGGGTTAAAGTGTCAGCTAGCAATTGTTTGATCTGGTGAACTTTTCCACATAGCATCTACAAATTGTGCTTCATTAAGCTAGAAGTATACAAAAGAAAAGCATAACCTCAACATTGAGGATGGAGCCAAGCTTTCCTCTGTTCTGACTCTAGCCCCAGCTGAGATGCTATGTTCGACTTGGGGCATTCTTTACCCTAGTTTATATAGCAGGGAAGCAGCAACAACCTTCACCCAAACTGGCTTTTTGAGAATTAAGGCTTGAAGAATGTTCTGAAGATTAAAATACAGCCCCAACATACATCCAAAAAATCACAGTTGCTTAAAATTGAATGGCATCATGGAGATTAAATACAGTCACAGAGGCATTTGTGAAGTCCAGACAATGATCACATCGATTGAGGCTATTCCTAAGGCAGACATCTAAATAAATGCTAATGAAGTAATTTCTGCAAATATCCACAACCAATGGGGTCTGCAGTACTTAAAAGTAGTAACAGCAGCAGGAACAGACTGTCCCTTGAAAAACAAAACAGAACATTGAAAAGCCAAAACTGAAAGTAACAGTTCGTGCATTTTAGACCTCTGAGAAACATTGTACCTTTGAGCCAGACTTTTGTTCAAGTGAAGACTTTTTTTTTCTCTCAGGCCTCCCTTAATTTCACTGCCTTATTTGCCATTCAGACCTTTTGCTTGCCACATGCCCATATGCCACAAGAATGGGCAGACTGTGGACCTAACTGAAGTCTACTGGCATCAAAAGGCTCCCATTAACAGACTTTTAACTAACCCTTTATAAATCACTGAAAGTTAGTGATTAGACAGACAGGCCCTTCTGAGTAGTGGAGAGACTAAAGTAACACCCCCTAAAATTCAGTTTCTATATGAACTCCAACCCCTCATGCTCAGGGGGAAGTCTATGTCTGCTTTATTTCATAACCTCCATGCCAAGAGTATTTCAAACACAGGAGAAATAGTTTCTCTCCAAGCCAGGGCAACTTTAGTATTTGCGCCCCTATCATCTTTGCTGTATTTTCTGAGAGCTGAGAGCATCCCAAAGCAATGTCAACTAGCCAATCCTCAAATCCTGAGCTTAGACCACATTCTGCACAAGAAAGAGTATCCTGAAGGTGGTAGATGACTTTAAGCAACACTTAGTGGAGGTTCCTTTGAGGTCTATGACACACTCTCTGAATCCTGAACCTGCTTTGTTAATACAAGTAACTAATTGACCAGCTAGGTCTTCAGAGTTGCTGGAGTGCTCTGGTGCCAGCTCACAGAGCCTTTCCAGAGTGCAGCTCACCATCAGTCACACAAAGTGTTTTGTGACTGCATAAAGAACATCACTGACGCACACTGCATCTCTGTGGGGTTGAAATGTGACTAAAGTCGTATATTGTGGGGCACACTGCAGGCACATTTGACCATGTCATCTGCCTGAGAAGTCACTGCCCTCCTGACGTCTCCCCTCTGAGCAGGATGGGACACCCAGCTTTCACTCATCTGGGTAACACCTCCCAGCCAGTTACCAGTTCCTTCTGCACAGAGCAGCACCGGGCTGACAGGTTTGATGATCAGCAGATGATGTTCATTCAGCCTTGACTCATAAGCCAGCTATCTCCAGGAAATTTATATGACTGAAAAGGTGAAATGCTTAGCTCCCTAACGGGACACACAACTACTCCTGACCCCAGGCCATGCCTGAGTTAGGGTAGTTTTTTATACTTAACAGCTAAAGCATTTTTAAACAAAATATAAAACCTGTGAATGCTGAAAATACATAACCTCAAAGATCTTTCTGGAAGGAAGAGAATCCCCAGAATGACTTCACTGAAAAATTAAGAAAAAAATCTGTCAGTCTATGTTACAGTGGCTGGGGATTGTGCTCGGTGTATCTGCCCCTCAGCATTTCTCTGCTGCCAGATCGCTCAAGTCCCCTAGCAACTGGAAGAACTAGCAGCAGTCCCAGTGTTCTTGGAGGTCTCTTCCAACCTGGTTGATTCTATGATTCTATGATAGGCCTAGGATCAAGGTGACTTCAAACCCTGTTATTTTAACAAACTCTGCATGTGATACTAAAAGACCTCCAGTCTGACTGGACTTGTCAGCACTAATTTGGCACTTCAGACAATAATTCCTAGGGTTTGCACTACTCCTCTGCACTTCCCAAACATCTGTGGCTTGTAAGAAGCAAAGACAAAAAGCCAGGCTCCATCATGAAAGCCAGACTCTGGGATGAATCAGTGAAGTTTACAGTAAGGAAGCAGAACCAAAGCCTGCTGGAGATTAGGCAAGGACCAGGACCAAACCAGTAAGTTTTAATTTCTTGAAAGTGTTTCTGGCAGCTATGGCACTTTGCAAATTGTCCCTCTATGAGGTTGAACAAGTACACCATACTTGGCATTTGCCTAAGCAAAAGACACATCCTAAAAGTAGCACCACTTCTACCTGGTAAACACCTCTGTGCTTTGGTCAGGCCAGTTCTTGGCCCTATAACTCTGAAGAGTCCAGTCTATGCCTCAGATCAGCATTGGTCTTCCCTGTGCTATGACTTCTGTTGAGTTTCACCACTGCTAGAGGATGCTTCTGTGCCACTAGCAGGTTCCCAGCTCAGCAACGCCTCCTGATGGTTCTGAGATCCCCTCCTGCTCTTGCTCTGTTCTGCACCACAGGAAAGCCACCAAAACACTTCTCCTTTCCCAGCACAGCCATACCTCTGCATGGCTGTCCAGCACAGGGCATGTCAGCAAGAACCAGCCCAGGCACTCTGATGGGGGTGTAAAAGGTCAGGCTGGTATTAGATTTTGGTCTTCCAGACATTTGTATGTAGCAGCTTCTTCCACTTTAACTACTTTCCTTTCAAATTTTTCAACTCCTGGCTCTGTCCAGACTGTGACCAATACACTGCTGCAGATCCTGAATGCAGTGGCTTAGAAAGAAGCTGCATTCCTAGCTGACGTTCATGGACAGAGCTGCACAGCTACATCTTCCCTGTCACCCACAAGATTTCATGCTTGCATCTTCAGCCAAAAAGCTGTAGAACAAGTTTACACTGTCATTACTAGGCCTCTTCATGCCTTCTGAGCAGTCCTAACTACTAGAGCTATGACTTTTCAAGTTAGGATGAATCTTTTTTTCTTTTTTTCTTTTTTTCTTTTTTTTTTAACAGTATTTACATTTTTTTGTAAATTCATTTCCTGCTCAGGCAGTTTGATTTTGTCTTATCCTACCATACCTCCCTCCTCACCACCCTTCACAGTTCCACCCCTGGTTTCCCCCACCTGGCTAGAAATTTAGGTATTGTACTGCTTGCTCTTCTGCATCACTACTAGAGATGGCAAACAAAATTAGGTCTAATGTTCTAAAACCAAACCGGGAAGAAAACTGACCTCCCAAGTCAAGTCTCATTATTTGCCTTGTTTTCTGAAGCTGCTGAAACCAAAACCCAGTAACACAGCTTCTGTTACTCTCCACAAAAAGGTCCTAAGGAAGAAAAAACACCCCATTTTTCAGCTCTATTTTTCACTGAAGTGAGGGAAGTTTTATTAAAAGGAACAACACTTTGAGGGTTAAAAAACAAACAGTTCTTCAAAAGTTATTTTTTGTTTTGGTTAAAAAGTCATTTTCCCAATAAAAAGTCAACAAAAGATTTCTTCAGTAACTGAGATGCCATCTTTATCAGCCAAAACGAGACAGCAGTCTGGAAAAGGGCATGAGCAGATTCAAATCTGAAGCAGGAGGGGAGATTAAGGGAGATCTACTTCACTATCCTGTTCCTAACAAGCCAAAAAACTCAGTATGCACCTCCCATTCCCAGTCCAGCAAATGAGACCCAGAAAGCATTATGCCTGGTGGAGGATCTTGTCATACACTTTAGCAAGAAATTCTTCACCATGAAGGTGGTGAAGCACTGGGACAGGTTGCCCTGAGAAACTGTGGACACTCCAACTCTGGAAGTAATCCAAGCTAGTTAGGATGGGGCCTTGAGCAACTTCAGTGCTAACCAGTGGGGGGACACCCTCCAAGCACAGAGATTCAGCAGTTTCCCAGCAGAAACATGCCACTTGCAGGGACCCTGAGCTCCACTCTCCTTCACAAGCTTGAAATTCTTCCAGATCAGTCCTCACATCTTTCCCCTGAGTTGGGGGAATGGCCAACACACTACAGTCATGCCAGAAGGGCAGAACATGAGAGTTTGTCAGCTGTAGCGACAGATTTACTACTCATTTCACCTGCCAACCTTTCTGTGCTGCAGAAAGGAAGCTACCACTCCAGAAAGGACTTTTGTACAATGAGGCTGAATTCCTCCCTTAGCTCTACACAAGCATCTTTATTGCCTAAGGATTCAGGTAATAAAATAAAGAGAGAGAACTTGATTCAGGTATTGTCTGCGTGGCAGCCTCCAAACTTTTCTCTCCATCACCCAACCAATGCTATTTGCTCTGTTGTGCCATCAAGGCAAAGAGCAGGCAAACGTTCAGCAGTGAGCTCTCCCCAGAGGGACAATTCTTGAAAGCTCAGCTGTCTTTAATATTATTATGCCAGGTTTTGGGAATAGCAAATGTTCTGATGACTATCTGCAACAGCTCCTGTGTTCCACATGGATGCTGCTGCTGCTGCTCCCATCCACTGCTCAGCTATTCTTGCTGTGTATCTGCAGAACACATCAGGCTTCAGTTCCTCCCTTCTAAGACTGCAGCTCTGCAGTCTTCAGGAAACACAATCCAAGGGACTTCTCTTGTGACTTTTCTCTGTATTTTTCACAGTGGGTGAAAAATGGGCCCAGCTTCTCTGGAAGCCCAATGAAGATCAGCCCAGTTCCGGATAATACAGCCCAGCCCCACAAAAGCACAGCACATCCCTCATTTCAGGAGCACCGCAGTGCACCAGATGAGGAATACATGCTGTGCTTTCCCAGTCCCAACAGAAAGTGGTCACATCTGGTGATAAAAAAGAGAAATGCTTGGACAAGTTCCTGAGCAGAGCCTTTCTGTTTGAGCAGAGCATCCCAGCCTCACCATCCTGCCATCATCTGTTCTGAACAAATACAGCTCGAACGAATGGCAGTGCAAGGTGCCATGCAGCCAGCCCCAGGGTTTGTGTACCTTTGGCAAATGTGAAATTGAGAGCAGCTGCTAGCACACTAGCAGGGATGTTTTACAGCTTGCTGACAATGCCAGATTCTGCAGATATTACAGCCCGTACTCAGTGGCATCTCTGGAGTATTCTGGTTTTACAAGCATTTCCCAACACACCACCAGGAACACACAAGAACTGCTCACATTTACGCCATCAGGAGTGGTTCGTCCTCTTCCACAGCTGGCCCAGACATGCTCCCTGAACTGCAAGCAGCACATCAGCGTGAGCTCAGTGGGGAGGTGCTGGTGTCTGTCCTTGCTGTGGGTTTTATAGCTGGTTCAGGGCACTGGCAGTGCATCTGCAATCAGACCTGATACTCCCTCTCTTGAGAAGTTACTTGTCTCATCAAGGGACAGTTGGATCATTTTAGAAAAGGCTATTATAATATTCATTTCCCAGCAGAGATGGGAAGCCTCATCAACTGAAGGTTTTCATTTGGATGAGGCTAAATAAATGTAAAATTATAGAGGGGATTAAGACAGATTAAGGAGTGCTTGTTACTCAGAAATGACTGCTGGTGGGCTGGGAATTTTTCCAAGAGGCTAAACATAACTTGACTTGCAGCACTATAAAGTGAGTATCTTGTGCTACCGTATCACTCCCCACGCTTAGAGTCAGCAGCTCCAGCCATGGCTTAGAAATCTGCTGCCCAGTCTTCTGTTTGCAGGTCTGTGTCTGATGACAGCTCCAGCAGCCACAATCAGCTGTCTCTGGAAGTGAGATCTCATCAGCCCTTGCACCTGGCTGAAGGCTTTCACCCAGAAGCAAGTGGAGACGTGCCTCAAACCCTGCTCACTATCAGGTCTGGCATTGCTGTGAACTATTACTTTCAGCAGTTTCACTGCCCACAAGTCCCTATCATGAATCCACCACCTCTAGGACAGCATTTTATTTTCTTAACAAGAGTTATCATCATTCTGGAAATAAAGCATCACATCCTTTTCTCTGCATACTGTCACAGCAGCACTGCTACATCTGTCTAAGGGGGTGGTGTGCCAATGCATAAGTACACTTTATCGATATACATATTCATTCTTTATCACTTAAACTGAAGGTTTGGACAGGCGCCTCAGGGCTGTCCTTTCTGTTAGGAATAAGATAACACTACTTTTGACCATAACTAAGCCACTTAGACCCCATGTGTCAAAGGTGAAAGCAAACCATAAAGTTGTAAAGACTACACACACTGCCAGGAAACAACATCTCATTTTAAAATGTACTCTTAGCATCTTATTTCCTTTCCATCAATTTGCTTGAAGATTGTGCAACAGACAATTGCTTAAGACCAAATAACACAAAAGCTGCAGTTTCAGACTGCAAGACAGCACTGGATTGCATGTTTAAAAGGAGACCTTGCTTATCTTTTGAAAGAATAGGGGGGAAAATACTATGCTGTAAAATATCTTAGGGGTCCTGGGACTTCTGGTTGTGTAACAACCAAAACTTCTCTTGAGTCATTATTCCCTCCTCTGGTTAAGTTCTCATTTGTTTTCACACACATGACATATTAGCTTCCTACATCAGTGGGTAGGAAGATCATATCTGCTTTATAATCCTTTATAATGCTGCTTCTCCTTCTCTCAAATAATTTCTTCCAAAAAAAACCTTTTAGGTAATCAGAGTCTGCCCACGGAACTAAAGAGAATCGCTGTCTCCTGACAATGATGGATTGCCTGTATTTTAGGAATGCTAAAAATATCAGGAGTATATTTACTGAACCGAGCAGATCTGAACCTGGAATCCTCCTCTCCATACTGCAGAGGCACATGGTGCCTGGCTTGAAGAGAAACTTAACGTGAAGTGAGAATCAGAATAAAGGGCAAATCTTTCCCAGTTCTTAGGAGAAACCAAATTATGTCTCATTTGATCCTTTTTCTTACCTGTTTGAATGGGCTCCCACAATTTCTCTCATACACACATCTTTTTTCCTCTAAACCTTTCAGGCCAGTCCCAACATTTTAGATATCCCTGGCAAAAAACACAATTGATTGCCCTCAGCTGTTATCTGCATAAGGGTCATACACAAATATATGTTTACAACATTAATCCTTTCTGCCAAGCACAGGACTCCCTTCAGGACAGGATATCACAGCTACAGATGTTTGCCTTTCCTTCAGTTGTATTAAAACCTGTAGCCTGCACCTCTCAGCCAGACCAGACTATCCTGTGCTGCAGCTCTGTGCTCCTAGCCAATAACCCTTCTGCAGATTTTAGAGTCACCATATTACACTGGTGAAAACTAAACTGATGGTCCAAACCTCTGCAAGTCTTAAAGCAGAATCATCTTCTCCCATAATCTTTTTAAGTCCCCTAACCAAAAAGTAGTTAGAAGAAAGGAAAATGCAAGCCTCATGCCTAAGCTTTGATAAATCTGCTATCTAAAACCTGTGAAGCAAGATCCCAGCATCCTCAGAGTTCTCATTCTGACACTGAAAACATTCAAATGGTAGGAGTGGAAGCCTACAGAGCACTGGGGCTATGTCTGGAGCACCACAACCAGCTGCTGCTTCTTCCTCTGTGCCTTGGTGTGACAAACTAGCATGTCCCATTGTCTGCTGGACCACAGAACTATTTACCCTGCCATGCAGTACACTCACTCCATGCTGGCTTTGGAGCTCATCAGCAAAACAGAGGAAACCCGTACTAAAAAACAAACGGATGCCACCCAGTAAGAGAAAATTAACAGTTTCCCCTAGGAGGTGACTCAGAGGGGACCTGACATTGTATAGATAATAGGGAGGAACAAACAGCAAACCATAGTTTAGCCCATAGCATCCATTCCAAGACAGACCAAGTATTAACACTGGCTCACATCAACTCCCCTTTGGCACTTGGCAGTAAATAAGAAGCAACCGCAAGAGCCCTGTGTTCTTTTCAATGCAGAACTAGATCACTATGTACTGAGGGAACTGTACCACCCATTGCCAGCTAATCCTGCTTCAAGGGCCCTAATAGGAAGAACCCCTGTGATGTAATGAGAAACTTGTACTAAGCAGGAGGCTTTTTTTTCCAAAGGGACAGCTATACTCTGTGGAGAAGAAGGAAAACACACATGGGACCGCTAGAAGCTTCATGCTGCTTGCTTGGTACTTTGACTCATATTTTCACATTTTTATAATTATCACATATTGTCACACAAACCAGGAGATGTCAGCTCTGCATAGAGCCAAACTGGACACAGGCAGACACTGTATGCTCTCTGCAGGGCCAGCCCAGACACAGCCTGCCCTTCCTGGCCCCAGCCCATCAACATCGAATGTGTGCCCTTGCACCCTGTACTACCCCTTCTTGGAGACAGCACAGCATTGCCTGATGCAAAGCTGTTCCTGCCCTCATGGCTGCACTCATCGACAGAGGATAAACCCCTCATAGTGCATCTAGTGGGTTCAAATGAATTGTCAGTGCCTTAGGTGGGTCACAGCCTCTCTTGGACACTCACCAGCCCTCAGAGTCAGGCTTCCAAGCTAGGCACTGGTACTCTGAGTATTTATGAATTGAGTTCAAACACAACCAGCTTCGAGGTGCCCTGTGGGGTTTGGCCAGGACCCTGTCCTCAGGGCACATGCTCATCCTGGCAGGACACCCATAGCCTGCTTCTATGGCTATTTCCAGAGCCGAGGAGCATCCCTTCCAAGGACACCAGCTTTGTGAAATCTCCAGGGTGACAGTTTCCAGGGATGTGAGATAACTTGTTGGACAAACATTTTGCAAAAGGTTAATTTAAAAAAACACCCTCTCTATTTCCCTCACCCAGCTACCATAAGAATGCACTGCCATGCAGATCAGCCAGCCAATGCCTGCCATCTCTGCTTTGCTTTCCTCTCCACTCCCAACGGCTCTATCCTTTCGTGGCTCAAATCTACCTCTTCTGACAGTCTGTCCCCAGGACACTCCTTTGACCCAATATTGTCCCCATTCAGGTATCTTCTGTTCTCTAGTCCCCCTCCTCACAGTCTCTCTCCACAGTTCAGACACTTTTCTTGACATGCCCTTTGGTCTGTTGCAGCACAAGTCAGCAGCTTCCTTGGTGAACAGTGGTTTAACTGAGACAGAGTAGATAAAAGGGGATGTGGACTTTATAGTAGGACTCAAAAATCTTGGAGGTCTTTTTCAACCTACATGATTGTATGACTTCATAAATCCTGTAAGACTTGCTTGAGGCTCATGACAGAGGAGAGAGGCTCCAACTGGTCCTCCCCAGACTGATGTGGCATCCCACACTTAACCCAGCTTGGCTCCAGCATCCTAACATAAGCATGTTCCTATCATCAGATTCATTCAGAGAGCAGTTACAGCTATGTTCTTCCATACTGAAAGGGTGTAGATATGCTTTTCATCCTTATACTTGATCAAGTGAGCAACCTTTGCTCTGTTATCTGAACTAGTTGGCTGAAAGTCACCCTGTAAAAGCAAAACCTGCAGCACTATGCAAGTGAGTTTAAAAGGCCACATTGAGAGACTTTTGTAGCAGGTCTTGTTGAGAGGAAAAGAAATTATACCCAAAGGAGAACTTTCTCCATAAATGCATGAAAATGCCTTTGATTATTTAGATGCAAAAGGTTCTGTTCTCCACTCCCACCCTGACCTGCAAGATACTTTGCCACGCCTGACAAAATTACAATGCCCTAATGCTGTGTGGCAAGGATGAACAAGAGGGAGGAATAAAGCATCTTTTCCCTCCTATAGGAAATTATTATATATGTACCCAGCTGCACTGGCATGGGGGAGGGGGAAGGGTCTTCCAGAAGCACTGGCATGGTCTGCCCTTAGTAGACCAAATATACTATTGAGCTTCTCCATCCAAAGCGTCTTTATGGAAAAGCTGCATAAAGTAAATATATTCCTTCCAATGCCAAACCCCTTCTAATGCCAACTTTCAGCTCAGAGCAGATGTCAGCAGTTGAGCTGCAAAGCTCCCAGGGAACAGGGGGCTTGCACTGGCCAGGTGTCCCCATCTGTGCAGTGCAGCCCCTCCGCCAGCCCAGGCTGGGGGCAGCTGTGGCAGGCTTGTGGGGTCAGACAGCAGCACACTAATGAACTGAGAAGCACCAGAGGAAATTCCTCACCGTGGAGATGAGAATACAACCACCACGCAGTCAGGAGCACTTCAGTCACTTAGTGTGAAGCCAAATAGCTGTGCGTAACCTTGGGTAAGTGGTTGAGCAGCACAGAAGGTCTCAGAAGAAATCTGCTTCATTACTAGCTCTGAGAGGAGTGTCCCTTGTGAGACACAGAAAGAAAATATGATTTATTATTAGAGATACATTGGAGAAAGAAATTAAATCCATCACTGCTAAGGTTAATCCTAAGTCTGAAGCAGGGAAAACTTGAGGCTAAGTTAGGACTCTTCTTCCTGCACCATGTACGAAATGATGAAGCTTGGCTTAGGAACTTCTCTCTGTTCCTCAGTTCCTTTGACACAGCAATCATCACTTCTGACGAAGTTCTGTGCACTACCCAGAGATGCAGCATGATCACCAAAGCACCAGTCTCTCAGTTCAGGGAACTGAAGACTTCACACGTGCCTCAGGTGTGAGGGAATTGTAAGGAAATCCATCCTGATGCAAATAAAACAAGAGGCCAGTTCACCTACAGGACACATCCGAGGGGAAGAGACAGCAGACTGTACACCAAACTCTTTTTTGCTGCTTTTGAAATTTGCAGTGTCAGGCAAAATTGGAGCTTTAACCCAACAGCAAAAAAACTCTCACAAAAAACCTCTAAACCCCTCTGCATGCATCTGAGCTCTGGCTGCATCTGGTGGCTGAGAACACTGCCAAGGCTCTAACCTTGTGATATTAACAGAAAGAGATATTGATGAGTGTCCCTCTGGCAAAGGAAACCAAATGGTGTTTTTTAACTGCAGTGAATTCTTTACAGATTTTCAATTCCTTAGCAAGGCTGTTGCTCCAGACTGGGGTGTAATTGAGATGCATTAGCCTCTCACTGAGAAACTTTCCCAGGAACACACGTGCACAGGCACAGACTGTGCATTCAGACATAAATACATGCTGTACCTGCAGCATGTCCATTCATGGCCTGGATGGACATTTCCGCTGCCAGCTCGGCTGCTTCAGTCGCAGCTCTCAATGCCCCCAGCTCAATGTGACAAATAAAGCAAACAAAAAACTTCTCGTCCCTGCTGGATATCTGAGCAAAGGGTCTTTTAAGGCTTAGTCCTCACGAAGGACAAGGACACTGGGTGCTTTCACCCCAAGAGGGATGGCAAACATTTTAAAATCAACTCTGCTACAAATGAGCGCAGCAACTTGCTGATGAACCACCTGTCCCACCTCTTGTTCCTGTACTGTATCCTCTCTGGAACAAGCCACCATCTGTTCCCAGTACAGCAGAACATCTCCCTCCAAAATCTTCCAACCTCCTTTATCATATTAATCTTGACAAAAGGCCAAATTCCATCAGTATAGGCTAATGCCAGCCATAATGCAGCATCTATTGGAATGAAGAAAGTGTATCCTTCACCCATTCCTTTTGCATTAGGGCCTGAATCTATTGCTGGTGTGAGCACACCTCAGCTCAGAAAGGCTGGAATGCTATGCCACTTCTGAAACTCTGATTAATTGTGGGGTTTACAGCACAAATTTCATTAAAAACTGGCTGTTTCATGGAAGCAAGATTTTCCTACAGGCTAGGAGAGACTAGGATCAGCTAGACTGGAAAACTTTGAGCATACTATGAAAGAACAACTCTAATCTCTCTTTTAGCCTAGGTAGTGTCAATGGCTTACAGTACAGGTCTCTAGTAAAAAGCAGGGGGGGGGGGAGTGTAAATCTATCTTTTTATAGTCCAACATCCTTCTCTTCTGCAAGAGGAGTATAATACAAGATGTGCCAAGAATTAATTCCAGCTCAGAAAGATGATCCAGCAATTAATCCTTAAGCAATTTATGAGAACTAAGCATCTACACAGCATACAGCTCTGCTCCTCTGAACCAAGGAGAACGAATGCACAGAAAAGGAAACTGAGGCACACAAAAGTCTTTGAGAACATAATCCTGCAGCCAAACTAGTATGGCAACCTAAACACTTGTGTGCAAGGAAGGTCTTGTCAGCAAGAAAATTTTATCTTTTCCTGGAGGAAAGGTGAAAACTCATTCTAAGGGAACCAAAGCATTTTGGACAGGGAAATATACAGTTTACAAATTTCCATAGACAAAAGCTTACAAATCTAAACAGAAAAGCTGATTAAAAGATTGTAGAAACAGTAAAACTGATAAACAGAGAATTTTATCAGTTTTTTATGACAGTCAGTGGTCAAAATGTTCATCCAAACTTTTAAATGTTTATTTGAAACATCCTTAGGAGGTCCTCAAAATTCTGCTGTCAGTTTGAGAGTCCATCCTTTTATGTCATTTACATTGTCCTCCCAAAAACACACACACGCCCTTTTTAATGAATTGCTAGAGCTGCTTTAACTTTGGCACACAGTGAAGTCTCACACAGCCAGGTCTCTTCAGAAGCCTACACCCAGCTTAATTTGAAGGTGTTTTATCTGGACATTCAGCCACCAACCCTCTTACTCTTCAAAGAGGAAAGAAACTGGAGGTGAAACTGGCTTATTCAGGGAGGAAATAGCTTATTCTGAAGCAGCCAGTGAAGTGACCACTTTGATTACCTTGACGTAAAATAAAAGGATTTGGCCCATTTGCTCTTTTTCCACCAACTGTTTCACAGAAGCCAAGAAAAGCAGCAGTTATATCAACTTGAGACAACTATCAGGTCACCAGGCATCTTTTGCCTCCAGGTCTCCAAAGCATTGTAGGCTTGGAAGAGTCCCTGTGCAGGCAGGGCATTTGTGGGCATGTGTGCTCTGCTAGCCTCAGTTCAGGCATTTGAACAAGCAAATTGCCTTTTATAGGAGATACCAGAACCAAGAAAGAGGTTGAAAACCTGAAAAAGTAATCTCTAAATGGTTAGGAGCTCAATTTTGTTGACTAACTGCTGTTACCCTGCACAGTGCACCTGCTCCCTATGTGTCTTCAAGTCACAGATACAGAATTTTCTAGCAAAAAACAAACCCACAGTCTGTTGTTCCCTCTGGAGCCACTATAACTTCATAGAGGTCAGGATGCTGTTTTCTTTCCTGCATTTCCTACAGGTTCTCTACTCTTACCTGGGATCAGGACACCACAGCTGCTCTGAATGTCACAGTGGTCGTGTCTGCCTGGTCTGAAAACACACACCTGTCCTGCTTACCACACAGCTGATTTCCCTCAGCCTCAAGCACGACAAACCCTGTGGGATACAGCTGGGACATTTGGACTATGTCCCACAGAGGCAAATAACACTTCTACCCATTAATCAAGTGCATTCATTACTGGAGATGACAGTAAAGTCATTAAAGTTGATGAAAAGGTAAGTTCTGAAATCAGGAGCTGCTTGCCCAACAATCACTTCTGCAGTGTAAGTGCTGCAGATGCTGTGCTCAGTGCACAGTAAAAAGTCCTCTCTCTCACACAAAAGATGAATCTCATCACCACAGCCTGAAGAGAGCAAGAGTATGAGCAGTCTGACTGAACTAATCTCTGCAAACCTGAGAAGACTGTACAGGATTAGTCAATGGGTAAAATAAAACCCCAAAGCCACAATTACCATTCAGTGGCCACTGTCCAAATTGCTCTCAGCCATCCCAGCCATTGTATTTGTGAGAAACACCAAGCACAGTGCACCTGATCTCTCCAGCTACCCCAGAAGGCAGCTTCTGGCTGGCTCTGCTCCAGCAAAGGAATACACAGCACTGGCATCTCTTTAAATGTATAGGAAACCCAGTGGGTGGGCAGTGGAGCAAGATGAAAGTGGGGTCTGACACACACAGAGTTAAAAACCTTCAGTGAAGGGGAAGGGAAACCAGCCCACATTTGTGCCTATTCCTGGATATTAAAGAGCCTTTTGGCATCTGAGATATTAGGGATCACACTTGCTTGATGCACAAGAGATGCTTTGAAAAAGCTACAGCCTTTTTATTCACAGAAGCTCCCTCTGAGTTGCCTTTTCTTCTCTTTGGGCAGAAATTTACACTAAGGTTTTATTTGGCTTCAGGGCAAACATGATGCTTTGCAGGAAAACACTGTCAAACAGACCCTTCTCCTAGACAAGTAATTATGAGAACAAATAGCTCCTTCTTAACCCACAGGGGAGTCTGCCAACCCCTCTCTCTGCTATTCTCAGCTTCCTGGCTTATAAAGGGTTACGTGCAACCTGAATGAATGGCTTGTCCTTCTGGGCTGCTTGGGCAGCTGAACAGATTTCAGCTGGCAGCAGGGCAGAGCTGTGCTGTAGATACTCACTGCAGTGATGGTAACTCGCTCACTCACTACCTGTGATGGTAACAGGAAACATCCTTTGCCCTCCCAAACAGAACTCAGGCAAGCGCAGAGTGGGGTTGCAGTGTCACAAAACAGGCTTGGAAGTGTCAGGTGCTCCACAAGAAACACAGAAGGCAGTTCCTGGCCTGAAGACCCTACAGACCAAATGCAAGATAATGCTGCAGACAACAGTAAAGGTGCAGACATATTTTTAAGCAATAGGATGAATCTCTGCATAGGATGCTGTGAGCTAGAAGGTCATTATGATGCCAGGCCTGATTGCAGTGGTAGGAGGATGAGGAGTCCTGGAAGCAGAAGTGGCAGCACTCTGAGGCTCTGCAACAGCCTGTATCTGAGTGTGGTTCAGGAAGGCAATTTCCAGCTATGATGTCTAACTCTTAACTTTTGTTTTGGATAAGCTATGCAAGGGTTATGGAATGTCCCTAATGCTTCAATTTCAACTGCAGCTCTACTGTTGTCTTTGTCAAACAGTCCTGAGCTAAAGCTTATCTAAGAATAGCCAGTGTAGGTCAAAATCCACTGGATTTGAGGGTTCAGTTCTAAAATATGAAGTATTGTAGGTCCATAGATCCACAGAAGGACAGCCAAAACAAGCACTCGAGATGTCATATCCTTACATTCAAGACTGAATGGAACTTCACAAAGTAAAGGATTTCTTAAAGGAATCTGCAACCTACAGAGACATTAGATAACCCACTTCAGTGAAATTAGCAGGACAAAGGGAACTGGTCCTTCATATTTCAAGGTGAATCCTGTGTTGCACGAGTCCCCTCTATTGGGTATGAATTTGGGGTCTTACACTGCTTTACAGAAGGGTGGCAGCCAGACTCTGAAATCCCTGGCTGCACCAAGCCAATGAAATGAAGGGCAATTCTTAAGAGATAATGTGTAATCTGATGTCAGTGAAAATATTAAAGCCTGGTCTTTTGCTTGTATTGGGCAGTGAGTACGAAAGAAAAGTGCTGATGTTCAATGAAGGCATCCTAGATTCAGTAGGGGAAAGGATAAATTACAGAGCAACCATTTATTAAAGTGGCTTAAAATCTTCCCCAGGGCTGTGTGACTCCTCAGAGAGCAAATGATCACATGATTGCAGAGGCATCTGATGAATTCTCCGGTTTTGTGCACTTTGCTTTATAACTGCTACCTGGGATGCCCTTTTTCTCTCCCAAGAGGAACTGTAGCCCTAAGGCTGGACACTGGTGAGAATAGAGGAAAAATAAAAAGCAGTCATTTCAGGGAATCATCCAACAGTTCAGCTGTTCCTTACAGCACACCTCGACTACCAGAACTTGCAACTAACCACACCTCTATATATGCCTGGAGCATTCCTCACAGGAGCTCCAGGATATATGCTCCTGTTCCAGCACTGAGTCACAGTAGTTCATCCCCACATAGCCATCGGTGTCATATTTTAAACCTGATATGTGAAGACTCCTCTGGGATTTCCAGGCAGTCTTACTCACAAAACATCTCAAGAGCCTCTCTTCCCCAGGACGTCTGAGGCTCTTCATGGAACATCCCTGACTGTAGCCTCTGGTGCAGGGCAGCACAAGTAGGAAATATGTGAGTAGAGACAGCACCATTTTCACATGAAAGGTATAATGGGGAGACAAGAGGGTGAATGGGAGCAAGGGAAGAGAGGGAGGGGAGCTGTGTGTTGTTACATTCAATGGCTTGCCAAGCCAAATGAACACTTAGCAAGATATGCTTTATGACCCTGCTCTTGATCAGAACAAAACTCATATCCAGCCTTGGAAATAGGACAGTATCCAGACCTATGAAACTGGGTTCTTGTCATTCACTTTGGCTTACTGAACTTTACTCAGAAACTTACAAGCTCTATTCCTAGAAAAAAGGAGATGTCTCCTCTCTCTTTACATGAAGGTAGAGTGAGAACAGAGGCAAAATCCTGCAACTTTTCAAGACGTGGTTTGCAAACCACCTCTCCATTTCAGAAGCTCTGGATGAGTAAATAATGTCTCTGCCTCGGCCAGAAGAAAGTGAAAAGGTGGGAGGACGAAATGAGCTCTTGTGCTGAAATCATGGAACAGTTTTGCCTCTGCCTTGCAGTCCAACACACCCATCTTGGCATGCACACAGCACCAAGACGAGCACCCTTGATCCATATTTTCTCCCTCATGTGACTACTCCATGGGCAGGATGGATTTAGGAGGAGGATGATGGAGCAGTACTCTGGCCATACACCCCATCTCCGTCAGTAGCAAGAGCTCATCACATGGAAAAATCTAAGAACACATTCCATTGTGCACAAAAACACAAAAACATTGACCTCATTGGGACCTAACATTGGTGTTATTGTGATGTTGGGGTGAGAAGTGTCTATTTATCCACCTTTCATTTCTTGTTAAAAAGCATAGCCCAATGTCGGAGCTGAGGAGAGCTGCAACACAGAGGAGACATTATTCTCAGTTTTGGATTAGGATCAGTATTTTAATGAAAACACTTATTAGCCCCAGCTGGGGCTCAATTTTCCAGTGAGTTGGGGAAAAAATATATTGCCCTGGCTATTCTTCTCTGAGGAATGTACAGAAACGTCTGAGAGTATCAATTACTGATTGCAGTACTCTATTGGAAATGAACAGCTGGGGAAGAGACACTGGCTGGAAGTGACTGGATTGCTTTACATGTTAAAGCAGAGTTTGTGGCTACAGTGTCCACTTCTTCCCACTCTGGGATCCCTACTGATCTCAACAGGTTGCACTAACCCTGTCCTTGCCAGACTCTCATGCAAGTGCCACCTCACCAATCCTCAGAGGAGGCTCAGCATGCTGCAGAGACCACAGTTGGCCTTGGGCTACCTGACGTATGAAGCTGAGCATAGGCCCAGGGGTCCTACAGGCTGTGTATATGGATCAGAGCCACCCAAATCCTCCACCTTAGGGAGAGAGATGCTCTATCCTAACTTCCAAAAGCCACAGCAATACAAACACCCTCTGGGCATTCATGTGCCAATGCAGGTCACTGTCCATGGAGGTGGGCTATGTGCTGGTGCAAGTCATGATTTCAGGCACCTTCAGAGCCTTAGTCCTGAATTCATATTTATTCTGTCATCCTCCCCCTACCCAGAGGGAGGAAGATTGTCCAGGGATTAAAAGCCCAGGTCTGCTACAGCCCTGCACACCCTACCACAACACCACAGCAATCCCTGTACTCTGATGGGATGGTGTACTGTCACCCAAGCAGGACAAAGGTGACAAGGGCAACTCACTGTCACATCAATAACTTGCTTCTAACAATCATCACTGTGTGAGAAGGGAAACATTTTTCAGCCAGCTGAAAGTAGGAGTCTCCTCCTTCCTCCTGCAGTTATGGGGTGGAGGAGAGACACAAGCTTATTCATGGAGAAGGCAGAAGTTAATGTACCTTCTTTGAATGTTTATACCATGCAGTGACTTAGGCATCCAGGCCCCACTGAAGCTAGCTGAGTAAGATTCATGACTGAGTGCAGTGACCAAAGGAAAAGGAGTGAGCAGTGATGCAGGGAGCAGTGCATGTCCTTGTGTGTATAGGGAGCTTTGTGCTGGGCATATGGAGGAAGACAGACCTAAGTGGGAGCTTGCAGTATGAACTAAAAGCTGATGCCATCTCAACACCTTATACAATAGCTGATCCATAAATGGGTGAAATCAGAGCTGAGCCAGAGAAGCTGTTGTTTCAAAGTTAAACATCACAAAATGTACAAGAGGTTCATAGCAAGGGGTAGATCTCTGCCTTGTTTAGCAAGGAGTGCATGGAGAGGTGCATGCATTTACAGAATGGACACTAGGGCAAAGGGACCAAAAGAAGTGGGCATCTGGGTGTGCAGAGTTACCAGGTTTTCCCCAGTGGCCCCCAAGGGTGGAGAGGGTGGCAGCACTTCTCTCCTACCCCATGGGACTGACTGAGCAAGGGATGGAGGAAGAGATATCCACAGATGTGTACTAGCAGTTTCTGGAAGAGGTTAAAGCTGTCTTCACGTGAACAGCTGCACTGAACCATAATGGATGGTCACTCTCAAAGGCAAACTGTAAATTTCCCAGCAGAACAGGCTGTCTGTGTGTGTGTGTGAGAGAGAGAACCACATAATTTCCTGGGGCCAGAGGGCTATGTAGGGGACAGATAGGATGAGATGGAAGCCCACTCTAGCAGTTGCCAGGTTGAAGATTTCACATTCTTTCAGCTGTAGTGGCCAGAGTTATTTCTCTCCACTTGGAATTTCTGAGTGGATTTTGTCAGAATATCAAATCATTAAATGCTCTTGCTGGGAACCTGTTCTCTAAATGTCATGGAGAAACACCCTCAGACTCCAGGAGCTGGATCCCTAGCTAGCCTGGGACCAGGTAGCTCAAGAGTCTCACAGGGTAACAAAGGAAATCACAGGCATGTTGGCTTTGAGTATTGTTCTAATGTTTGAGGTTTGATTAACATTTTTCTCCTCTCATCATCCCTAAAACCAGACCATCCTAGCTAAACTGGAAACCTGATTCTTTGCAGGAAGCTGAAGGGAATCTGAATGAAAACCCTACTCTGTTTTTACAGCCCTGTGACAACACAGAGGCTGAAGATGTACTTCTTCAGACCCAAAGCCTAGCCAGCCTAATGTAAGAAATTCCATCTCCCACAGGCACCCTCCAGCTCAGTGTCCACAGCTGCTCTAAGCCCAAAGGCAGATGCTAATCATCATCTGGAAACAAGAAATGAGCACCTGAAAAGAAACTGAGTCTGAGCATCATACAGACCAGCCATTCAGCTCTGGCCAGTCCCATTAGATTTGGTTGACAGAAGAATCCAACGTGCACATTTGTAATTTGCCCAAAAAATTAAAAAGGGGGGGAGGGAGGGACAGGGGGAGAGAGAAAAGGGAGAAAATAAAATAGGAAGAAAAGCTTTCCCTTCTGAATGGAGAGTTTCTGTGGCCCAGCCTCCCTCCTTGTCAGCAGACACAGTGGAATTCCCAGGCCACGGGGGAGATCTCCTGGGGCTGATCATGTTCTTAAAGGCATGTTCCCAATCAAGAAGGCTGGGATGAGGCATAATAATTGCATAGGCTTCCTGAGAACTGGCTTAATATCCCTCAAGACTGATTTAACCTAGTTCTTCATTCTGCTTTCACATCAAAAAATAAAGATCTGTCTATATCTTGATATACTGCAAATCAGGAAATGGAGGCGTATGGTATATCTCATCCTCCCCTGCCTGGAGCTCTTGGAGGCACGCTGCCAAGGCAGAGCCGCCTGTGCTCCTGCAGACACTTCCACTGTGTCAGCAGAGCTGTGCCAATTAACACTGGTGAGAAAGAGAAGCTAGTGGCCTGCTGAAGGTCTGAGAGGCGTGGGGCTATCTAATCCTACCCTGGCACAGGCTTCTGTGTCCTTGAAATTCGTGGACCACAGTGAGTATCACTGCTAGCCTGCATTACACACCTAGTGGTCTGCAACGACAAATGAGGAGGAAAAGCTTTACAGGGTCTGTGACATAGCTGACTGTAATTACCACTAACACAAGGATATTGGAACATGTGCCTGTATTATTGGATAAGTGCCACTCTTGTACTTGCCTTTGGAGACTCTGGAGCACCTTGAGGCAATCCTGAGATCCAGAGGCACACACTGGCACTTCCCTTTCCAGATGAGCTCAGGTTGTCAGCCTTCTGGCAGGCAATCCCAAGAGGCTCTGAGAAAGACCCCAGACCCATGTGTCTGCCCAATGATATACATCTGCTGTCACTGCAAGTCCCGATGGCAGAGACAGAGGTTATCAGCTCCAAGTCAGCTGCAGAATTTGCCTCCAGCAGATATCCACACTGATAAGGGCACTTAAAAGCAGAGAACAGACCCCATGACTCCATCCCAGGGGACCAGCTGGGTAAATCCCAAGGAGCACCCAGAGACAACTGCAGTCTGGTCACAAAGTTGTACATCAGTGTAGATGCAGACACACTCGTTCAGCTTGCCTGCAGAAACATGGGCTTTCCTGTTCCACAAGAGTGGGGTTAAGCCTCTTCTGTAGGAACAGTCGTAAGCCCCCACTGTGACATTAGTACAGACCATGCTGACCTGGACTGTCAGAAGTGAGCTGGTTGCTGCAAAGTTATCTTTACACTATGCTACATATGATTATTAAAAGACTATAATAGTAACTGGCTTTCTTCATTACAAGTAATCCTTTAATAGATGAACGCTCTACAGACCAAGGCACAATTATTTCACATTGAATGCTGCCAATTTGGAGTGCCAGTTCCAGCCTTAGAAGTACAGGTCTCCAACAGTAGAGTAAAAATCCAGCTCTGAGGTCTATAACACACACTTAAAATGGACTGCAAATGCACGCCCAAGCATTGCACAACACCATCATGGTACTAAAATATTTAGTAGGTTGCCTTCCATTTCTAAGCTGGTTCAGCATGGTAGACATGTCCGTGTGACAACAGGGCAAGCCAGGTTTGATGCCACATGTTTGTGACACAACAGGGCATTTGCAAAGCCCAAAGTGTAAATTTTGTCAGAAAAAGGAAAAAAAAAGGGGGGGGGGGGAGGGAAAGGGAGCATATTAGTTAAATTATGGTACCTAGGATCATGAATTGCACCTCTGAGCCATCCTGCTGAACACTAATTCTCCTCAGTCAAGCATGAGCCCATACAAAGCCACACCTTGCCTGGCTCAAGCAGTCATGCAAGCTTCAAACTCTCTTCGGCTCCCTTTGATCCAAGGTGGGAGGCAACAGTACTCCCTTATAATACTTGGCACCAATCCCCAGGTTTCTTACCCATTCTGAGCTCAGATGGCAGCTTTACCTGATCCTATAGCACATGCCCAGACTCTGACTGCTCTAGACGTCACTATCTCCCACAAGAGATGGGTTCTGAGTCTAACAACTTCACTTAATTTGCTGGAATCATTCTCTGTCCTGATGTGGGGCTGCACTCCACTGCCCACAACAGCTCACACAAAGACAGGGCAGCATAAGATGAAACAGGCAGTTTCCATCAGGCTCTTAAGCAGATGTGAGTGAGCATGGGCTCCACTACAGAGACTCTACAGGCCACATTTTTGGCAGATCCCAGGCTCTATAAACAAATAGGTGATGTGACCTGAGCTCCCATAAATTTCCTGAAAATCCTTAATGACTTTAAAGACTTAATAAAGTGTTTCACAGCAGAGGCAGCAGCCAGTAATTATGGGTTTGGAATCTGTGAAGTAGCAAGCCAAAGTCCAGTTCTGTGATTGAAAATGCAAGCAGTAATAATAGCTCTTTCAGAGCACAATATGCTTCTTTTGCCATGATATACTCTGCTCTGTGAGCTGGCACATCCCTAGCCAAGCATGCTGTCAGCAGAAGCTTTAATCAAAGGGCAAAACACATTAAATATAGAGACAAATACTTGTGGATGAAGAAGCATTGTGAAAGTGTAAGCTGTATATTGGAAGACCATGACTTAGTAAAAATTGTGAAGTGGCAGCTACAGGCTCTAAAAGCCAGTCTCTCACTGGAAGTAGGATGTGCAGGAAAGGGTTGGGAGCTGCTGTGGTGTGAAAGGTTGTCACTGATGTACCCTGCTCCCAAGATCCATACATTAGGTCACCAACACCATGTCTGCATGCAGGTGGATGCACATCAGATGAAGCAGAGTTCAAACAGGGGAACAAGAAAGCTCCCACAGACAACCCTCCAGATTCAAGGGGAGCCACTGTTTCTCGCCGGTCATTTAGACCCTCATGACTCTGGGAAAGACACTCCCAATAATTAGGCAGAGGAAAGCACAACCTCACACGTTGCTTGGAAAGGCTGCCAGTCCCAGCTTACTCATCACATTGCTCTAGCAGCATTTAAAATGTTTTTCATCAGCACTTCAGTCATCTTTTTGCCCTTATATGTGCTCCTGTTAGAAAAGTCCCTCTTTAAAGCTTACTGAAGGGTTTAGAAAGAAAGCAAGCCTGTTAGTTTTTCCTTCTGCTTGTCATTACACAAGAGTAGTGCTTGAGATCCAAGTTTCTATTAAAAAAGAGGACTAAGTTAAGCTCTTGCATGATGTCTCTAGAGATACATCAGTCAATGCTTTCTTACCCATTCCTTTTACAGCAACAGGAAAGTTTGTATGCCAACCTATCTATAGCTATTCAACTGTAAAATCCTTTAAAACTACATCAATCCACAAAAGAGCAACCAAGTTCCTTTGAAACTTCTGCAATTAGGTAACAGAGAAAAAAAATAGATGTTTAATGCCTTAATCATAGAGCTGGAGGCCTCTGCTGATCCATGTTACTGATACCCACAGCAGAGCCTACGTTGTTTACAGGTGAAGAAGAAAAGTTAAGATAAAGGGAACTTGAAAGAAACAGAACTGAAATGCATAATGAGCCCATTGCTGCCAGCCATTGTGTTAGACTGCTTCTGGCGAGTGTCCTGTTTTATAGATGGTTGCAGGATCTGTTAGCTCTTTCTACAAATTTAGGAAAAAATTGTCTCATCTGCCTACTGCAACCAGTAATGCACTGAAGCAAGTAAACACCACATTTCTTAATGTTGCCAGAGGTCTTTCCATTCCATTGGTTCAAGCTCTAGAAGAGGAATGTAAATAGCTTAGATTACTTATCTCATTAACAATAAAATAAGAAAGCAAAAGAAGACCTCTCAGGTTTGCAGCTCTGCAGCCTACCAGACTGTACAGAAAGCCCTGGGATACTAGGCAATAACACAACTTTCAGTTCTTTAGCAAAACAGATGAAGTTTTCACTTGCTCTTCTCTTAGTGGTGTTTTTGGAAAACGCAGAAAGGAACAAAATGTCAGACAGAAATAGCCTATGTGTCACTTCAAACCAATCACTGGGGACCTGGACTCAAAGCCCATTGCAGTCAGTGGAAAGCTTCCTCCCGACTTCCATGGGCTTTGGGTCAGACCCACACAAATGCACTTCTTGCAGGTGTAAGTTTACATGCTACTTTTTCAATTGCCTGAACAAAGACTACCTTCAAGAACCACATTAACCACAGCTACTTTTGTCTCTCACAAGGAGCTTCCACCCTGCCTTCAGTGATGTTCCTGGTTTGGGGCCAAATTTGCAGCCCAGCATGTCCCTCTATCTTCTTCTCCAAATCTGCCATGTTTGTATAGCTCACATTTCTAAGTGTCCAGATGCATAGATCTCTCATCTGTGTCTCCTCCTCATACTTTTTGCCTGCATAGCTAACACCAGTGCCACCCAAGTGTCTGCCAAACCAACAGAAGTTACCCAGGAACTGCAGAATTAACTTCCAACAATCCCCTTGAAGCTGCTCTGAGTAGGTGGGTCTGCTCTCTGCGGCTAGCTGACAGGACAGGGCAAGAGAAGAGCACTAGAGAAGAGCACTTATTTCATTTAATCTTTTTAGATTGTCCCAAGCAATCTTCAGTCTTCTGAATTTGCCACTTCTTATTTCAGAATACTGAATAAGGAACTGGGCAACTTTATTCCAGCCGAAGGTAAAAAGGCAAATTATTTTCACTCATTAACTGACTTTAGCCAGAAGTTGACTCCAAGTGTACCAGGCTCAGTGCTTAGAAGGCTCCATCATGTAACACAGAGATCACTAGCAACCAAGAAGTAAGATAATCTTGTGCCAACAGTTTTGGAGTTTAGTGCATAAGGAAGAGGTGCCCATATCAGCAGCAGTTATGCAAACTAAACAGAAAGCAAAATCAATGTGAACCTTGCCTAAATAGGTCACTTATCTGCTTGGGTTTCCCTCTCCACCCCCATGGCCCCCAAATGGTCTCTGAACATTCAGAATTCTTCAAGTCACCGAAGGGACAATTACACACTCCACTAAGCACAAAAACAAAACTTGCATAATATAGTGTTGAACTCAGAGGGTTAAAGGACACCCCTGGGAGCAACAGCAGTGACAAATAAGCATGTTGAATGTTCCTTCACCTTTCTGATTGCTCATTAAGCTTTGGCATGGTTCCATGTATGAACTCATTCCACCAAAACAGGCTTACTCCCTGCTGTTGGGTTTAAATGTACAATACAAACAGGTCCTGGGATGGGCAAGCACAGGGGATCCAAATGTGCAGAAGGTAATCCAGGTTTTGAAATCTACTGTACTGCAGAAGGCTGTGGCTTGTCACAAGTTGAAAATGAGTATGAAATGTGCCAGTGACAACACAAGCAAGGGGTTATTAATTTTGCCAGAAATTAAATGACATCCATCTCTAATGCCTGAGCACAGGAGGAGGAACCAGGAGAAACTGCCTTTCTGCTTGGTTCTGCTACTCACTCCCACACCTTTCAGTGCTGTATTTTTCCCATTGTCTCAATTTCCCCATCTGCATTCTTGCAGGTCTGTAGATCAAAGCTGCTGGATGCATTTTTCAAAGAAAGGACTACTGAAAAGAAAGCCAAAAAAGGGAAGGAGGGAACGGTAAGGCACCATTGTGACAACTGTGTCCCTTTACTAGAGGGGACAGTTGGAATCAGCAGCCCTAAGCTTGGTCCTCCTGGGCTTTGCTCCCTGCCAACAGTATTGAATGTACTGCTTTGTCTTTCAGAAGGAACATGTAATTGCTATCGTTCATCATTTACAGATGTGCAGATATCTGAGTCTACTCAACAACCGTACTGAGCTGCCACCAGAGCCAAGAAGTTAGGTTCACAAGAGGCTTAAGAGGAGGATCCTGAGAGATGAGAATTGGGTTTCTGGTGTTCAATTCAAGCTATTGTCCCCTTGAAAACACCTGCTAGTTTCTTCCCTTGCACTCACAGGGAAGCAAAAGACAATTTCATGCTATTCCTTATCTGCCTCCTCTATATCCTTCTGTCAGTTCCCACCAGTGGCTTCCCTATCAGGTGTCACATCTGGGAGAGATGTAAAGCTGACAGGCAGAGACATGGCTGCCCAACCACCTCAGATTAACCACTTCCATGCTTTTCCCTATGTAAACATGGGTTCACTCACTGGGTCGGTGGCAGGTAAATAACTGGAGACTATGGAGGTTCTTCTCCAGCCTGAGGCAGTATCAGCTGATATGATACTGGCCCTGCCAAAGCCAACAGCAAACACATTTTGACCTTAACGGTGTTGCAAAATGATAACAACACAATGTTCTGATATTCCCCAGAGTAGCTCTCTTCAAGGCTGAGACAATGGGAGGATGAAGAAATGTCCATCTCTATAGAAGCTCACCAAGCATGCTTAGGAGGAAGAGAGCAGAAACTCCGTAGATGACAAGTCAGGGTGTAGCACTGTGGGAGGACCTGATAGGAGGTGAGCATTTCACTTTCACTTTAAAGAACTGAAGCTTCCAGAGTACAAAGTGATGGTCACGTAGCACTGTTCTAGCAGCTTATTTTTCTGAGAAGAGGATGTGAGATCACTATGTACAAAGACAAAAAACTTCCTACAATTTGACAGCTAAGTAACCCAGAGCAGGACCCAGATGCCTGGCAGTGGACTGCCAGGAGTCAGGCATTTGCAAATCCTGATAATAAAACCCACAAGCTAAGAAAAATGGGGCATCCACAAGTTTCTGTCCCTTTAGCTAATGCTTGTCAGACAACTCAAGATTCCTGGTTTACATCCAAGCACCTAAAGAGACCAAAGCAAAGTGACTTTCAGGGGATCTCTAAAAACAGCAGAGAACTTAAAAAAATAATGAAAAATCCCAGCTTCTTGGATAATGCCTCAATGAGTACCCACTTTTCTGAAGCACAAGACAGCTAAGCTGCAATAGGGTAGGGTAGAAGATAACAAGATTTACAGGGTTATATTTAATAGGATTTAAGGTTAACAAGATTTTCAAGTTAGGGTCTAAAATAACACCACAAAAAATGGAACTCCACAGTTAAAAAGAACAAGCTGCATTATTCATTTCTTTCTCCTCAAATCTGTTGAGACTGTAAATCAATCCAGATCAAGAGGTGTCACCAGCCAGTGCCATCCTCTCCAGCCCCAAGCACTGGACTGGCAGACAGGATACACAGGAGTTTTATTTTCAGGGCTCTGACACTGAGCTGTTGTGTGACATCTGGAAAGTCACATCACATTTCTGCCTCTTCTCCCATCAGCTGTTGGTTTAGGTTGTTGTTGTTACTATTATTATTATTATTATTATCATCATCATCATTACTGTCATCATTATTATCATTTCTACCCTTGCTGCCATAGGCACTACCACCAAAACATACAGGGATCTCATTGTGCAAATTTGCACACACAATTCTGTCAAAACCCTCAAACCTCTTCTGCCCAGAGGAATTTATGCCCTAATCTAAACCAAAAAGAAACAAAAAAATCATCTGGAAGGAGGCAGATAGGAGCACACAGGCACTGGGGAGACTGGGCAGCAGGAGGCAGGTAGGAGCACGCAGACACTGGGGATACTGGGCTGCAGGAGGCAGGTAGGAGCGCGCAGGCACTGGGGATACTGGGCTGCCTAGCACCATGCATCGGAGCAAGCCCTCCTCACTCCAGGCTCATGCAGTGTCTAGTCTCTTTTGGGGTTACTAATCATCACCATGGTACCAACAATACACAGTTTATATGCACAAAGCTCCCAGGGTGCACACAAGGGATTAAAGCACAGGGAAAGAGATCCCAAATGACCAGAAGAAAATGTTCAGTTCATGCCTTTAGTCTTTCCTAACAACTGTGCTGCTGCGTATTTGAGCCTCTCCCTGAATATCGCTGGTTACAAGCATCTGACGCAGAGTGATGCCAGGCAGCCCTTTTGCTTAATTCCTGTGGATGCCTTAAAAAATCAGCAGTAAGAAATACTGGGCTGTCGTGGCTGCATGGCCTGGACTTTTCTTCCAGCACCATGAGATTTCAGACGGGTGTGCTTCTTGGTGCGTTATGCCTGGTATGTACTGGATTTGATTATAGGTTTTCTTCCACTTCTGTCTTCATTAGTTCTACATCACAGAGAGGGTGGAATGCTCGCATTGCCAGACCAAGAAAATGAAGATGTGACATTGTTTTTCAAGGACATATGCTCAGGGCATATGTTTTTCCCTATTTCTCCTCTATCAATGCATAAATTCCTAATGGAGCTATCAACAAACATAAAGGCAAGTGTGCTGACCTAGTTTAAGGGTGGGGGTTTGTGGGTTGTTTTTGTTGTGGTTTTATTTTCTCTTATTCTTCTGCTTCTCAAGGCCAGAGACAGAACAGAGGCCACAAGCAGAGCTGCCAAAACACATGTGCATGTTTGACGTTTTTGTCTAAAGACACTATGAAGTGCTAAAATATTAAATATGTCAAACAGAAAGGTTTCTTCTGGCCTTCAGAGGAGTTCTGCAAGTGGCAATAAAAATGTAAAAGAAGAATGCTGAATAATCAAATGTGGTTTCTTTTTTTAAATGTAAATATTAAAGGCTGAGTGTTAGTGAGTTACTGCTGAGTCCTGGAAACTCCAGACTTAAAAGCAGAGACAGCCCTGAGCAGGGGCAGGACAAGAATCTTTATCCCCGTCCTCCCTCTGTGATGGAGCAATCAGTTTTAGGGGGAAGGTTTAGGGTCCCACTGTCAACCATCTTGATTTGTGAGCTTCAGGATCAGAGGAGGTTTTGTACCGTTTAATCCATGTTCTGAAATTCAGATTAGACTTGGCATTTCAGTCTCCCTGTCCCATTCTGAGCTCTTCAGAACCATATTCTAGATTTGGGGCTGTTTCCAGGCCTAATGTTCTGCTTAGATCTTCAGTTCTTCAGCAGGACTGCCACTAAGTGAAAGGATGAAAAAGCAAATTCTCACCTTGGGCAAACTCAGCAGTGACTCCTGAATTCAACACCGCAAAGGTGAGTAAATAGCCACTAAATGGCAATGACAAACACTGCTGATGAGTTTGAGGACAACTCAGGACATGAAGTCCACTCTCACTCCCCAGGCGTGATGTGTTACATATCATCACTGCTATTATTTAGCCATTTGGACCACACTTCCTCACTGCACCATGCACTACAGGGCACTGTGAGACAGTAAAAGTCTGAGATCACAACAGAGACCCAAAGCTGTGCTGGTGGCACTTTTTTTTTTTGTTATTATTATTATTATTTTTGTCTGCAAAATTCACTGAAGTAAATACCAAGTAATTATGGTGTTCTGAAGTGACCTTATGGAGCATGTGCTCAAGTCCATGGACCTCAGCCAAAGCTACTATTGTGGATTTCATGCCAAGGCTTGGGAGAACCCTGGCTCCCTCCCATTGTTTTCTTTGGCTGGGCTCTATGGCTTCTCAGCCTGGCAAGAAAGCCCCATTTTAAAAGTACTGGCAAACATTGTGCAGTTTGTCACACCATGGCTTATGATTTAGGACCTTGATTTAGGCTCAACACTGGACTCTTTTGTTGAGCCGTGTTGGTACATCATTTGCAACTTTGTATGAGTTAATAAACGTCATTCAGCTACGAGCATGGCATGTCCAGTATGGCAGTGAGGATTTTCCCTTCAATATACAATCCCTAGTGGGAATGACTGAAGGAAATTGAAACAGCTCTGCCCATCAGCCAGGGGCTTAGCCCCATGTAAACAAAGTTTTCCAATACGATGGGTACTTCAGTGATAAAACAAAATTGCTGCATACCTGGGTAAATCCAGAACTGGAAAATAAGGGTTTGCTTTTTTTTGATTAATAGAAACTCTTTTTGCTTCTGATTCAACCTCAGAAATACAGGTGAAACTCACAGGGATTAAAAATACCAAAACCACCTCCACAAATCCATCTTACAGCTCCCTCAGGCTTTGCTAGTATATAGTTATAAGCGAAAAATGACTCTGCAAAAACCAGCCTTTTGGTAAAAAGAACAGCTCTTGTGCTCTTTGTGTATTTTTGAAGCCATATTTGATCATTTTACTGCCTGAGGATAGCAAAAACCAGGCACCGAGATTCAGACTCCTCCAAATCCTCTGTGCGTGGGGAGGAGGTGGAAGAGGAAAGGCTGAATATTTAAAATCAAACTAGTGTGAAGGACAAAGTCTTCTTTCAGAAATAGAGTCAAATAGCTCAAAGTCTCTGTACCTTTGTGACTGGCACTGCTGAAACTCAACAAAAAAAAAAAAAACCTCTATGCTGGTTATTGATTAGAAATTAATAAGCCAGGCAGTTTCTCCCTGAAATAACTGGCACTTTTTTCTACTGTCAAATTAAGAAAGAAGAACATAATACAGTTATTACATTGTGGGTGCAAATACAAATGAGCTAGTACATCGGCTAACTTATGGCTGTGATAGATCAAATTACCAGTGACTGATTTGGCCCATCACACAGTACAAATGAAGATTAGACTAGGGTCAGCTCCAACTAATACTGAGCTAGATGTGGTTGGTGCTAGCCCTTTGGGACCTGCAGCCATTACAGGTTCCTCTGGGGTACAAATACCTGTGTATTTGGAATAAGTTTATTTCTTAAGTCTTTAGGTCCAACGTACCTACCTTTAGTGTATAACTCTTGGTAACTCTTCCTTTCTCACTAGACTTCGGTGATGTCACCAAACTCACACTGAGAGCTTTCTCTGGGCTCCTGGCTGATCATTTTGACCCAGCACAGGTTTTTTTTTTTTCTGCTTTTATATGACTTGTCTCAGAAAGCACAGAAATCATCCTTGCTTTGTGGTGTAATGTTAGAAGTGTGGGAGTTTGACTGTATTCTGCTCGTGGGTTATAATCCCATCTTGCTCCACTCTCTGGCATTTCTCCAGAGCATTTCTAACCGAACCAGGTTAGCAGAAGCCAATTCTAATCAACACATAGCAAACTGGATCCCCAAACATCTTGGAAAGTCCTTCTCTTTACATTGGTAGGTCACTTACAGCATCTGTCAGGATAGCCACAAGCGATGCTAGGTCCAAAAAGCACAGGATAAACTAGAGCCAACTGCATGAAAGGCATTTTAGCACTCGTCTCTGGTGGGCTGTGGAGGGCTCCCACTTGGTTCAGCTTCAACATGCTAATGACATAACTTATGACCTGATGAGCTGCTGCGGTTTCTCACCAGTCTCAAAATTTCTCACGGCTTTTCTGAGAGCACACCTTGAGACTCCTCTGAAACCAACTGGAAGTTGATAAAACAACCACTCTTGGATTAGCAGGGTGAAGGATCAGCCTGCAGTCATGGGGCCCAGTGTCAGGTCCGTGTGACAGCTCGTTTGTACAAATCCCATATAAGCTAAAGAAAACTAAAACGTGTGTACACCCAAGCCCACTCTTACATCTATGTACACTTCACACCAACCCCTGTGATTTCTGGTCCCAAGTTCACACCCAAACAGGAAAGGGACTATTTTTTGCTTCAGGTGTGACTGAAATCTCACTCAGTTCACCATGCTCATGAGAATTCAATGCTGGATCTCACTGAACAGCTGACCTGACTTCAGGCTTGCCATATGAGGCCAAATCCTAACAGAAACCACCTGTGGTATTTGAGTAATATTAAATCCAAGCTGAATTCAGCCTTGTACCAGACTCACATTCAGCATCAATTTCCTTGGCCCATTTCTAGTCCCTTGCTGTCAGCACTCCAGGACTGAGAGTCATGGAAGAATAAGCTGCATTCTGTTAAACCTCATGGTCAGTGCTGCCAGCTGAAGTGTTATCCCTGCTATCCATACTAGGGATGGTGATGTGTATGAAACAGAACGGTTTGTTTTCCAGATCTAATGCAAGGTTTCAGTTATCCAGCTTGCAGTTTTGACTATAAGAGGGGTTAACCAGCTCTGACAACATATGGACGTGATTCATGGTACTAGTTGTGTCCTATAGGATCTGGAAAGGTCTGAGGCATGACTCTGTCTTACTGCAGCACTTGGAACTGGCTGTGATACAGAGGAGGAGGAATTCCTGGGAAAGGCCGGAGCCTCTCCAAGGATGGTCCCCAGCCCTGGCACTCTCTCCCTTTGTAGTACACCAGCTTGAAAGTGCAACACTGCAAGGTCTGCTCGTTTAGCCAGCACCTGGCTGGCTGCAAGACCTATCACTGTCTGCTAGCGACTGAGCTAGAAAAATCCTTTTTTGTTATCTCTTTTGGTCATATTTATATAACTATTTCTAATCCCTCAGCTGCTCTGTACTGTGCAGCTACAGACAATGTGCTTTATTAGCACACCAAACGTATGCACAGGGCATCTCTGCAGAGGGGAAACCACGTCCATAGAAGACATGCCAGGTCATTTTACCCTGGTACAGAACCGAAGCTCCATCAGGCCATACTGACTAAGGAATTTAAGCAGTAAACAGCCCACTGGTTTGCTGGTTTAAATACATGAATTTTTAGCCCCACCTTCCCCGGATCCTGAAGAAGCTTGCAGATTTATCCTTCAGGCAAAATTATATCTAAAATGCCTTTGCATCTCCAGTCTTCTGGTTTCCTTCCTATATTCCCTCCCCTGTGAACTTGAACTGTTCCCAGAGGCTATGCCCACACTTCTAGGCAGATTTAACTATTCCATGCACCTTACAGTTCAAGAGCCCAGTTGCCCACAAGTCCTCCTCAAATATCAAGATAAAACTTCTCTCCATGGCTGCCTTTCTTTTAGGAAGATATTCAAATGCACATGAAGAGAAGGAGCTGGAATGAGTTCAAACAGTTTCTCTTGCTCACAAGATCAGAGGGTAAAGGATACAAGATGCCTCTATCCACAGTACAGGCACAGGCAATAACACCCTTCCACTTGTCAATGCAACAGTGCAAGGGCAGAAGAACGTCTCCATCAGAGAGCTGATACCACTGTCTCTTCAACAGGACAAACTGCCTAGCATGTAGTCCTAGCGAGCAGCACCAGATTCTGCCCATATTGCTGCCAATAGCATGAGGGAAGGGTGATGTCAGCAACAAGAAAATGAGAATTCGGATGTGTGGTGCAAATTCAGCTCAGCAATTTAGGTATTAACAAGCAGAAATGCAAACAACACTACCCAGAACCTTTCATGATATGTACAGTGGCCTGGTATCTGCCACTTCATCACCCATTTCTTCTGGAAGAGGTATCCTTGTCTCTATTTGTTGCCAGGACAGAGGAAACTGCATCAGGTACTTTATAAAAGTAACTGCAGATATGCTCACCTGTGCCAAAATGAAGGAGAGCCACCAGAGGTTCTGCGGACAAGACAGCAACTTCATCTTGTACAGAAAAGTTTCACTGCAAGGAAGTTAACAAGAGCCAGCAGATTAATAGAAGATCAAAGGAGAACATTTCCCTCAAGGGCCTGATACTGCAACCATTAAATTGATGTGCAAACTCCCACTGCATTTAGAAAAGAATTTAAATATTTTTTGGGGAAAAAGCTCTATATTTTGTACAAAATATCACTTGTGTTGAAAGAATGTTTGCACAAGAAAACAGTAACTGTTATTATTAGCATGACCACAGAAATAAGCCCCCAGTTGTCTTTTCTTAGAAGAGTTAAATTTCTCCCATTATGAAACAGGGAACTGATCTCTTTGTCTAGCTTATTAACTACTGGGACAAGAAACAGCAACAACCTTGTGAGTTGTTCACATTTTTCCCTGCATGGCTCTTCCATTATGAAGGTTGCCTTTTTTTTTCTGTCACACTGTGTGGATTTTTCTCTCTCATCATCTTTCTCCCACGTCATTCCAACTAAAGCAAGTAGACAGTCTTTTTCTGGAGTCATCTATTATGGAGCTTGCAGATGCTCCTAGCCCAACTAGAAATCTTTTGCTTGTTTTTCAAACAAAAGAGACCACTTAACAAATAGCTTTACTTGTCCTTGTCCTGAGATCTCTATTTCCTGCAACCCTCATGCTACCCAATTACATCTCCTTACTGCTTCTATCTTTTTGCTTTTGGGGAAGGGACAGGGGCTGGACTTTATCTAACTATAAACCTTACCAAGGAAGCCAACAGCTGACATAAGTCTGACCACAAGTTGTCATACCAGCCTTTAGAAGAGAAAATACAAGTTTGTCTGGTTCTCTGCTCTGGCTCTGGTGGGTAAAGGAGCCAGAGCTCCTTTACCCACCACTGTAGCCAAATCAGAAATTCCTTTGTACTCAGTTCTTACAGCTAGAGTAAAAGTGGTTACCTTGAATATCCCAATGTTAATGTTTACTTTGAGCATCCCACTATCTTTCACATCCTTCTCAGCACATTGCTTACCCCCAGACTTTCAACAATGACAACTACAATTTCTTACCCAGTCCTAATCTCATACTGTATAATTATTTCTTATGCTGCAGTACTACCTTGATGCTTTGGGCTTTTTTTAATAAGTAATATTCAGTATTGGTACATATGGGCCTGATGCAGGGAAGTAAAGCTACAGCTGCTAAATTTGAGATAAATTGGATTTTCCCCCAGGGCTGAATTTTTGGAGAGATGCACACATGTAAAAGTAATGCAAGAAGAGTGCCTTCAGGTTGAGACCTTGCAGATGAGCATAGCACTCTGTACTGCAACCTTTCTTTCTACAGCAGTGATTTTTGCCAAGGGGGGGCCTTAATAGTTTCAGAAGCTTCTAACAAATGCTGCATATATCTATGGCAAGATAAGGGGGAGGGAAGAAAATAACTCAAAGTTTGTGTGAACACAATCTCTCAGTTGTACATCTCTAATCCTCCCCTAAGTGGTAGAGAGTTAGAACCCATTGAACTAAGGTCTTTTTGCTCAGTCCAGACATCACTGATGATGTGAGCTGCAAAGAATTCTTTCTTTTCCCCCTTTTAGTTGGTGCATTTTGAACAACTTTTCAACTAAAAAAGATCAAGCATTATCTCCTTTCAAAGTGCCTTTAATTGGGTTATTACTGGGAGCATAAAATATACACATTTATTGTAATTGAACCTACCACAGACTGAGGCTCGCCAAGGCCCAGGGTTCACTTCCTCTGGCAGCAGATACCTATTTTGCCCTGTTCAGTTCTTTTTTATGTGAAGGAGTAAGATGCCTCCAGCGTCCATCATGATGGAGTTACATGACTGACCCCTTCTTGAACAAGCTTTGCAAACCACGAGCATGCACATCAGAGCAGCAACCAAGATTAAATACAGTTGTTTGCAGAAGTTTCTCCTGCAGAATTTATCAAAGTTCTTGTCCAAAAAAGTCTCCTTTCCATCCCACAGACATCCTGTGCTGGGTCAGTAAGCTCACTGCCTAGCCATATCTCAATCCATGCCAGAGACAGAGGGAACATTTTGTTCCACGAGCAGCTCCTGTTAGTCAGAACTCCTACTGCTGCAGTGGCTCCCCAGCAGCAGTCACAAGCTACCCCCCACAGCCCTGCCCACATCAGCCATTGCTAAGGGTCATTCCTCTAAATCTCAACAGCTCTCCACAGTTTTCATTTGTGTCTCAGTCAAGTAATATTAACCCACCTCTTGGCACCAGGGTAACAAAAGTGCTCTTCTCAGCCCACAATGGTGAGGGTCTCTTCTACTGCCTAGGGGACAGGTTTGAAGATAGAACTGAACAAAATCCTTCAGCTGTAGAAACACAAAAGAGGCAGCGGATGTTTAATGATTCTAGCATATTTTTTATTCATTGAAAACATAGATTCCAAAGGAAAAACAAACAATTAAAAAACCACAAACAAAACCAGAAAAAAAACACCAATAAACAAACTCCCCCCACCAAAAAAAAGGTAAACAAAAAAAAATCAAAACATTTAGATTCTGTGAATCAGTCCTACTGATATTTTTTTTTAATTACTTGACTACATTTTCAAAGTATTCTATGCTATTTTTCTCCCCCTCTACTCCGCTCTGGGAAGGCCCTACCTGGAGTACTGCATCCAGCTCTGGAGCCCCTTTTATAAGCGGGATGTGGAGATGCTGGAGCATGTCCAGAGAAGGGCCACGAGGATGCCCAGAGGGCTGCAGCAGCTCTGCTATAAGGACAGACTGAAGGAGTTGGGGCTGTGCAGGTTGGAGAAGAGAAGGCTCCCAGGTGACCTTCCTGTAGCCTTTCAGTATCTGAAGGAGGCCTACAAAAAAGCTGGGGAGGGACTTTTTAGGCTATCAGGCAGTGACAGGACTAGGGGGAATGGAGCAAAGCTGGAGGTGGGGAGATTCAGAGTGGAGGTGAAGAGGAAGTTCTTCACCATGAGAGTGGTGAGAGCCTGGAATGGGTTGCCCAGAGAGGTGGTTGAGGCCCCATCCCTGGAGGTGTTTAAGGCCAGGCTGGCTGAGGCTGTGGGCAGACTGCTCTAGGGTAGAGTGTCCCTGGGCATGGCAGGGGGGTTGGAACTGTCTGATCCTTGTGGTCCCTTCCAACCCTGACTGATTCTATGATTCTAAAGTCTGAACAAAGTACATCTAGATTAAACGGCATCTTCTGATTAGACCTGAAGTTAAATAATTCCAGTTCTGCAGTTAGTTTAGGTTTTTGTTTGTTTGTTTCCACCTACCTGCTTAATTCACAATCCAGACCTTTTTTCTCATGCATTTTCAGATCAGCTAAGCAAAATCTGAAAAATTTGTTAGTAGCACAAGCCTAGTTGTTAATTCTCTGAGATCCCTGCATGAAGTACTGTTCCAATTAATTGATCATTTTATTTTCCCTTACAGTTTCAGTACCCAAAGGAAGTGAAAGCCTGTATCGACAGTTCACTCATGTACCCAGGAACCAACCTGGATGTGTGAAAGCAAGTGCTATTTCTTCCTATTATATAGCCACCAGTCACTCAGGCTGTACTGTCAACTTTCGCTTGGGCTTATCTTCAAAACTAATATTAAAGTGTGTTGCTGCATAATTCTGTGGCTCTTTCCTCAGCCATAATACAGGTTAATAGGTCAACCTTGGCTTTGGAAAAACCTCTCAGCTATAGGAGCTTTAGAATTCCCACTAGACAACAGGCAGTAATTCTTCTTCCTGAGTCATACTGCAAAAGCTTTTTATAATCTCTCACATTCACTCTCAGAGCAAATGATTACACTTCTGAGCTCTTCTCCAGCCATCCAAAAAGATATTTGAGATTTGCTATGCAGTGAGAGATGACTGTGCTGCAGGGAACACGCTCACAGGCAATATGTGCTGGGGCTGCAGATTTTCAAGTGCAGGACTACTATTTGCTACGTCCAGGGCAGGAATGCCTTTACATGCTTCATTCACTGCTGACCCAGAAATACGTTCTGTTCTGCATCAGGCTACATACACAATAGACATCAGGGATGTGACTCCAAAAGCACCCACAGAGTTTGTGTGCTCACAGCACAGGCTGCCAGGGGCAAGCAGAACCAACTGTTGTAGCTGCCCAAAGAAGAAGACCCAAGCAAACAAGGATCTATCAAAGCAAACTCACTTGCAGACACATCCAAAACATACCATGCTGTTGCTTTTAAAGCCTCTTTTTAAAATGTGACCCAGCTCACAACCAGCAGCATTTGCCTTCCCCTGGCCATCTGGATAATACTAACATGTTCCACTGGTATCAAGTCTGACATGACAGCAGAAAGCCCCCACCTGACAGTGTTTGCAGTGAAGACTGTTGATACAGGAATTCAAAGCATATTGCACATACTACTTCTTTCTGTAACGTGAAAGCACCACAGACTTTTCTGGGTCATTTAATGTTAGAGACCTAAACTCTAAACTGTCAGGAGAGCCAAAAGCATCCTGGTCTGTATCAGGAACAGTGTGGCTAGCAAGGCAAAGGAGGTTATTCTCTCCCTGTACTCAACATTGGTCAGGCCACACCTTGAGAACTGCGTCCAGTTCTGGGCTCCTCAATTCAAGAGAGATGTTGAGGTGCTGGAATGTGTCCAGAGAAGGGCAACGAAGCTGGTGAGGGGCCTGGAGCACAGCCCTGTGAGGAGAGGCTGAGGGAGCTGGGGGTGCTGGGGGTGCTCAGCTTGGAAAAGAGAAGGCTCAGGGCAGACCTCATTGCTGTCTACAAATACCTGAAGGGAGGCTGTAGCCAGGTGGGGTTGGTCTCTTCTCCCAGGCAACAGAACAAGGGGACACAGTCTCAAGTTGCACTGTGGGAGGTATAGGTATATCAGGAAGAAGTGGTGGAGTTGCCCTTCATGGAGGTGTTCAAGAAAAGACTGGATGGGACACTTAGTGCCATGACTGGACAGGGCTGGGTGCTAGGTTGGACTGGATGATCTTGGGGCTCTCTTCCAACCTGGCTGATGCTATTATTCTATGATAGAAGCTAGATCTCACAACTCATGGTCCTTAATGGTAGTGTGGTAGTTTGAGGAATCCTACGTCCCCTTAAACAAAGCCATAGGGAGAGAGGCCCACTCCAGGGGCTGGACCTGCTTGTCCCAGGATACTGCAATAATATCATTCAACTCCATCTTCTGATACCGCAGCTGAAACAAGAATGCCTGACTTGCTCTCTGCCCCTTCTCCTCCCTGCCTTTCTTACCGTCACCTCTCTCCCGGCACAGCTCACGCTCTGCTCTCGTGGTGGGTGGGGGAGCAGGCAGGGACCTGAGCCGCTGAGGCCTTGTAGGCCCCGGCTGGGGAGGGCGGTTTCGGCCTACCCTCAGGCCGACTGAGGGTGGAAGGGGTGGAGGATTCTAGAAGGCCAGTTTGGCTCTAGTGGGTTCTGTACCTATTCTACCTGCCTGCCTTTTTTTAGATGTGCTCTTGTAAACAGAATTTCTCTTTAAACTCTCAATCAGTGTGCAGTATCCTCATTCTTACTCCTGGAAAGGGGCAGGACTCACTTCTGTCCTCCAGCCCCGGGTGTGCTCGTGGCCCCAGACTGGGACAGAAATCACAGGATCACAGAATCATAGAATCACAGAATCAACCAGGTTGGAAGAGACCTCCAAGATCAGCCAGTCCAACCTAGCACCCAGCCCTAGCCAGTCAACCAGACCATGGCACTAAGTGCCTCAGCCAGGCTTTGCTTGAACACCCCCAGGGACAGTGCCTCCACCACCTCCCTGGGCAGCCCATTCCAATGCCAATCACTCTCTCTGGGAAGAACTTCTTCCTAACATCCAGCCTAGACTTCCCACAGCACAACTTGAAACTGTGTCCCCTTGTTCTGTTGCTGGTTGCCTGGCAGAAGAGGCCAACCCCCACCTGGCTACAACCTCCCTTCAGGTAGTTGTAGACAGCAATGAGGTCACCCCTGAGCCTCCTCTTCTCCAGGCTAAACACCCCCAGCTCCCTCAGCCTCTCCTCATAGGGTTCCAGGCCCCTCACCAGCTTTGTTGCCCTTCTCTGGACACATTCCAGCACCTCAACATCTCTCTTGAATTGAGGGGTCCAGAACTGGACACAGCACTCAGGGTGTGGCCTGACCAGTGCTGAGTACAGGGGAAGAATAACCTCCCTTGTCCTACTGGCCACACTGTTCCTGATCCAGGCCAGGATGCCTGTAATTGGCTAAACCCAAACGGGGACAGGTAGCCACAAGAACATCTGTCCCAGACATTTCACACCACTAGACACTTCTAGACCAGAAATCTGACTGAGCAGCACTTTCCCATAGCTTCCTAAAAGCAACTGAGTGTAGATCTGAATTAGCAGGAGCTGAAGACCAACCTTTTCTTGAGTCATTTTCTGTCTCCTTTCCATAGGAACTGAAAATGTGAATTATTTTCAAAGAGAATGAAAAACTTGCTTCGCAGAAAGCCAGAGCCTTACACGCTAGCAAGTTAGGTCAAACACATTCTGTTGCTTTGGAAGGTATCAGCATGTTGCTGCTCAGTCTTTTCCTGGTGGTGGCTCTGGAAAAGAAGAGTCACACATAGGCAGGGCTCACCGCTCCCCATGGTGCATGTCAAACAACAAATCTGGCAAACACCTATCCTGAGGAGGAAGAATAAAAGCAGTATCTTACAGCAGTATCTTGCAGGATGATCCAATGTTGCATGTATCGAGCACTACGCAAACTCCAGATATGCCCATGCTCCCTGTTATCCTGCTGTTCATGGATATTCACTCTAAAGGGTGTTTCACAGGGTAGTTATCATTATTCTTACCAGTAACTTTATCTGTTTTCAGTATTTCCTGAAGGTCTTTCATCTTATCTTAGAGCAGAAACAATGACTAGCAAATTTTCAAGGGGACAACTTACGAACAGTCCCAGGGCTGAAATCTGTTCATATCAACCATGTGTCTAATAACAGCTCCATAATACTTAAAGGGAAAACACATGAAATCTGTGTCATGCTTTTGGCACCTCAGTAACACAGCTTGCTTTCCAGAAGCACCCAATATCCAGCAGCCCTCGTGGAAGTCAAGATGGGCAGCAGATAGCAACACTAGTTTGGACACATCATAAGCGTGGCAAAGAGGTGACTTTTGCTACATCTGCCTTCACCAAGATGAACACTGATTTACGTCTCAACACCCCCACCCCAAGAAAGGCAAATCCAGCAGAAGGGAAACAGACAAGACACAGTATCCTAAAAAAAATCCCTCAAGATTACTCTGATCTATTCCTGGGGGCAAAGGTGAATGGAGAGACCTAAGGTGTGCATAAAACTTCCTCATTTCCCCACAGCTGGGGTTTATTATCAGCTTTGTGTATCTGTATTGCTCTAAACCTTGCATTTAATAGACATATTTCTAGTAACCATTTCTAAATTAACAACATTTAAATGCTGAATATGGGCAGCCTGCAGCTACATGTGTTGTAGAAGCTGATCTTGCAAGCCTGACTCATAGCAATAATGGCTTTGGTATCAGCTTCTTAATTATGATGGAAATTACTGGAGCGAATTACCATAAAGGTTTAGGAACATTCAGTCCATTCTGACCCTTCCAGGTCTGTTGCAATTCTTCATAAATGTTAAAATGCTTTCCTTTGTTCATTGCTTTGGTTTTGGTTTTTTAATCTGTCTCTTCTCTTGCGAATGCAGAAAGAAACTTCTTTTCACCATGGCAAGGTACCAAGAAGACAGGTGGCTTCCTGTGTAAACAATGATAATTGGGAAAGAGGTAATAGAAATTCCAGCCTGCACACTTCCAAGTCTAAGTACATAAGTTCTCCACAGTGCATGAGGCTGCTTGAGGCAGAAAAGGGTTACCTGCTCCACTGAATCCTAACTCAAAATCACTAACAGATCTTCAACTCACCTACAGACATCCATCCACTCCAATCACAGAGCAATTACTCAGCAAATCTGGGGTCACACATTCACACTTTGAATAAAAATCTGAGACCAACACTAGCTGAAGAAACCAATCCTTTGTACCAAAGTGATCTTTGCAACCAGACCAAGGGAGGCACAGCCTGATACTAATGTCTTTGTTTGCAGCTGACAACTTTTGGGAAAGGCAGCAGCCCACATAGTGCATAGCAATTCTCTGAGAAAGAATTAAAGCACTGTCAGGCTAATTTGATGTCTTTGTTTCTGCAAATGTAGCTTTTAAAGGAGTCCAAGTGTTGCAAATTGTCGTTTTGCTGCTTTCGGAGAACTAGCATCACAAGATATGTCGGAACAAATTCAAGGCACTAGTCCACTTTCAGAAGGGAATTCCTTCAGGTTGGATTAACCAAGATTTACTCAGTTTGCTTATGTTCTGTCTGCTGATGTTGGTTTTGTACAAGTTCCAGTAAGCTCCACTGGAATTAATGTACTGATAGGGTCATGCCAGGGGAGCCTCATCTGAGATGAACTAGATTTCCACTGGCACTTACTGGATCTTAATAGCGCATTTGAACTTGAGTGTACTTACACATATAGGCTGAGAGAGGGGGGCTGTAGGACCAGCAAACTGGCCTTCAGCTTCTCACGTGAATTTGTGTGGTGTGATCGGTCACCATGGCTTTTTTTGTCCCAGAAACAAGCACTTCCCCCTGTGTTCTCATACCTCGGCAGATTCAGAACAGAGTGTTCCTTCCCATGCTCCAACCAGGAGGACGACGAGGGGCTGGCCCCAAGGGGTGATAATGAAAATGCCTTGGTAATGAACCCATCTGGTGATGTCCTCACTGGCCTGGCTTTCAGCGCCAAGAAACTCAGCAGGGGGCACCCACTCTTTAAAGCAAACATATGTACAATACGTACGGATTTTACTTTCCCTGCAATTTCCACCCTGCCCCCCACTGCTAATGTTTTAAATACTTTCTCTGAAAACACTTCTCTGCAGGAACTGCTGCTAAGCAGATCTCCAACTTGCTGCTATGCATTCTAGTGGCCTGACCTTTTCAAGAGAAGAGTGTCCCAAACGAAGCCAAGCATTTGGCGTGACAGGGTCCATGCTTCCCAACCAACACAAGTTAAAGGCTGTCAAGGCACCCCTCACACTGCAAGTCTGTAAAGGCCAAGATCTGCTTACTGGCTCAGTGGCTGAATGACACAGCACCATCCAAGCCCACAGAGGTAAATGATCTTCCTTACCAAAAGAGTGCATCTTGGCAGTATCACCTATCAAAAACAGTCTCTGGCCATGCTATCTCCAGACTTGCCTGGACATCATCTAGTGAGCGATGACAGGTCCAGCCCATAAGCTTGCCACCAGGGCGCTAACACTGAAAAATCAATGGTGTGGCAGCCCTCAAGCTTGCATCCTGTGTAGCTCACTAGCATAGAAGAATCCCAGGACATTAGCTGGCCCAGTCATCTCCAGCCAGACAAGCTCCTAACACCCAAAGCCTCGAAGTGAGGCACCAACACCTTCAGCCACACCCAGACTGCTGCACATGTCCATCACCCTTCATCGACAAAGCACTGGTTCTTGTCACCTCCTAACAGACATAACCACAACTGGCAAGCCAACAAAATGAAAGGGCTGAAAGGAACAGAAGGCCATCACCACCTGTGCTGGGGAACACTGAACCAAGCCTACCGCTGGAGGATTTTAAGCAAGAGTCCAGCAAATAAAACTAATGGGACGAGCAGCACCTTCAGCCCCACTGTCCAGGAGGTCTCCCATAGCTCAAAAGTGCCCTCCTCTGGCTGATTCTGACAGACTCATCCATAATTGCTGGGCTAACACTTTCCATGGGAAGGAATGATCAAAGATGGGCTCACTGAAGAGCAAGCTGTCCCGCAGGAGGAGGGTTTCCAAAACGGCCTGAGAGATGGGCCAGCTGCGCCATGGCTGCCATCACAGCCAACGGGCAGGAAGCAGCTCAGACCCACGGGGAACAGCTACCTTCTGAGGAAAGCCTCATCCAAGCATTTCAGTTCAGGTCATCTTTAAATTCTGAGGCTTTGTGTTTCACAGCTCTCAGCACAGTTACTAAAAAAAAATTAAAAATTAGTTTCTTAGAACACAGTTTTCTGCCTCCCAAATTTCCATACTGCTAAGTCATCTTTGGACTCTTGTCTCCAAGCAGTTGCCTGACATATCCCAGATGACTATTTTAGGAGAAGGCAAACCATGCCCTAGAAATGCCTGCTTTCTCTCTGCTGACTGTAACGGCAGTCTAGACAGTGAGCACAGATGGAGATCTCTGTACGTGGTCAGGTGAATCACACCCCCACAGACTCTGCACTTCAAAACTTCACCCTTCATGCAAGCTTAAAAGTTGCTTTACTGGCTAAAGTTGTTCATGATTAAAACCACCCATGGATATCTTAGGAATCTCTGCCTTGCCTATCTGTCACTGCATGGGTATTCCACTTTGGTATGGCACAGATGTCTGTCTTTTTTTTTCCCCCACTTAATATTAATATCATGGGGGAGTTCCCTACTTTCCTCAGAAGATAATTCCACAGCTTAGTAAATCTTGAATTTGTACTTTCTCACCCTTCCTCATGGTGTATCTTTATAGATATTATGTTTGCATTTAAGGATATTTGGTATATAATGATTTATGCTTATATATCCTACCCACTTTTTCTTTAAATAAATGTGTGTCTAATTAATTAATTAATTAATATTTTAAATAAATCAATCTGGAATCTCAGTTTAGTCTTCTTGTGCCACAGTCTTTCTGCTCAGCCTTCTGGATGAGCTGCTTTCGGCAAGGAGCTGAATAGAAGTGACACTTAGAAGCTACTCTGCATATATTTAAGAATGCTTGCAATAGTTTAAGCAAAGGAGAATAAAAGCACAATTTTGTAAATCAATGGAAGGAAATTTGCAAGCAAAACTTAGGCAGCTCTCAGTGGGCTTTTTTACATGTCATGTACCTGATCTGCATCATACTTAGGCAGAGACATCACTAATTGCTCTTAACCCAAAACAGCAGTCAATGTAAAAATACCTGTTTTAGAAATGAACCATTGAAAGACAATTAACAGTAACACGGAGACTGCTACAGCAAGGTGAGGTTCATGGGGCAGAGGTCCTTGTGGAAAGTCCTAGAATGCTCTTAGAGTGTTTCTTTAACACTATTGTGAATTGAAAGGACATCCTATATCACAACATACGCGTAGAGGTAACACTACCTTCTTCCAAGTGGTATTTTTGCCATCAGGAGTTGCCCAAAGCTCCTCTATATTTGGCCACGTACCCCTCATCACATGTTTGGGATTTGCCTTCCAGTGGCCCCTTCCACGTTGGCAGCAGCATTCATATCACCATCATTTTGGCCAAACAGACCTTCCAAAATACCTTGATTCCAGATTCTTTTTTCCTTTGATAATTTGCCTCTCCATGTGACAGGGAGTAGTCCTGTTTTCAGTTGGTAGGCTGCCTGGCATGACATGCAAACCACCCAAGATGTTTGCTTCAATTCCCAGCAGTCAGGACAGAATGTATTTGAACTTCTTGGAATGTGCCAGACTTTGGGATTTCTTGCATGTAATGGTAAGTGAGCTTCCTTGCTTTGATTTCTGCGCCAAGTCATGGGTGACAGAAATAGTCTCTGCTTTTCACTTACGTAGGTAGCTCCACTCTTAGATACCATTGCATAAGTCTACGTGGCCAACTCAGACAGCCACTTTGCTCTGTTAACATCTCTGCCTACACCCAGCCCTCCTAAGTCTGTGACTTGCTTTGGACTTTTCTAAACACATCATTAAGGATTTATCAAATCTAGTCTCTCATAAAAAACAACTGTCTGGCTTGATTGTTTTTTCCAGTTTGATGATATTAGAGCTAAATCACCCACCCTACTGTCCCTTACAGTCCAAAGGCTGTCTGGGTGTAACTGAGGCTACAACTTGGCACAGGGTCTCCATTACCACTGCCTATTGCAGAGGAGGATGCAAGTCAGTAATAGCCTAGAAACCAAGTTCCCTTGTCTTACCATTAATACTGGAAACTTGATTACTATGAAACATTTTTAACATAGCACCACCGAAAAGCCAAGAATGGGGCTCTGGGCTCTACACATCCAAAGGGAGATGGAAAGTCACTGCCCAGCTTGTAACAAAAAACAAACAAACAAAAAATACACCAAACAAACAAAACAAACAAACAAAAACCCCAACCCACTAAAACTCCCCAAACCCCACTCCAAACTCACATTAAAAAATTGCATTTAAATAAAGAAGACAAAGAAGAAGAAGAAGAAGAAGAAGAAGAAGAAGAAGAAGAAGAAGAAGAAGAAGAAGAAGAAGAAGAAGAAGAAGAAGAAGAAGAAGAAGAAGAAGAAGAAGAAATAAAGACAAAGAGTGTTCTGAGTTTAACTATGAAATTACATGAACTGTTTGTGAACTCCTCTTCCCCTTGAATGCCTCTTGAAGAGCTTCCATTGGGAGATATCCATGTCTGTACTTCTGATGGTCTGTAACAGATAAGAAAGCACATCTTAAACAGAAGGTAAGAGTGTGTTTCTCAGAATCCCTACCAGGAAATAGGGTGGTTTGACTTGGCAGAATGGAGAAAAGCCTGGCATATTGTGTCAATATCACAGGATCTGCCTTTCTTTAAATACACAAAATCTCTCCTGGTTACAGCTTAACACATAACCATTCTCTTTCAGATTCTGCTTTCAATAGTTTCTCAACACTGAGATTCAGCATCTTCTATTCCAGTCCTTTTCACAGCAGCCAAGTCTGCAAAAAGATTTTAACACTTCACATGTTCCTAATTACTTTAATCAGAGAACTCTGAAGAGCTTTGCAAACACTTATTAACACTTGCAACAGCTCCACAGGTCTGTTGTAGGGGGCTCTCATTTTATACCCAATATACAGACAGAGTAACTAAGGTAACAGCAGGCAAAAAGCATTTGACTTCCCACTTGAAGGTGTGGTGTACTAACTATCAGATAATTATTCTTCTACTGAGAACAGCTTAATGCTGCAATGTACAAATATTGACTGCTTGTGCTCAAGTGCTGCTCTCAAAAATCTCCTTCAGAAGTAGGTACATCAATCTAGTTTCAGGCAGAGTTACAGTCTATGTGCAGCACTTGTACAGGGATTCTGACTGCCAGTCTGGGGAGGTCTGGATTGAAGGTGTCAGTTCAGAGCAAAGTAGCCCTTAGCTTTGAGGTCCAAGCAGTAAAAGGCCTTCCCCAATTAAAAAAAAAAAAAAAAAAAACCAGAGACCCTATAATCTATGCTCCCCTTGAGTTACTACCATGAACCAGGGCATGGAGGGGAGTCACCTGGGTCACTGCCCCTCTCCGGTGTCATCAAACACTCACAGCAAAGGCCTTTTCTGGGTAGGAGGTGTCTAGAGGGAAGCCCAGCCTTGTCTCACTGTCAGCCACATTGGGAGACATGTTCTGCCGACCATGGAGAGAGCTGCAAAAAACAAAGCAGTGCACCTTTCCTGGGCTGGAAAAACACCCTGAACTGTTGCCTTCTTTCCACCCCATTACTAATCACTAGAAACAGCTGTTCCTTTTTTTAACTTTTTTTCTTTTTTTTTTTTTTTGGTTACTGCTTAATATTCTGATCAACTGTTTCTGGCATAGATAGAATTAGAGAAAGAAAATTCTATATACTACTCCACATAGCTTAAAATAAGTAAAGGCAGCTAATTCATGTGATTCTTCTGCTCCCTAGAAATTGAACTGAAATGCATTAAATTCATCTCACATAACCTGCCAATATTCAGTCTGTCCTGTATTGAAATTCACACCAGTACCCAAGAAAGGAAAAAACAGTTTTTCACTCCCAGATCTCACCAAAAAAAAAGGCCAATGAAGTAATAGGCTCAGATTTTGCCAGTACCTACTAGGGTAGGTCAACCTAGTACAGCTTGAAGCTATTAGCTACTTCTATATATTCCTGTGGACACATATCATAAAGTCAAAATGATGAAGTGCCTGGTACAGATAGATTTTGAAAACAGTCAAGAACTGTTTGTTCTGAGCCCTGGAGGAGTTACAGATCCCTGAGATGGCCCATAGCTGCCAAATGAACCTAGAGATGAAGAGAGCCTTTAATCTTTGTCCCCTTCAATATTCAAGGGGGAAGGAAGCCCATTCCAGTGCATCAGTAAAACCTTCAAAGCTGAAGGCGAGGCAACTGGTGTACTGTTTGATAAAAAAATAAATCACCACACAGATGGCAAAATAAGTGCAGAAATGAAAAGCCAACTGTGAACCTGCCTGCACACAGAGCAGCTCCTCAGCTGTTAGGAGTGAGCCCAGTTTATACTAGCTGGCAGCCTGATTCCACACTGGGTTTTTTCTGTTTGGCTGGGATTTTGGAGTTGTTGGTTATGTGCTGGTTTGTAGGTTTATTGGTTGTTGGGTGTTTTTAAAAGGTGTTGGTTAAGTTATTCAGTGGTATTTTTATTTTCTCTTATACCAAATTTCTCCCCACATCCAGCTGCCATAGAGATCCCCATAGCATCACCAGGAGTTGGGATGAGGCTTTACACCTGGTCGTGGCAGTTCCTCCATAGACTTCAGCAGCCTCATCATCATAGCAGTGAAGAAGGAATTCCAGTTGGAGAAAAGCCTGAGGCAATAACATACTGCAAGGATTCAGACTGGGAAGTTTCCTGATTGGCACATATCCAACCTATAATTCTCCTTCACAGGTGATCCTCAAGCCACTTCTAATCAACCTCCTATATCCAATTCCCACGATGACACAGGAGGTGTGCCACCACTGGTCCCATCATTGTGTGCCCAGGAAGACCAGGCGGACTGCACCAAGCAGAGCACTATGCAGATGAGATTCTTTCAACTGTTTGAGGCATCTTCAGGTCTTTTAAAAGTGTCTCTCTATTGCTTTTTTCACTTCTAGGCTGACAGTGAAAGGACTACGCTCCCCTAATAAGTGTTGCCACACCAAAATCAAAATTAATTTGACCACGTCAATCCATGCACTTGGGTGGACTCTTAAACTAGTTTTGTCCTCATTAAAACTAAGAGTACCTGGGAATAGCAGCTGAATTCATCCTGAGACCACTCTTCATAAAGTCATTCAACATTGCCTTACAATGACTCAGTATTTCAGGGACAAATGGAATGAAGCAAAATCACAGAAGAGGAGCACACTGCTTTAAATCAGTTTCCAAATTACTTGGTCAGGTCAGCACATTTGCCCCAAAAAAAGGAATAAATCTGTTCAAAGAGGAACTGTGAAACCTGATAGAAGACACATAACAGCCAATCCCCCTGCAGGAATACAGCTACCAGCACAGTACCATTGGTGGCAGCAGTGATGTAAAACTTTGCAGGAGCAGCCTACCAAAAGCAAGTAACAAATATATTTAAGTAACAAATATAGCCCAGTTCTTGATTAGGCAAGACTCACAGGATTACAGGTCAGCATTAGAACATAAAAACCCTCATGTCACCGAGCCAAAGAACCTTCCAAATATCATTTCTCCTCCCACCACCTTCTGGATTTTGCAGGAATTGTTTCTTGATGGTTAACCCTCAATTCTATCTGTTGTATTTCAACAGCCCTTTACATGCAAGAACAGGAGGGTTTGCTTCTGAGCTGAAAAAGGAATGTAGCAATTTTTTGAGAGAATGGCACAAAAAAAAAAATCTTCTGAGCTGCAAGAGCAGGTCTTGCAGACAGGGGTTACTCAGAAAGCAAAAAGGGAACAGAGCTCCTGGGGGTTATTGTGGGGGTTGTTGGGTTTGGGGTTTTTTTTGTTTTGTTTTGGGTTGGGTTTGGGGAGGGGTTTTTTGCACCAAGCAAGGAACAGGTGTTCAGCTATTTCATAGCCAGGAGCATCACTGCAGTCAGAGATGCCTCTGTGCATCAAGGGTTTTCCAGGAACACATTTGCACTCATTATACTGCCACAATGGTACAAGTCAGCACAAGCTTGGCGTGCTGGCACAAATATAAACCTGGTTGCTGTTCAGAAGGGCATATTAAGTTTGTCTGAATGACGTGAAAGGAGCTATAGTGGAACAAAGCATCCTTTAGGTACCTTTAGCTAATAGTTTTAAAACAAAAATTAGAGGAAAAGGAAAACAGAAGCAATTGTGTGTTGACTTGCATATCCAATTGTCATCATTAACAACACTTTGCTAGGCCTAATGCTCATGCCCACACATCAGACTTGCCTATTCAAGCACTGGGACTATGAGAAAATACCAGGTGCCACTCAGAAAAATTCACCTAATTAACTTTTTGCACACATCTCCTCATTATGTGCTCAGACTTACATCCCTTGTGCTTGAAAATAATGCTCCAGTTGTGCAGCCCAGACTGCTGCAATATCTGGGGCTCTGCTTTCACAGGTTTTGACATTTATTCAATAACACAGCACCCTGCACTCAGCCAGCAGTTCACATTTTCATAGTCTTCAGACAGAAATCAGTTTTCAATGCCTATCCAAAGGCATCAGCTTGTATCACTTCTGAGACAGCATGATATTTTAACTAGGTTCTAACTAATTTTATTTAGGCATTAACTCATTACATTAGCAAATGTGATCCATGACAGTAATTGCTCTCTAACAGCTACTGTCTGGTCGCCCTCAGCTCTGCATCTCCTCAGCAGCAGCCTCGTGGGAGAGGCTCTGGTCCTGATGGACATCAGCACCAAACCTTCCTTTCCTGCCAAGAGGCAGCTTTTGTCCACATCTGCCAGCTAGAAGCTAGGCCAGAACCTACAGCATAGAGTCAAACAACAGAAGCAACCAGACTTTCTGGAACACTTTAAAAAGAGCAGTTGCTCAGCCTGTGTTTTGGATAAATTAATAAACTGCTTCCACACAAGCTACTGGTCAACAGCACTAGCTCCACGTTATCTACAGCAAACATTCATGCTTTCCATCCACGTCCTGCCTCTGAACTTCACCTCACTGATGGAAACAACAGCTGCATCTTTCACTTTCCTTGGCCTTTGGGGAGATATGTTGCTTTTCTCCATTGCGTCTGGGACCTCTGGAATCCCAAATCCTGACAGCAGGAAACAGGGCAGATTAGTCCCAAAACCTTGTGTCCAAACAAGCACTGTGTTTGCCAGTCTGCTTGCTGTTGCTATGGCACATCTAAAGGTTTTGGACAATCTCTGTGAGGAGTCGAGTAGGGAGTAGCAAAGTGTCCATGCTCTTCACTCTGGTTTTGATCACGCAAGAGGCATGGAAGAATACTAGGTTAAAATGATGCTAAAGGTAGGTGGGTACCATGAAGGCCAGAAGGAAATACCTCACCCAGGAGCTCAACAGCTTCCTATAGAAAGCTGTGATGGGGGAAGAAGTGCAAGACATCCACGCCATGGTTTGACAATACACTGAGTTCAGTTTGTATGCTGACCAAAAATGCTGCAGTCGCATGGGGCAAAATGCTGCACAGGTATAAGCTTTGCAAGTTCAAATGTGTTCAAAACATTTCAACATGTTAACTTTGTGACAGCAGGCTTTATGCCTGATCAAACATCACCTGTCTGCACCACTCTAATTTTATGCTGGATCAAGCATTCCCCATCTTCTTGCCACCAGCATAAAGCTGAAATAAAGCAGCAAAGGCAGGACTCTGAATCTTGTGCTCAGCAGGAAGGCAACTGCAATCCCATCCCTGATCTACTGCATATACATCCCTGGATGTATAGGTCTGGTACTGAGCAACCACAACCTGAAGATACAATTCAACAACCACTCTTCCAGGAGAAAATAAGACTTTGAGCAATTCCCACTTTCCTGCCTGACCCAGGTCTCCTGTTCACAGCCCTTTGCCTCGGTTAACCTCCTGTCTGCTTGTGTCGATGCAACAGGTTATGGGGCTATGCTGTAAATTGGATCAGGGAAACTCCTTTTGCATAGCAGCTGCCTTGTTTGGTGTTTTTTTTTAATATTGGATCATTTCATGTCTCCACAAAGAGCTGCCTCAGCACAACTGAGGGGGCAATGAACTGTGTGGTAATGCCAAGAGCAAGTGGCCAAAGGTGGGGGCAAAACGTCTAAATTGTCTCTGCTCCTGGGGAAAACATTCATGTAACTGCACCTAGAGTAAGTTAGCTGCCAACCTCCTGAGCAAGCTATCAGCATAGCATTTGCATTTGAATTGAGAGAAAAATCCCCAAGGAGCATGTCTAGGCAGGTGGGTAGTCTAGTCTAGAGTTGGTCAGAGGTGGGATGGAAGGAGGGCATTCTTCATGAAAATTAGGTAAACAGTTCCTCAGGCTGCTGCACACTATAAGGATTTTAGGTTGTTTCCCAAGTTTTTACCTATCTGTACCTTTGCCTTAAGCTTTAATAAATAAATCTTCCCTTTGCTTTGCAATGAAACCTGTCTAGGGTCATGGGACCAGGCTGCGCAATGGAAAAGCTCATCTAGCTAATTAATTACTGCTCCTGCTTCCCTCAGCATCAGAGAACAAAACCAGGTCCTTTGGCTCCAGCTGCATGAACTAATAGGAAGGCACTTTTAATCACAGCTAGGGACTGCATCCTCATAGTTTCAAGTCATTGAGCTTGGTCTACAGCAGGGAATTTTCTTTGTTGCAGCTTGTGGAAAATCAATGGGAGCTATGAGCATGGGCCAAGCTGTGGGACTCCCAAATCAATTCTGCCTCTTGCTGAGGGTGGTAAACACACATACCTGCTGCTAGCCAAGTCTGCCTAACGCCACGCTTCATACTGTCTGCTGCTGGATTTTTATTTGCTTGTCTATCTCGGGGGGGGGGGAAGGGATCAGAGAGGAAGGGGGAGGTGAGAGTGGCAGCAGGATTACCACATATAGTCATTATAATCATTAACCACAGCACACCAAATGAATCATTAGGCATCACAACAGATCCACACATGCTCTACTTCTTAAAGCTTCCTGACTTGCATCTCTGTTTTCTGTACAAATGCCCAGTAATTGTTTCAAGCAACCAAGCACATTTCCAATGTTACTGCTGCAACTCCCTCCAAAAAAAATGACTAAACAGATGAAGCTTTGCTGAAGGAACAGATCTGTTTATAGAACATACTTTTCTTTCACTAGACCAAATATATTCAGCCCTCTCAAATAAATATGTAAATTTAAACATTCATAACTTGCTAAATCAGAAAAAGAAGAAGAAAAAGAAGAAAGAGCAATTGGGAAACTCTGTAATGAAAAACAACTTGAATAAGAACGTGCATTATAAAATACTTTATGTACAATCTTTTGAGGCTAAATCTGAAAGCATTTTTTTAATTTAAATATCTAAGACTGAAAAAATTATTCCATTTGAGACAAAGAGGAGAAAAAAAACTTGAAGGCAATTGATTATTACCAAAAAAAAAAAAAAAAGTCAATCTTCAATCTATAATATTGCAACCTAAACAGCCTCCTAGTTTGGAATATAAGAACCTGAAAGTGAATCTAACTAGGCAAATAAAGCACTGCTAACTTGTTTTATTTGATATCCAAGCTAAAATCAAAAGAAAATAAATGGAAAGAAAAAAGATACAAATCATGTTGGTATTTTTTTTCTAATTCTATTGTTCTTATGACTCTCACAGCTATTTCCACAGTCATATGCTTGCAACAGCACCTGGCAGCAGTTTCAATAAGTTATCTGAGTATTACAAAATGGCTTTACAACAGCAGACGAAACCACTCCATTCAACCCTCCTAAACTGATCCCCTTTTGGCTTCCATTCCGAACTGGCCCCTCTGGAACAGCCCTCCCTGTATCACAAGGCTGCTGAGATCATGCCAACCCCAGGAAATCACAATAGGATTAAAAAAATTCTGAGGACAGAAGGCAACCAGGAGTTTTAACATGGACATTAATAAAAGCAGGACTGGGTCACAAACTCAACACTATAATCTCCCAACCTTTACCCAAGGGTAGAAGTCTGGACTGTGGCTTTATATAAGTTTGCATGGTACTTAGGAGGCACAAACAAGCAAGTAATGATAATTCACAGACTCGCAGAATGGTTTGAGTTGGAAGGGACCTTGAAGATCAGCAAGTTCCAATTCCCCTGGCATTGGCAGGAGCACCTTCCACTAGACCAGATTGCTCAACATCTTATCCAACCTGGCCTTGAACACCTCCAAGGAGGCAGCATCCACAGTGTCTCTCTTTCACTGTCTCACCACCCTCAGTCCAACGAATTTCTTCCTAATATCCAGTTTAAATTTACCCTTCTCAAGATTCAATCCATTCCCCCTTGTCCTATCTCTACAAGCCCTTCTAAAAAGTCTCTTCCCAACTTCTTGTAGACCCCCTGCAGGTAGCAGAAGGCTGCTCTAAGGTCTCCTTGGAGTCTTCTCTTCTCCAGGCTGAACAACCCCGACTCTCTCAGCCTCCAAAGGGGAGGAGCTCCAGACATCTGATTATCTTTGCTGACCTACTGTGGACCCACTCCAGCAGCTTGATGTGCCTCTTGAGCTGGGGTCACCAGAACTGGACATAGTACACCAGGTAGGTTCTCACGAGAGCAGATTAGAGGGGCAGAATCACCTCTCTTACGCTGTTAGTCACCTTTCTCTTAATGCAGCCCAGGATACAGTTGGATTTCTGGGCTGTAAGCTCACATTGGTGTCTCATGTTGCGTTTTCACCAGCTGACATCCCCAAGTCCCTCTCTCCTCAAGACCACTATCAAGCCACTTCTCAGTCAGCCTACATTTGTGCTTGGGATTGCCCTGATCCTGCCCTTGGCTTTATTGAACTTCGTAAAGTTGGCTTGGATCCACTTCTGAAGCCTGTCAAATTCCCTCTGGATGGCATTCTTTCCCTCCAGTGTGTCAGCCGGACCACACAGCTTGGTGTCATCCCCAAACTTGCCAAAGTGACAAAGATGTCAAAGAGCACTGGTCCCAGTACCGACCTCACTTGTCACTGGTCCCTGTTTAGACACTGAGCCATTGACCACAAGTCTCTGAAAGTGACCATCCAGCCAATTCCTTACCCAGACAGTGATCCACCCCTCAAGTCCACACTTGTCCAGTTTGGTGACCCAGATGTCATGTGGGACAGTGTCAATTGCTTTACAGAAGTCCAGGTAGATGACATCAGCTGCAAGTAACAGTTGGCTTCATTGATTCAGCTTTGCTGAGTAAGAGTTGCAGGAGCAGACTCAAGATTATATCTCCTGTCCTCCTGCTCCTTCAGTTTATTCTGCTTTAACACGGAGTGGGTGTGCAGCATTCATCAGCAGAGCCCTAAGCCCACAGGTAAGCCAGCAATAATCACCACAGCTAAATCACTCCAGATAATATTGTCTTATCTATCAGCTGTCTCCACAGTTTGTATGAGCTGCTTATCTCAAAGAGCTGTTAGATCTGAACTTTAGTTCAGTCTTCTGTTTGTGTTCTCTTTTGCACTCATTTGAAGCTCTGCATATCATGTTTTTAATTTCACATTGAAATGCATCAGGGCCTTTAATTTTTTTCCTGCTACTGATGCAATATGGTCTTAGCAACAATGAGAACAGTGAGCAAGTCAGGAAAATAATAAACCATGCTAGGTCTGGAGGCTATGAAATCAGTACAAACATACTGCGGGAAGCTGTACTGCCTGCACTGAGACACATGGCTTTCCATGGGCACCAGCCCATTTATGAGTCATGAAACATAATGGAGTATTGTTGAAAGCTTTGGGACCATGAGAAATTATCTACTGCCCGGCATGGGGAATGGTATAAACTGGCAAGGAACTGGAGTTACATTCTTTTACAGAAATGAAATCAGACAGCTTTGGCCTGCTTTCCAGCATACAAAACCACAAATCATGAGGACAACTCCTTAATTAGAACTAATTTTTTTTTAAGAGTTGTCACTGCACTAACCAACCCAGGAAGCCAACAGTTTCTCTGTCCCTAGCTGAGTTATAATAAAGCAGATAACATGGGGAAGACAAAAAGGAGGCGTGGTAAATGAGATGAGAGTCTCAGCATGAACTGTGAAAGCAAATTCACCTTTCTCTCCCCCACACCAGGTGATATTCCCTCATGCCAAGCATTTGGTACACATGGGCAAGTAGAACAAAAGCTATTTGCTTAGTATTACAGTGTGATAACACCACAGTGCCACAGTTGTGCTTATCTCCAAGCAGAGGAGAGCTGTCAGCGCAGGAGGCAGAATATTCTGCAGAGGAGAGCACGAGGATGGATGACATTTCTAATCCAAACCTCACCTTCCTCCTGGTTCTTCTGCCTTTAGAGTAAAACTGTTAAATGGCCCTCTGACTGAGAAAGCAAAAATGCTATTTTTAAACAAATGGTGAAGCGCTTAGGAAACTGCATGACTGCAGGAATACAAATCTTAGTGGATAAATACCTGACAGGTATAGAAGAGATGGCAAAGTCAAAATCTTCTCGGTGGTATCCAGTGAAAGCAAGAGTGGCAATGGCCACACTGAAATACAGGAAACTCCATTAAAACATAAGGAAAAGTTGCTTTACTGTGAGGGTGGTTTGAATGACTGAGGTTGTGGAGTTTCCAGCCTTGGGTACATTCAACATAGCCCTGATGAATCTGCTCCAGCCCTATTTGCTTTCAGAGGTGAAACTGTAAAACTGGACTAGATGATCTTCAGAGGCCCCTGTCAAGCTTAACAACACTGTGATTGCAGGAGATAATCTTCTCAATCAGTGTCTCCAGGAAGGCATGCTAGAACTGGAAATGCAGCACCAAGTGGGGATAGCCCACTATGTCAGGATGGCTTGCCCAAGCCAGCTGTCTACATGAAAGCATGCAAGGGTAAGGCCAGACTGAAAAGGGCATCTAAACCAAAGGTTTTGCCCAGATCCAACACCATCTCAAGCTAAAAAAAAGAAAAGAGAGGGGAGAGGGGAGAGGGGAGAGGGGAGAGGGGAGAGGGGAGAGGGGAGAGGGGAGAGGGGAGAGGGGAGAGGGGAGAGGGGAGAGGGGAGAGGGGAGAGGGGAGAGGGGAGAGGGGAGAGGGGAGAGGGGAGAGGGGAGAGGGGAGAGGGGAGAGGGGAGAGGGGAGAGGGGAGGAAAAGAAAAGAAAAGAAAAGAAAAGAAAAGAAAAGAAAAGAAAAGAAAAGAAAAGAAAAGAAAAGAAAAGAAAAGAAAAGAAAAGAAAAGAAAAGAAAAGAAAAGAAAAGAAAAGAAAAGAAAAGAAAAGAAAAGAAAAGAAAAGAAAAGAAAAGAAAAGAAAAGAAAAGAAAAGAAAAGAAAAGAAAAGGAAAGGAAAGGAAAGGAAAGGAAAGGAAAGGAAAGGAAAGGAAAGGAAAGGAAAGGAAAGGAAAGGAAAGGAAAGGAAAGGAAAGGAAAGGAAAGGAAAGGAAAGGAAAGGAAAGGAAAGGAAAGGAAAGGAAAGGAAAGGAAAGGAAAGGAAAGGAAAGGAAAGGAAAGGAAAGGAAAGGAAAGGAAAGGAAAGGAAAGGAAAGAAAAGAAAAGAAAAGAAAAGAAAAGAAAAGAAAAGAAAAGAAAAGAAAAGAAAAGAAAAGAAAAGAAAAGAAAAGAAAAGAAAAGAAAAGAAAAGAAAAGAAAAGAAAAGAAAAGAAAAGAAAAGAAAAGAAAAGAAAAGAAAAGAAAAGAAAAGAAAAGAAAAGAAAAGAAAAGATTGAAAAGAAAAAGAAAAAGAAAAAGAAAAAGAAAAAGAAAAAGAAAAAGAAAAAGAAAAAGAAAAAGAAAAAGAAAAAGAAAAAGAAAAAGAAAAAGAAAAAGAAAAAGAAAAAGAAAAAGAAAAAGAAAAAGAAAAAGAAAAAGAAAAAGAAAAAGAGAGAAACTGCATAAATCCAGGTGAGCTAAATGAAGAGTTAACAATGTGAATGTTCATTTGAATATTTATGTAGTGGCTCCTTCCACACTCACACATCTTTTGTGTTAGCTTGCCATTAGCTTTGGAAAGATCATATTTTACTGGCAGAAGTGCTCATGGAAAGCACATTTGCATTTACTTTGGAAAAGCTTACGCACTCCTCCAGTCAAGGAGACAATAACAATATTATGTGCATTCTCCAGCAAATTTCAGTTAATTTGAATTTGATATAATCTGGATACTGAGGGTTCATTATGTAATCAACAAGTCCAGAAAGGTGAATAAAATCCCAAAGTAACAGTTCTTAACAAGTCAGTTGCTAAAATATGCCAGCATGAATGATGAAGGTGCAGAAAAGGACAAAACTGAGTGGCTATTCAAATAAGAATCCTTCAGTTTACAACTACAACCTCTTTTTCCGTTGTGCAGCAGTTGCATCATGCTACAGACAGACAATAATAAACCAGAAGCTCACTTCCCTGCCTCTGCCCCAGAGTATCTGAGCTGGGACCAGGACTGGATGGGCTCCATTTTCTTCCCTTCCCCAAGGAAATCTCAAATTGGTCAAAGCATAAATTCTACCTGAAGCATGTGATGACATTTGACATTGATGACATTTTTCCCAAGCTCAGGAAGGTGTCAGCAGCCCTTAGAGGCTGCAGTTTGGCTCCAAATTTACAATTCCCCATGAGCTGTATAGGCACAATATGTCTGCTAGGCTTCAAGATAGAGTTTGTGGCTTGCAGAGGGAGCGAGTAGGTGGAACTCTGGAAGCTGAAGACTTCTGAAAGTGGCACTCCTTAATATGACACAATATAAATGGATGCATCTCACTTCTGGCACCCATGTTTAACATGTTGGGTTTGAACTACAGCTTCAGGAGAATGTTGGTCTTCCAGAATATCATGAAGCCCTCTACCTTCCTCTACATGTGGGAAGGAAATGACAGCAGACAGAGCACTTCACTGGGATTCACGAGACATGGAATCAGTTTCTAGCTCAATCTCCAACTGCCTGCAAGTCCTCAGGAAAGTTGTTTCAGCCAGCCTGTTTGTTTGGTTCACTCTATAAATCAGAGGCTGCAAGATGTGTGCCAAAAAGCATCAGGACAACAAGCAAAATAGACAGTAAACCAGTCACAAGTTATGTTCCCAGGCAAGTGGGCAGGAGGGGAGACATGACCTAGTGCAACACCTGAAGAGAGTCTAAAGAAAGATGGAAACAAAACCTCTATGAAAGGCTTCATCTTAAAGCAAAGGCACCAGTGCTTCATCTGACCTGATAAAAACTACCTCTCTAGGAGGACACGTACAGTCTCTGGGGAAGGGCTCACACATTTTCCATACTTTCCTACTATTACTTAAAGCAGTATGGCTTTGATCCACCTGCAGGAACTTATGAAAATGCATTTACAGTACAACTTGAAGTTTTTGCATGGCTGGTTTAGACATCCCCAAGGTAGTGTTATCAAAAGCTGATCAGGTTAGCATATAAGTATGGCTGACAGCATCAGGCCTTTCAGACCAGGCTCAGTATGCTTGCCTGAGCGTGCAAATATATTTGGTGACTAAGCATCTGCAAAGGCCATTACACCACTATTGGTACAGGTACGTGAGGTGGAGCAATCACATCTTCAGTTGGAGAGCAGGCATACTCCATAGACAGAACAAATGATGGAGACACAGCAATCAGGCAGCTGTGAAAGACAAAAACTGACAGTGTGAGTTTGGGGAGACCTTAGGCAAACTCTTTGGACGAGTGAGTGTCTGAGTTTCACTCCAAGAGTGAGATATCTTCCCTTTTATTGGAAGCCATCAGCACGTTACATTTTATACTGCCCATATACATAACCTAATGAGAACCAAGGATTCCTGCACATTATTGTTGATTCTGGATAAGCGAAATGTCACCTTCATACCTACTTGTGGGTTGCAGTTCCACCTCATACACTCCAAAAGTGCAGCTGGTCCATTAAAAAAAAATAAACCCTCAAAGTCTGTGACAATCACATCTACCTTAATGTCTTCCAGGTTCTTGGCTGGGATGACACATCCCAATAATGTAGCAAAAGAAAATGCCCTCTTTCATACAAACTAGACTTTTACTTTCCACAAAGCTTTTCCAAGTCCTGGACACACGGTCACAGTAAATTTAACCTCTCTGACTTTACCTCTCTGATCCAGCAATAATTGGGAGTCTAGATTGAACCAGAGTTTAAAACCACGTCACCACCAACCACCTTTGGAGAAAGACTGAGAGAGGATCCAGAAAGGATTTGATCTCTAACCTACCAAGTAGGGTTACAGAAATAAAATCTGAAGTCCTAGAACTTTGTGAATTTGAATAAGAGGTGAGCTTTGGCCAAGGAAAGCAATGAAGGTGAAAGCAGGACTTCAAAACAAATATTTTCCTGCATTCCTAAAAGGCCTTTAGTTTAAAAAAAGCATTTATAATAAAACCTAAAACAAGGTTTAAAGATTTCAGAAGCCAAGGGCACAAACAAGTTCCAAGACAGTCAGGAGAGCTGTATCATTGCTTAAATCGTGGGGAGAAAAAAAAACATTCACTTGATGGCATTGGTCAAAGAGTAAAGTATGAAATCAGAAGGGGGGTGGGGGGGATGTTTGTTTGCTTGTTTGTTTTTAAAAGGGAACACACATTCCAAAGTGGTTTGGGGTTTTGTTTGGTAGGGGGAGGGGAAAGGGTGGGGAGTCCTCTCTTTTTTATGTCTACCTTCTTTTCTCCTGGCTATTTTGTGCCACTGATTATTCTGGAACAAAATCTCACCTCATGAATTACAGCACTTTTATAAGTTATGCAACATAGGAAGCAATAGCTCAGCAATTGACAATATTAAGCCCATCTTGTGGGAAACCAAGGAAAATGACAGAAGTGAGAAGCAATTTCTGAAAAGAATGTCCGTTGCATCAGCCAGGCCCTCTGTGAAGTTTTGATTATGTAGATTATAATACCAGTGACATGTGGAAGAGACATTTCACTGTTGTAGTCCAGATGAAAGAAGTTAGAAGTGGTTTATTTCCCAACTAGATCATATGGAAAGACTCACAGGTTTACAGGGTTTTGACTTTGTCCTTTTGTATATCCTTCTTCCTCCCTCCCCCCCCCCCAATATGTAGACTAATTAGAGTGATAAAGCAAGTATGTAAGATGTGACTCACACGGCCCTTAAGAGAACAATACAGCACTAGCCCCAGACAGGGAAACAGCTCAGCTCACAACAGGCAGGAACTTCAAGCCTGGGGATCACTCCCATGGATGCTTAGATAACAAGATTATTTGCAAAGTCAGGTTAGGTAAGTCTAATTTTAGACTTGATTTCCTACCCACATGGCCAGGTCCAAGCCTTTGAACTTGGAAAAGGCAAACAAAACTGGCTAGTTTGGTGTTCTGCATTTGCATGTATAGCATTGGAAAAAACCAACCTCTAGTGGTTTGGAGAAAATTCTGGCCCTGGGTGTGGCTGCCCAATGCTTTCTGCATGGAATTTGCCCAGAGATATCAACCAGACAAGATGCAACTCATTCAGTTCTATAAGTGCATTGCATATGATTAAGATACAGCAGCACTGCCTTGTTGAAATGAAGACCAGAACAGGCTAACAGCTTAATGAGTGATAAAACCCAACTGCAAGCATTACAAGCAATACTAAGAAGGTCTCAAGTTTGCTTATCTGAGCCATGCTTCTGTCATGATGACTGCTCCAGTGCATTATTCTACCTTTCACTTCAGAACCATGCTGCACTACCCAGTGCTCAGTCTTGTGATCACTTCCCATGACCACCCAGGAAGGGAGGGCACAAGTGCCTCAGACCTTGACATATCTCTTTGGTGTGTATCCAGCTTCCTACCTTTTGGCTGCTACTCCAGCACTGGTATTGCAGCCCACTCATGAGCCTGTGATGTGCCAAGTGCACCTGCTGGTTCCTTTTCTTGATCAGAAATCCATAGGAAAGTGCTTCTCTGTGTATGAATGTGAAAGCACAAGCATGCAGTTGTACTGGGGAACAGAAGATGAAGACCAAGAAAGAGAGATGGAGTTCACATGAGCTTAACGTACTGCACAGCAAATCACACAGAAGCCTCTCATTCCCTTTGTTGTAGCCTTCAGATGACAGCTCACTGCCATTCCCCTCAATTCCCATCCCAGCTGTTGAGCCACCCACTCGCCGTCCTTATGTTCTGTGACATGCAGAGCAGATGCCAGCGGCCCCACATCATAAAGACTTCAGCCTGTGCAGGGCCTGAGCCTTCCCTGCTCAGCTGTCACAGCCATAGTTTGTTGAGAGATGAACTATAGATTTCTCTTCAGAAATGCTGTATTTCATCCAGTTTCTGAAAGAACATTCATCACCCTCTCAGCAAGAAGCAACTGGGTTAAGATGACAAACCCAGCTTCTCTGCACTTGTGTTTACCTAACTAATGAGAAACGAGAAAGGAGGAATGTCTGACTATGCAAAGCCAAATTCCTCCAGAGATCAAGTATGCTTAGATCTGGCCATGAGAGTAACTAATAATATGCAAGTGTTATGAACTATTTACAGGCTTAACCCCACTGCAATGAAGTCAATGGTTTAACTCTCCCTGTCTTCAAAGGCAAAGGGAGCTGGGCCCCAGCACATACTTGCAGCACAGCTCACTGCTGGGCTGGCTCATCTCCCTGAGCTTCATTTAGTAGCTGTAAGCCTGTACAGGGTAAATCTCCAAATTATATCTACTTCCCATTACAGCAAATTCTGATGGCTCTGTGCTGTTCTCTTCTCTAAATGCCTTTATTTGAAATAGAGGCACTAAATTACATAACTACATACACATGCACACTTCAGGATGGACAAAAGGACTGAAAACCCTTAATCCTTTCTGGACCAGCAGATGGAGGTTCTGCCTTGATCACATTTGTTAACCAAGCAGAAGTCATATTAAAGCATCCTGTGAAATCCTGCTCTCTCCAGACCTTGCTGTCAAGAACAGAAAGCAAGAAAAAACACTGCAGCACTGTACTCTGAGAAGAGGCAATCAAGATGCCTTTGCATCTCTACTGCATGCTTACCAGCATGAGCTCCTTCTATACAAGAACAAATTTAATTCAGCAGTCGGAGCGCAGGAATGGCATCCAGAGCTCCTGAGCCTTGCCAGCCACTTGTCCCATTTGTTCAACCATCTCACACAAGCCACTTTATCCAATATTTTTTTTCAAGCTGGTTACCTGAAATAGGGCCAAATACAATCCCCAAACAGGCAAATGGGAAATTTCCAGTCCACTTCAATGGTACTCACAGGCTCATAGGCCTCTACATCTATATTTAGACATTTAAATATAGTAGTCTGGGCTTCAGAGATTACTGACTGCCCACAGCTGCCACTGATCTCAGAAAGGTGAAAAGAACAAATCTCTGGTTCAAAAGTTTCTCAGATGCATACTATTGCAGGCTAGGAAGGTACAATCAAGGTGAGCATCATTATACTCTTTCTGTGTTACAGGAAATAAAAACATCCTAAAAAAGCTCAGGTCGCTTCTTACTATCTTCTCTTGAAGTTTTCATTTGGGTTCACCATGGTCTTCAAGTTCACACCCAAACTTCTTCCTCATTTCTGAACCTACTGCCCAGCTTCAGCAGCAAAAGGGAATCCTGAGTATCTGGTAGTTTTCAAGAGCTGCCTGTCAGACAGTTTAACTACCATGAATCCCTCCATGAATCCTCATGCTTACATTTTCAGACAGACATTTACAACAGTTTACAGGCACCATTCCTGAAGGCGACCTTGGAATTGTGATAGTGGCAGGTAAAATTCACCAGTAAGACAGGCAAGTGTAACACAGAGCTTACCATCCCAAAACCTGACACAGAATCAGACACACAAATAATGCTGGAATAAACCAGGTAACCATTTACTCCTGTGTGAATGCCACAAGTTCAGTCAAAGGACACTCCAGTTTCATTAGACTACAAATCACATTCCAACACAAGAATGCCTATCGACTGAAATCTACCTCAAATAACAACAGGCTGCTGCATTTTGCAAATAAGACATGAAACACAAATAAGGTGAAGTACTCTGTGCACAGTGCAATCCCAGAGACACTTCCATCTATTCATCAAGTCACGTCTCTCTTCAAGACACTGGACACAGTAACTTCTCTTTCCAACTGCATAGTGTAGCACATTTTACTTCTGCCAATTTAGTAGAAAGGGGAAGAGAACAAAAATCTGAATAAAAATAAAAGTCACCCATTCCCTCCTGAAAGGGACTTGGAAGCTGAGGTATCTGGAAACCCAAATTTAGCAGCTTTTTCTAAACTGTCTCTGTTCTACTCTGTGTAATTTCCAGGGCTGCTGCATCCACAGCAGTGCCTGGGCTGTGGCATGACTTCTGCAGAGACCTCCAAGAGGCTGAGTAACCTAAAGCAGCTCCTGCCTGGGTCTAATGGAAACTGGCACAGCATGACAGTAGCTATCTTTGACAAACTGCCTCCTGACTGGGTTCACAGCATCATAACCAAGCCATCACATTTTCTGCTAGTAAGGACACAGCCCACAAACCTCCTCCCTGGCTTGAGAGAAGAGGATGCTGCCACAAGGAAGGGAAGACAGGAGGGCAAATCAAGCCACATGCCCATCTGCAATATGACCTGTGGATAGACTTCAGCAATTTCACCTTGTATGATGTAACTCTGCCCCCCCAGCAATGCTGAAAAGAGTGACCTTGTGATAGGATTGGCTTTGGTGGCAGATTAGATTTCACACTAGCACAGTTGTACTGAGGCAAGGTGGAGAAAAAGTCATGAATGAAACGGCGATTGATGCTCCTTCCCTATTGTACAAGAACCTTAACTGCCAGCTGATCTTTCCTGTGCTTAAACATACCTTGGACATTACATCAAGCTGATTTTTTTTCATTACAAACGATAACAAATTTTCATGTGTCCTATCACATACCTAGATATTGTATTATCACATCATGGTCCTTCAGCTCTTCTTGTGCATTTCTCCCTCCTCCAAAACCCAGGCTAGGGAGAGACATATATAAACAAACTCCTGAGAAAAAACCCTAGCAGCTCTCAAGGGCAGAGTGAAAGTCTGGACTTGTAAAAATACTTGGGCAACAGTCCAAGCGAAAGGCATAATCTTTAGAACAACTAAACAAAGGAGAGCAGGATCTTGTCCCACATCAGTCTTTAGAGGACAGTGAGAATATGCAGAACTGTGGTCCCAAAGCTTTCAGCATCAGAGGGTGTGAAGAATGGCCTCCTCCAAGAAATTTGGGAGTTCTGCCCAAGAATCCACTGCCAACTTAAAGGATATGGAAGCAGAGAGGCAACCCAGATACAGACCAGTGAATGTCAACTTATTTATAATCCTGCTCAACAATATTTTGAAAGCTGAAATGCACCAAATAGGAATGGGTGGCACTGGGGCTCATGTAGCTAAGCCAAACAACCTAAAAGCAAAATGCTTGAGATCAAGTATAATCAGGACAACCACCAAATCCAACCTAAACTCAATCACTTTCTAGAGAAGGGTTAAAGGCACAGAAACCACAGAAACCCCACTGACCATGACTGACAGATACTCTAAACCCTGAGCTGCACAACAGAGAGAAGGGTCATATACAGCCAATTCTGTTACATTCTCACTTGCTGGTAATCTTTGTGCTCAAAATATAACCCAATCACCTCATTACAGGTTTATTTTTCTTTCAGGAGAATTCTTTGTTTCTATGAATCCTACTCATCTTCCATACAAGTTCCAGACTCTGCAACTTCCCTGATACACCTCCTTTTACAAACTAGAAAGGACCAAAGTAAATGTAGAAACTAAATGTATTAGTTTACTGATCTGCCCCTTGTGATCTCATCAATTGCTGCTGTTCTAGTGAGAGGTGTCCCTGCCTATGGCAGGGAGTTGGAACTGGATGATCTTTGAGGTCCCTTCCAACCTAAACCATTCTATGCTTCTATGTAGAGCTCTTATGAGCTCTGATTTAATTGATGCTGTTTGCTAATTGTTTTTATACAACCAAATCAAAACAGATGTAAATTATTCACAAGCAGATGACAGGACTGCTAGGGTTGTTGAGTTAGCTGCAGGATATGAAAGGATTTGCTGTTCTTGAAACATGGGCAGTGCTCAAGTTCCACTGTACCATGAGCTCCTAAGATCATGGTCAGTCTCAAGGTTTTCCCTCCCACTCACCTTCAGCATCAAACAGTTTCAGAAGTGTGGAGTGAAGCTGTCCCTTGCAGTGAGTCTAACACAAGGTGGAAAAGACTTCACATGAGGGTCCTGGGAATGTCCTTTTCCCCTACTCTGACCTACATCCAGCCTACTGACACGTTGCTTTCCCTGACAAAAGAAGGAAGGGGTGGGGGTGGGGAAGGTAAATGGCACAGAATATCAACTGGGAGTGGAAAAGTTCTTCAGGGATGAGTGGTTTTCGTGAGCAGGGGGTCTCCATGAGGCAAGTGGAAAGTTACTGGGAACATTTTCTGTCCCAGCACTATGCCACAGTGAAGGAATGCAGAGCCCCACGAAGATTTAAATTTGACTCTGCACTGATGCCAGAACTGGGCCGGTGTGTACAAACACAGATGAAGTATTTTCTTGCAGTGTTACAATAGCAGTAGCTTCTTTTCCCTATTTATGCCTGCAAAATGTTGCTCCATAGGATCAGAGAGGACTTCTGTGCAATCCAGGCACTGGTGACTTGCACCCAAAAATATGTATTTTAGGAATAAGACCAAGTACTCAAAGTATCTTCCTTCCTGTTTAAAACTTAGAAGAAAAAAAAAAGAGGTTAAAAGTAAGCATATCTGATGAGCTGGGAGAGAAGAAAAATGAAAGTGCTGATCTGCTCAACAACTGGAAAAACTACTACTGGTACAAATAAAATTTTTAAAACCCTGTTAATATTTTAAAGACTGTGTGGCTGGGGAAAAAAAAAAGGCAATGCTTTGGGTTACTTTTGGGGATTTATATCTGCTGGAGAATCCCTCTGCATAAAAATCTATCTACTATGTAATGCCACTAAAAGCCTAGAAAATTAACTTCTTAAATATTTCACACTTATAGATACTCACTCATTGAAAACACATACCCCCCCCAAAAAAAAAAATATGAAGGAGATGTGATAGCTACAGTGGATATTTTATTCATTTCAACACTGAGGGGGATGTGAAGGGGGCTGAGGGGAAGAGCTTTGTTTTCTTTTTAAAGGGAACACCACTCTTGTCCTTGACCTCAGATGGCCTCCTGTTCCTACCACCTACCAACAGCAAAGAGCAGGCTACAAGATAAAGTACAGGAAACCTGGGAAACTGGGTTATTGCAATTGTTTTAGCTCTGCCCTCATAACACAAGCAAGTATGTCAGACAGGGTGCTTAAATGTGTCTCCTCATTTTGAATGTCCAACATAAGGGACAAAACAGGCCTGGTTTCTCCAGATAGTCACTTTTCCTTTCTACACAGTCACTTTCCCTTTCCAGATAGCACCTTTCCTTTCTACACAGTCACTTTCCCTTTCCAGATAGCACCTTTCCTTTCTACACAGTCACCTTCCCTTTCCAGATAGCACCTTTCCTTTCTACATAGTCACCTTCCCTTTCCAGATAGCACCTTCCCTTTCCACATAGTCACCTTTCCTTTCTACATAGTCACCTTCTCTTTCTACATAGTCACCTTCCCTTTCCAGATAGCACCTTTCCTTTCTACATAGTCACCTTCCCTTTCCAGATAGCACCTTCCCTTTCCACATAGTCACCTTTCCTTTCTACATAGTCACCTTCTCTTTCTACATAGTCACCTTCCCTTTCCAGATAGCACCTTTCCTTTCTACACAGTCACTTTCCCTTTCCAGATAGCACCTTTCCTTTCTACATAGTCACCTTCCCTTTCCAGATAGCACCTTCCCTTTCCACATAGTCACCTTTCCTTTCTACATAGTCACCTTCCCTTTCTACACAGTCACCTTCCCTTTCCAGATAGCACCTTTCCTTTCTACACAGTCACCTTCCCTTTCCAGATAGCACCTTTCCTTTCTACACAGTCACCTTCCCTTTCCAGATAGCACCTTTCCTTTCTACACAGTCACCTTCCCTTTCTACATAGTCACCTTCCCTTTCCAGATAGCACCTTTCCTTTTTATATAGTCACCTTTCTTTTCTAGATAGTCACCTTTCCTTTCCAGCTAGTTACCTTTCTTTTCCAACTAAAGCCAAAGGAAGCTGCAGCTCTCAATCTCAGCTCAAGTACTTCAGGTCAAGAATTTAAGAGAGGAGGTCCACAAAATCAGAGGCCACTTGTGAAAGGGGCTTCCATTTCTCTGCAGACTCACACAGCAGTATGTAAGATGCCTGGGACGTTTGATTTTAGAATTCTAAACCACCTTCAGCAAAGCTAAATGTCAGATTACAAAACCTCCTCTCAACTCCAGTGCCAGCAGTCAGAAACACTGTGGAGTAAACCTGCTATTGCCAGCAGAACTCATCTCTCATCTCTTCACATCAGCACAGCAAAGCTCTAACTTTTACTATTTGGTTCAGTTTTGGCTGCTCTCTTTAGAAATGATAAGCAGCTGATCCTTTTAAAAAATTACATAAACACAGCCTAGGGAGCATGAACTCCCATTTCTTTTGTTTCTTAAAGAAAAAAAAAAGATAATTACTATAGACAAATACAGTCTTTTTCAAATACCTCAGCCTGCAGTTGAGTGCTATCTACTACTTTTCCTGGCTAGTATTTTATGCCAGTCAGAGAATCCAAGCAAAAAGAAAACATCAGAATATAACAGGGTTTGGTTGTTGGTTTTTTGTTTCTTTCTATGCTATTTGTGCATGACTTCCATCAATAATGGTCATGCAAAAGCAAGCAACAAGGCAGATCAGCTTTCAGACACCATAATGGCTGCAGCACTGGCATTTATAAAAATTACTTGTCACAGAATCACAGAATCAGTCAGGGTTGGAAGGGACCACAAGGATCAGCTAGCTCCAAACCCCTGCCATGGCCAGGGACACCCTCCCCTAGAGCAGGCTGCCCACAGCCTCAGCCAGCCTGGCCTTAAACACCTCCAGGGATGGGGCGTCAACCACCTTCCTGGGCAACCCATTCCAGGCTCTCACCACTCTCATGCTGAAGAATTTCCTCCTCACATCCAGTCTGAATCTCCCCACCTCCAGCTTTGCTCCATTCTCTCTAGTCCAGTCACTCCCTGAGAGCCTAAAAAGTCCCTCCCCAGCTTTTTTGTAGGCCCCCTTCAGATACTGGAAGGCCACAAGAAGGTCACTTGAGTGCCTCCTCTTCTCCAGACTGAACAGCCCCAACTCCTTCAGTCTGTACTCATAGCAGAGCTGCTGCAGCCCTCTGAGCATCCTCGTGGCCCTTCTCTGGACACGCTCCAGCATCTCCACATACCTCTTGAAATAGGGGCTCCAGAGCTGGATGCAGTACTTCAGTACTTTTCTTCCATTTCAAATTTACTCTGGACTCTAAATTGCAAAAATGAATGAAAAAAAGATAGAAGACTAATGCCAATTTCACAGGGATCCTTTCCAGATTCCAGCCCCCCTTCAGCATTGCTTCGTCTTTGATCCTCACGTAAGTTCAAAAGTACATGTTTACATCAAGGTCATTACAGCTGATTCAATAATTTGCCAAGACAAAATGTTTGAAAGAAAATAAGTGGTTAAAGTAACTATTAAGGTTTTGTTATCAGTTTATGTCATGCCATAAAGCAGAAAATGACCTTAAATATTGAAGGAGAAGACAAGCATGAGAGATAAACCATAGGCAGCCAAAAGCACTGGGATTCTGGATAACAATTTACAGGAGCAAATACTCTTGAACTGTTTAACTTTTACATGGTTTCAGAGCAGGAGAAAGTCTAACTCTGCAGCAGGCAGGCATTAACCCTTGGAAAAAAAATGTTGTTCAAAACCATGAAGCTCTTTCATCATCCCTCAGTTGATGCTTTTGCTCTTCTCTATTTCTTTTCTGTTTGAATTACAGAAAGTTTGAGGGTTGCTTTTTCCAATCCCTTCTCTTGAACTTTGCAGGCTTTCTCATGGGCACAGACCTTCCAGGCAAGAGCAAGCAGATGTGTGGTGGTAGCAGCCTTTTTGCCAGGTAACTTCAAGCACAGGAACATCACAAACAGTAATACAGATTTGCATTTATCCAGTTTCCAAGCATTTCACAGCTTTGGAAGCTGAAGAGCTGAGCTCTGCTCTGTAACAGTACTCACCCTGTGGGACACCTGCTTCTGCAGCTAGGTGGGGAGAACGACTCCCATTTCAGTAGGATGCCGCACTGTGCTTGCATCACACCTGCAACCTGTGTGTGGTGTGAAATGTGTGCACACACGTGCTTCTCTGTCGTGGGAAGAAAAGAATGCAAACCCTCTCTGTTTCAATTCTGATCAGATTTCCAGACGCTGGAGAAAAGAAGAATAGGTTTGAGAGCTGGCAAAGTAATTCAGTAGCTCACCAGAAATGTGACAGGTGCCACAAGAAAGGAGGTTTTCTCCAGGTAGAATGACTGTTTGGACAATAACCCAGCTACATACTAAAGACCCCTGCAGTCCCAGGTTTAACCCTCCACCTAATTCTATTAAACCCATGGACCAGCATGCTCCATTGGACAAGACTCTACCCCCTCAAGCGACTTCATGGCTCAGACTCCCATTGCTCGTCCCTATCTCTGCCTGCACACAAAAGCCAACATTCTGATGGAGAACGGCAATTACCAGAGCACGTGAGATGTGGCAGGAGGCAAGGGAGCAGCATGCAAGGAGTGTGGCCACCCTGGCAGCACCTACAGAAACTCCTGTTAGGTGGAGATTTAAAGTCAGCCAGGTCTTGTGTCATCTTTCAGCAGTCCGCCTTGGCTTTCCCTCTCGGTGAGCGAATGATGAATGTGACCTTCTTTGTTTGAGTTCCTGCGATGAAGCACTGTTTGCATAAGGCCCTTCTCTATTTATTTTTTTCCTGCGGCTTGTTGACTTTTATAAGACATTCATAAATTTGTTCTGAGTGCCAGGGAGATGCTTAATGGTGCTAAAGGGAAGGTATTAAGGATAGTCGACTCATGTTAGAACAAGCCACTTGAAAGTAGCTATAAATATTTGTCTGGATTTCATTTTGCTAACAAAAAGCTACTTTTCTTTTTCTCTCCCCACCGCCCCCCCCCCCCCCCCCCCCCCCTTCCCCCCGAAGAGTTGATTTCATAAACAACAGGAGAATTTTCACATTAATATGAAAGTGCATGTCTGGGTTTGGTTTTTTTAATAGAAACTTTCCTACTGGGGACATTCGAGTCCTTGTACTCTGTCTGCATGAAACCGGCTCCCTTTTCAGGAAAACCTTGGCAGCTTAAGACCTCCAGGGTGAGCTCATGTTCTTTTGCACTCCCTCAAACTCATCTCTGCTCTTTCATTGCTCTGGCAATGAGTTTAGGCTAGACTTAGGGACTGCAGTGTCCTAGCACGAAGCCAGTAGCTACACATTCCTCTTCATTTCACTCATAGGCACACTGGAGGTTTTGAGATTCCTTCAGGACTGTAGCCACTGGCCACATAATTTGGAAACTTCGGTTTCTGGTTCTACTGCTTTAAGGCCACATTGGCACAGACAGACACAGAATATTCTGATCTTATTGTCTTTATTACCCAAGTACCTCTCAGTGGGAATTGTGACTGGCAATTGAGGGCTACCACTCATGTGTGGTCACCCTCCAGATCTCTGTCAAGCCCATGGCAGCAGGTTTTTGCACAAGAATAGTCCAAAGCTACTTCTTGGAATCAGCAAGGACCAATGATGATGTCTCTGCCTCTGGCTTTGGACAGACAGAGCCTCTTCCTTCCCAGAATAGTCTTTGAAAGCATTTCAGCTTCAAAAGACCCACTTTTGTATCTCGATGAAGTGGTCTGAGAACTTCCAAATAGCTACTACTAGAACAGATGAGCAGACAGCTCAGTGCTCAGCCAGCAGAGAATGGACAAGGGAATGCTCAGAAGAGAACAGGAAGCTCCTCTCTTAGGAACTTGGGGATGAAAAGGTATGAGAGAGCAGGGTTTGGGAAGGTTCTTTTTGTTTGCTTCTTTAACTATGTGGGAAGAATGAGTTAAATTTCTTCTGATTAATTTTATTGGTGATTTCACCAACCACAGCTCATTACAGAAGTCCAGCAAGTACCAGCAAGGAAATCTCCAACCCTGTCATTTCAGACAATTCTCTTAAGAGTCCGTGTGAGTTTCACCCCAGGAATGACAGTCAGCTTTGGCCCAAGCTAGCAAACTTACTAGCATTTTCAGCTTAAGACACTTCTACAAATACTCAAAACTAACATCCCCCAGAGAACTTCCCCAGACAGCAAACAGGAGAAAATTAATTCTCTAATACAGGACTTCTCTAACACAGACTTCTCAACTGTCTCCATTGCTTTTTTTTCTGGATACTTTCAGATTTTATGGCTATGTACATGGCTACATCCCAGTATTCTCCATTACAGCACATTATTACACCACAAACAAACCCCATGCCTCCAGCGCAGTAATGGCAAAGACCTGGCAGATGCTCCAGATCAGCAGAGATAGGAGTAAACTACCACATAGCTTGAGGTATCTGCCAGGGAAGCAGAATGAAGTTACCTGACACCATGCAGCTTGCTGCTTCTGTTGTTCTCCTCTATTTTTGTAAGAATACATGGCTATCACTCAGGCAGGTTTTCCACTCCATGCAAATGCTAATTGCCATGCTTTGAAACATTCTGTACCCCACTAGAATTAAATGGGCAAGCAGCAGCTTTGATGATATCATGGTGAATGATTTATCCAGTGATATACTACATTCCTGTATTGTGCTTAAGCAATAATGCACACTGGGGAGAACATTGGAGTGATTAGCCTGCCTCTAGTGTGGGCTACAGCCAAAGGTTAATGACTGTGAGCACCCAAGAAGTTCAATTAATGCCTTGAAATGGACTACCTAGAAGGTCTGACAGCTATTATTAAATGAAACATTAACACAAGGAACACTATTTTATGGCACTGTGAGGCTTTGTAAACACGAACAGAGTACTTCTCACATTCAAAGCACTCTAGCCTGTCTCTAAACTAGCAAGCTCTTACAGAACTATTTGTTGAGAGGTGGGCCCCTACAGCATTATGGACACAAGCTTTTACCATCACAAGTCTGGGCTGCTTAGAGAGCAGTACTTGGGTCAAGAGACTTAGAAGAAGCTGTGGTTTCTGGTGGTATTAGGATATAGGCAACACGCAGCTTTATACCACTTCTTCTATTTCTTCAGCCTCCATTCCAACCTAAATGCCCAAAAGCCTGAAACAATCAGAGTGGACAAAAGCACATCCTTCAGAATCCTCCTGGGGACTTGAAGTTACTTTGCCAACTTCAGCATGTTGGGACAGACCCCTCCCATCCACCTCAGAGACTTTGCCACATGGCCTCATTGCTCTGGTGCATGCTCTTCACACTCTTTGTGAGGGGAAGAACTGTACACTGCCAAGAACCAGGGACTAGTTGAGCAGATGATTTATTAAAATGCTCTGTAGAAAGACTCTCCTATAAATCTGTCTGTGCAACCATCAATACTTCCAGCTGATGCCACCAACAGCCATATTCCTCCACTCCTTCAGAGGAGTGCAGAGAGAAGCAGACAGAACATTCAGGTTCCAGAGGTCCTCTTAAGAGAAGCCAGTAGCAAGAGTGGAGCTAAGAAGAAACCTCCAGGGATGGTGACTTGCACAAGAGCCATCCACTCCCTCAGTGCCCTTTATGTCAGACATGTTGCTCTGTCTCTGCCCCAGCTTCCTCACCTGCTGAACTGATGCAAGGGCCTTTCTCTACAGGCTAACTACCCATCTACTTTTACTTCCTACAAAGACCTCAACACACAACACCTTCATGGCCAGCTGTGGTGCAACAAGGCAGGAGTGTACTACAGTACAGGCAGCCTAGGTTTGCTCTTCTGAGGCTGCCCATCCCAGCAATAAAACTTCCTGCCAAAACAAACTGGATTAAGCTCAAGTCAGATTATGTGAGAGCTGGGCTGCTGGGACTTTTCACTCTAGCCATTCTTCAGTAAAAAGAACTCCACAGGCTCAGTATAACAAAAGAAGAGAGAAAGGAGAGAGACTGAAGCTATGAAGAGAGAGCTGAACTCCTGGGGAGAGGATAACAGAGATAGGATGCAAGGTAAATAAAAGGGCACAAGGGCTTAGTTGTAACTTCAGAGAGAGAGAGTGGGAGGCAAGGAGTCAGACTTTGAAGTAATTAACCTCGCATCAGCAAATCCTGAAAGTCTGCAGCTGCTGCAGTGACTGTGTCATGGGCACTCAAGTCTAGTCCCTCTTCATCTTTTAAACTAAGGATGAAGACAGTGACATAAAAGTGACAGTTCCACCTTCAGATTCCAGGCAGTTTCCTATGCTACAGGTCTGACCTAAAAATAGGGCTTTGCTTCACAGTCTTCCCACAGGATCACTTTAACAGCACTGTGAAAATGTGCACCTGCTCCCCTGTTCACCAAGGCACAGAAACACCAGCTAGCCTCTAAACACAACAACCTCTGTTAACTAAGGGTGACTACTTACAATATGAAGTTATTAAGCATTTACTTAAATCCCTTTCTGGCCTGGAAAAAAAAAATATTGTCATGTGTGTCCTCTACTTGCACAATTAATTGAGCAATACCTGGTAAAGATCATGCAGTAAGTAACAGAAATGTAGAAACTAAGAGCACAAATACATAAAATACATCAAATGTCCATCTCATTAAATAGTGTGTGTGTGTGTGTGTGTGTGTACATAAAACACACAGAAAAAAAGAGTGGTTTATACCTCTGTCCTCAGTGGCTAATAGAAAAATAGCAAGCCTGGTTTGGGTGTTCTGGCAAGTAGAAATGTGGAATGATTGCATTTACCTGTTGGCTTGGAAAAAGAATTCAAATTCTTGGTGCATTTGTGTTGAAAAAGCATCATAGAAAACAAAAAAAAGAAGGGACAAAATGTTTTAAACCAAGACTGAACAACTGTTTTATTCTGATAAAGAAAACTGATCTCCATAGCATGTATCTGCCCTCTTATTACATCCCTTTAAGGTAGGGGAGGCACAAAATCACTGAAAGATCCTCTCAGATCTCCCTGAGTCTAAGAGGCTCAGGCTTTCACTGTTGGTGGAGTACTGCACATGCCTGGACTTACTGCAATACAAATGAACTTCTGATATACAGCTACAGAAAAATCTGCTGCCACCAAAAAATCCCATGAAGAAAACTGTCTAGAAACTTTGCACACCTTTTTCCTCCTGGCCCAGAATTTAAACACAACTTTTGCAGGGTTTGGGGAAGGCAAGGTCAGCTCTGCCCAGCCTCCAGCACACAACAAACTAATAATCACAGCAGAAGAAATAACTTAGCTGTGTTCCCAGTCTCTCACTAAGACAGATCAGTGATGGAGAACTCCTGCCTCCTGAACAGTCTCTTGCTCTCCAGTCCAGTTTGCATTTAAGTCTGAAGCAAGCAAGTACAACACAAGCCCCCAGGAATCCATATCCACCCTGATGCTTCTGGGTTGCAAAGCATCTCCACTACCATCTGTTTTCAGTCACTCCAAAACAAGTTCTGAAGAGTCAATTGTTTTCTTCTAGGAAAAAAAAATATGCAAGCTGCTATTCTCCTGATTTCCAGCAATTTTCTGCTGTGGGTAAATGCAGCTTCAGATTTTAGAGCTAAGTCTCATTCTTATCCAAAGAATTTTGCAATATAATTACCTCATTTTTACTGACTTGGATAACTGCTGCCCTTTAAAAAAAAACACAGTGTGTGAAGTCTGCAAGACTAATTCCTCCTCCTACCCATTTGTTATAAAATCTTGGAACAATTGATAGTGATTAATCTCACTTGATATTTCTTTGGTTCTCTATTTGTTGATGTAAAGGCACTTTATGACTGATTGTTTGCAATTGCTTAGACAGCTGTCAGATCTGTACTGAGGTTTGATTTGGCTTCCAGGGAGTAAAACCATTATTTTTCTTATTTTCACAGTTCTAATGGCTGAGGTGGCCCTCTGAAAACCATATATGTGAAACCAAAACTGCCTCCAGATTGGGAGATCACCTAGAAATTCTGCAGGCAGATTACACAAGCAAGATGTGGAAGGCAATGACACAGCCTTTTTCTATTACTATTTTATTGCTGGTTTTTGAGATGTGCAGCTTGCACACTGAATGCACACACTCTTAAGTACAGTGGCAAAAGCCATCCCAAGGTGGCTTTACAGGAACGACTTTGGCTGTGGAGCAGTACTTACAGAGCTGGTAAGGGGCTCCAACTTTTGCTTGTTTGGGGGCTGAAGTGCCCCAGTCCAAGCGGTGTCCCCGTGAAAGGCTGTGCTCAGTGGAAGTAGCATGAAATGAGATTCAAGACTCTGGACTACAAAATGAGACATTAAAGAGTTGGAAGCACTCAACAAAGAAGGGTGTTTATACTGAGCTGCTCAATATCCTTCAGCTACATCTTCCATCTTCAACCTTTTGACTGTCTCTAACCTACTTATGCCTTTTGACTCTGAACCCTACTTACCCTCAATTTTAGCCTATTTCTCATCACTTTGTCCTGTTTTCACCTGCATCTTACAGCTGTGTGCTCCATGTTCACCCTCTCTTTCCTGGCTTTTCTCATGATTTATCCACAGACATGACCAACACCACTTGTATGTCAACCCTGGCTCACCCTCACGTCTCTTTCTGATTCCAGACTAGAACCTCACCAGCCACTGTATCAAACAAATCATCGAGAAAAAACAACAATCTGTCAAAATTCTTCTTCCAAAATATGCAGAATAAAGTTTCACTAAAGTAGTATCCTTGATACTAGACACTGCTTTCACCTGCAGCACTCATGCATTTCCCTTGTTTTTCAGACAGCACATGAAAATCAGGTTTTATTCTGGAGCACCTAAAGCAGTGCATGATCACCACTGCTTTTCTCTGTGGGCTGCTGTCATTCTTTATATGCAGCATCAGTGCTAACAACTTGACCTAAAGCAGAACTTAACCTGTGAGATTAAGTGTCTGGAGACAGCACCTGCCTGCTATTGACAACAGCTTGCTAAAATGCAAGCACTTTTGCACAAAAGAAAGAACGTCCTTACTGCCACGGTACCTTACTGGACAGGTTATGTGATCTGCTTAACATATCTTCATGTTCATCTCTACTCAGTTAGCAAACATTGCACCAATCACCAGGTAGTGGCTTAGGGGCACAGTCACTTCTTGGTGACTACTTAAAGGCCACACTTACTTCTTCCTCCTTTGTTGTAAGCTGTTGCTGCCTAAAGTTGGCAGCACATAAAAAGAGAACAAGCGCTTCAAGATAGAGTGAAATGAGGGATGGGAGTCACTATTCTGCATGCCTTACTGCCTACAAAGGAGGGTGTTTCCAGTTGTCTTCACCATTCTGAGACACCTTCACCTTCCACTCTCATGTTACTTCTTAGTTTCCCTCCACTGCCATTCTTAGTTGACTGCATTGCTGCCAGCAATTTGGGGAGAAAATGGGGGTGGGAGAATGAGGGGGAGCAGGAAAGAGGAAAATCCACAACAAAAACCACCAAACGAAAAATACCCACCAGACGCCATAAACCCACTCAAATCTTTCAGTTGCCAGATCATTATTTACCCTCAGCCCCTTATGAAGCATCTTAAATTATTTTGATGAGATGCTTCTTTGGTTCTCTTAAGCCTACATCCCTGTTAATCTTTTTAAGTTTCAAACATACTTTTCTTGGAGTCTTACTTGTTCTTGTGCTGTCCCCTCCTCCAGAGCACATTGCAAACAGTGGAAGCAAGTCCCATGTTATGCCCTGAGAGACTGTTTCTAACAAAATACCTGAGCTTGTGTGCTAGTTTGTGGCTAACTGGAATATTTTAATGAGAAAAATTAGATTATAGGCTGTGAAAAAAAAATCAGTAGTGATGTCCTTCACTTGTAGGCTTGCTGACATGTATAAAAGCAAGAACTCATAGATAAAGGACAGTGCGTGTGTCTCTGTCTCTTGAAGTCTATGTTTCTCCCAAAGCTGCTTCTGTGTAGCTAATCCTTCTGCTTCTAACCCCCCTTGCCAATCCTCCAAACTCACCTTGCAAGTAAGGCAAACTCTGGAATAAGGTAGAAGGGTAGAAAGAAGGTGGAAGGGCGGTTGGGAGCCCCTCCTGGGGACTCTGGTTTCTGGAAGGGCTGTTGTGTTTCTGTATTAATTTTAACTTCTATATTTCTGTATATAGCTGTATATATATTGTAAATATCTGGTTGTATATTGTGCTATGTTGTAAATATGAAGCTTCATTCCTTAATTTCCAGCCAACTAAGTCTAGTCTGGGTGATTTCATAAGAGTGGGGGAGCAGATAACACCAAAGCCATCACAACTTGGTTTCACTAAGTCACTCATGCTGACATCTTTGCTTCTTTGGTTTCTAAACTATGGCCATAAATTGTTGGGGACACAGCACAACAGTTGTATTTTCACATCTATACCCTCATCAGCTTCTCTAGTAAACTACAAATACAGCCTATCAATTCTACCAGGCCACATTCAACCACACACAAGCTACGAGTGGAATTTCCCCCACTGTTGCTCACATACATCAACTCGATTGAAAGATCTGGGAATTCCTGTCTCGGTTTCACAAACCCCAGTTCCCCTCCATCTCTGCTTCTCTTAGGGTAGCATCTTCTGCAGACGTGTACCACTGCTGTGGCAGTGCTGTCTTCTTCCAAGCCACTTGGATGCAGGATGGACTGACACCATCCCTCAACGAACCCCTGTAGTGTTCCCATCTCTTCTGCTTTCCACCACTCTGGTCTCATTTCTATCATCTGATTCCTCTTTAGCCATGTTGCCTGTTCTCACACCAATTCACGTCATACATTTAAGAAGACGACAAAAGAATGTCAAATGTTTTTATAATCCAAGTAAACCACATTTGCTTCACCCACCATCTTGGATGGCTCTTCTCCTTTTAAACAAACACAAACAGCTCCAGAAGATCTGGTAACAACAGAAACAGGCGGGCAGCAGAGTGGTACGCACTGAAACTCAGCATGGTCCCCCACTAGGGGGAAAATTTCAAGTGCTTTAATCATGACAAACGGCACCACAATGAGTCAGTGGATATGACGGGTCAGCCTCTTGGCTGGTGCAGTGCCAACAGCTTCCACAGGGGTTCATCAGGCATGAATTGGCCCCATATGTGAAAAGCCGCTACAATTTGTCCAGTTTCTCCCATCCCCGCGGAGCAAAGTCTCCATATGTGAGATCCCACAGAGCTGTCAGCCAATGTCACATTTCAATAACAGCAAAAACAACCAGTGCTGCATAAACCAGCAAAGCAATCCCATTGCTCATAAACTGGCAAGTGACCTAGGTTGGCAATGTTTTTGTTGATCACAACCCTTTCTATGGAACAAAACATAGGAACTATCATGCCAGAACAGACTCAATGATCCGTCTTCTCCTTGTCTCCTGTCTCCAGTAGAAGCCAATATTGATGCTTTAACAGAAGACTAAGAATGGATATACAAAGCCTGCAAGGCACCTGGGTCAGCTGTGCAATATTTTGCCCTTCACCCAGGGCAAAACTCCACTAGTGTGCAACTGTGCAGTATTACACTCATGTTATTGCAGATATGAAAGACTGGCAGGTGCTGTCATACAGAAATGTATGCCAAAGTCAGAGGGTTGTCCTTCCTCTCTCTTCCATCTTTGTTTTAGCTTCATTTATATAACTGCACATCCTCTTCTGAAGATCAAACCTTTGACTGGGCTTTGATTCAACTTTGTGCCAGTTGCTGTCATTATTACTATATTACACTATCATTATTATCAATAATGTCTTCTCTTACAAAGTAATTTCATAAGGTTCTTTCTTGAACCTTTCCCTGTTTCACAGAGTTCTTATCCCTTGCCTTATTCAACACAAAATTAATGCTGGCCTCTTCAGTCTCTTTTTAGAGAGATTCTATCACCAAACATTTAATAGATTTTTATTGCTTTCTGCCTTTATTCCACCTTGTGTTGGACAAGCTTTGTATACTTCAGCTACAAAAATATTTACCTCTGTTCTTAAACAAGACTGCACTCTCAGTTTCCACAACACAAAACAACAGATCAGGTGAAAGAAAAAATTAAAAACCCTGAAACTGTATCTTCTGGCCTGTTGCAGCTGAAGCAGAGTTTAAGGATGTTGGTGCTGATGACACTGATGGCTATACAGTGGCTCATACTCTTTCTGAAATGATGATGCTTATTTGATCACAAACTCCATCTCATTTCAGAGGACTGCTTTATTTGTATATCTGTGTCACAAAATGAATGATTTTGCAAATATTAAATTAAAAGAAAATACCACTTGAGCTATTATTTCTTCTATTTTTCCTGCCTGTAAAACACACTTTTTCAACACTATGCCTGTGAGCCTGGTAGAGCATGCTACCACAAACAACTACAATTTCTGAACTCATTTTTAAGTACTGACACTTGTGTTTCAAGCTACTAAAAAGTAAAATAACTTTGGCTCACTCAGTTTATACATTATCGATACTCACAGCATCTTCTGATTACAGAGCCTGCATTACAGAGGGGAAAGGCTCCATCCTCAAGCTAAATACCAACTGCCAGTTCTGGCAGCCCTGCCAGCCTTGTTAGGTGATAAATTAATGCTCACACTCCTATTGTGCGCCAGGCCAAGCCAGGCAGAGTTCAGACAGCCAAAGCCTTGTTTTGTCCAAACTGCACCCACCCTCTAGTGGGATGAGGAAAAAGTGCTGCTCCGGGCTGCTCTGCCAGCCCTGCTCTCACCACCTGCGATCCCCTTCTAGACATGCTTTAACCCCCAGCATAGGGCTGTTTGCTGTGGTAGCAAGAGACCACACATAGAAGATAAGCATGCTAAGATTATTCTTTTGTTGCTTGTCCCATCCTCCACACATCTGCTAGATCCGTGTTAACAAGGCTCCTTAGCTCCAAAAGTTTCACCCAGAAATTTTAAGGGCAATCTTTCCTTTCCAGCTTTGCCTGGCATGTTTCAGAGTCACTGCCAGCTTAACTACCATTCTTGCAGGTGAATAAGCAGTGCTTAGTCCAGCAAATGAGTGGTTGAAACTAGCATTGTATTTTTCCTTTGTGACAAAAGAAAGGTAAAGACAAATTCTTAGGGAAAATAAATACATGCAGCCTGTTTTCCTCTATGTGTTAGATCAACCAATAGAACTGCCTGTAAAATGTTAAAAAGTGGAATGTTGTTGTTAAACAATGAGTGCTGCAGCTGTGGTATGAGCTGTGAAAAAGCAGCAGAGCTGTAAGCAGGGTACAAACCACGACCTAGGTCAATTGTACCAAACAGAACTGGTGAGCAGTTCTTTGGGCAAACCACTCTTGAAAGGGCTTGCAGAACCTAAAGGCCAAATCCCACAGCCAGGGAGGAGACCAAGCAGGATGTTTTGCAGAGGAGAGGCAAGCAGAGCAACAGCAGAGCAGCCACCTCAGCTACATAGAGTCCCCCAGTACCTGGGCAATAGCTGGGCAGGTCCAGTGGCCACCACCAGGGTCAGCCACAATCTAGAGCCCCAAGCATAGCCAAATCAAGACAGAAGGTCAAGGTTCAATGCTAAAGCCAAGAGCTCCATAACATCAAGGGCTGAACTACCCTAGGGGATCCTGCCTTGGCAAGGAGGTTGGACCAGAGATGGGTGATCTCTGGAGGTCCCTTCCAACCTCTACGGTTCTGTGACTCTGAGTCTGAATGCAGATCAGGATCAGCATGCACAGGGTGTGTGGGCAGGGACACAGCTACTCACAGCAGTCAGAGCCTGGTGGCACACTCTTGAGGTCTGGTGAAGCCTCATTATAAACCCAGAGCAATGACCTCCAGTGAATTTAGGTGAGTCAAATTAAGTCCATAAGAATTAAGTAAATATTTACACCAAAGATGCAAAGTGGAAAGCTACTAAGAAATATAGTCTGTTCTCAAATACAAAAATGGAGCTTGCAAACAAATCCACTGCCCTTCACAGTAAACCTCAATGAAAGCTGGAGATAAAGCATGGAGCCTACAAACAGTAATGCCTTTTACTAGCCTGACTGTTTTGTTCACTGCATGCAAGGCAAAGGACAGAAATAAAGGAGCCAAGACCATTAAAAGCAAGATGGGACCTGAAACAATTGAAGAGGGAGAAACATACTGAAAAGAGTATGATCCTTTCCTCAACATGATGCAATCAGCAGCTTCCAGCAGCCTGCTAGGCAGACTCAGGTCTAGAATGGAAACAATGTGAAGTGAAAGGGGGAGCTGGGGGGAGGCAATAAAAATAAAGCTATAAAGCTATCTTTCATAGGTCACATGGTCCCACCAGGAAATACAGAAACCTCTGACTTGTCTGGCTCTCTGTCCCTCCCTCCCTATGGGTCTTCTGCAGAAAGCATAGTCTGTGTGCCCAGGAGGTGATGAAATCCCTAATGCTGTATGGCACATGGGGAATTTGGAGGATTGCAAAACAGGATGTTTCTTGGAGGAAATACAGTCTCAGCAAGCAAAAGGTTCAAGTACGGTACATCTCACAATGATGTAAGAGCTTGATTATGCATCTCACTTAAAGCCCAGCTTAGGGTTTTAGTTCTAGTAGAACTAATAGGCAACACCTGCTGCGATGAAAACAATTTCCGTCCCTGAACTCTAGCAGAAGTGTTTATCTTTTGAGTTAGAAAATGTTTCTCTAATGTCTGAACAAGACTCCAGGGACAGGAACATATGCCCAGAACTGACGTTCCTGCACATTAGATAGCTCACAAAAATGAGAATTAGAAAAACCTGGTATCATCAGAAGTCTTTGTCCAATAAAGTTATTAAATGGAAAGTACAGAAAGATTCCTCTAACATTTCCTCTCCCTGCCACTGTAATCCTACTTGTCCTTTGTAGAGCAGAAACAGAGGCTACTGGAAAAGCTTGCCGGGGTAAATTCTGAGTTCAAAATTCAGGGCTTTTCCAGACCTGGCCCTGGCAAAACTACCATTGGCTTCAATGGAAATTTTACCCAAATACAGGCCTCAGGAGTTGGGCCTCTTGGTTTTAGTTACTAATTTTATTATTAAAGGTTAAACAGAGCTGTTGACAGTACAAACGATTTTCTTACGTAAGCAGGGAAAGGGAGACTGTCAGATATACAAGATAAAACAATACTGACAAGTGCAGGCAATATAGGTTATGGGTGAATGTCCTTTCACAGAACATACTGCACTAAATCCTGAGTTTCACCTTCTTCCTCATGCAAAACTTCCATTTATATCAGCTGGAGCTCAGTGTAATCAAGAGGCAGAGTCAAGCCTAAGAAAGGACCTTGGGGTTCAGCCATGGTGTCCTCAAGGGGCTCTAAGAGACTGCAGCTGTTGAAAACACAAAAGCTCTACCTTTACAGAACAAAACTTGTGAAAGGTCATCAAAAAACACATACTTTGCATTGCACTGAGAAAGGAAAAGGCACAGGTCCCAGTCTTGATCAAGAAAGCTGAAGTATGAAGCATTGCTTCATTTTCAGCTTAAGAGGACTGTTTGTCCTAATAATGTTCTAGAATGACAAGACAAAGCTGCTCTGCAGATGTAACTGCTGTATAGATTCATTATTTAATACCCATTAAATACTACAACTGCAAATTAAATGCTTCAGACTTTCAGTCCTACACACACACCCCTTAACAATAAACCTCTTGGTGACAGAAACGTCAAGGAGAGCATGCAAGGCTTTCCTCCCATCCTTTCTGCTATGATATTCTTTATCTAAAGCTTGGGCACAGAGCAGAGACTTGTTTTTCACTCTTGACCAAAAATAATAACAGCAATGATGTGATGCTCATAAAAATAACAGCCATTCAGGCAAAGTGTTCTCAGCTTGGTCCAACAGCACTTCATTGGTTTAGTGAGTAAGTGGCAACCCAAAAGTTAACTTCCTGGAAAATCTACTGTTGTTATAATGAAATTGCACTGTCAGAGCCATATGATAGTTCTGTCTTTAATAACAATGCAACAGACATTAAGGGAAATTCCTGTGGTCTGTCCTACTCAGATACAGCAATCAGCCAATAGATCATGAGCTGTACAATAGTCAATGGTGTCGCAAAGTTTTTGACACAGTTAACACATTAACACATTGGACAAATGTAGGATTGGAGCCAATTCTCACCAAAGCCAATGAAAAAACTCCAACAGAGTTGTACTGGGCACAGGGATGGTGTCACATGTATTGTCAATCACGTAGGAAACAAGATGATCAGAGCAGCTCTCTTCTGACATCAGCGTCTGCCTCTACTTGAGGCTTTGGCAGAGCTTCACAAAGGACTGGATCTCTTTCTCCTGCTTCTTTTAAACAGTCTGAGAATAATTAGGGTTTGTTTTTATTTTTTCAGTACAGGGCACTCAAAAAGACATTGTCAAGGTTCACAGAAATGAAATCTAAATATTTTTCCCATTTTTACTTCAATTTCATATACTTTTTAAAACATGGTTTGATTTTTGCTCTTATGCTCATCCCAGTGGTTTCTTAAATAAAGCAACCAACCCTTGCTTTACAATCAACCCCACTATCATAAATCACAGGCCAGCTCTGACTGTGTACCACTCAAGCGTGTTCATATCAGCAATCATGCCAGTATATCTAACCATGGAATGTATTTCTGAGCAAATGTTTAGTAAAACTCACATCATTTGCTGAGTAAGAGTTCATTGGGATTGATCTGCTCAGAAAAGGAACACTGTGGATGAAAACATACTGTTCCTTTACAGTCACAATACTAACACAGCAATAAACACTACCTCGGCTGACACATCAAGTTTAAAGCAACAAAATCCTTGTGGAAATGGTGCACAGAAATACCAGAAGTCCCAGCTTAAACCATAAAGCTAAAAATTAATGAAAGAGAGAAAGACTGTATATTAATCACCATGGCACTGATGCCTGCTGAGTCCAAATGAACAAGTGGGCAAGAGAACCTGATCCTGGAAATATGCTCTCAGAGACAGAAGTAGGAGTCTAAAACCAAGATAAGTTTCCTTTTTTATAAAGTCAGGGTTACAAAAGCAGAAGGAAACTTGTACATTTCCCTATTAGTATGGGAAAATATTAGCCCAAGGCTGAGGAGGCAAAAACGGAACAGATAATAGGTGTCAATGAAATCTGCATGAAGCTACTCTCTCTCTTCCCCTCTTCTATCCTTCCACATCCCTAATTCCACACAAAATTGCTGCTATCCACGAACTTAATTTTAGCACATCTGCACCAGTTCCTGCAGCAGGGACAACAGTACTACGTGGTCACCCCAGCAGGAAGCTCCTTGCTCTCCATCCCCCTACCCGAGAGCTTGGCAGAGGCAGGAGCTGTGCAGGTGGAGCAGCAGGTGGGCAGCCGAGTTTGTGTTTCCGTTGTCGTGCAGCTCTCCCACAGATGCTGCACCAGTCAGCCCCGCTCCCAGCGAGGCTGTGCCACGTCTGCTTCTGCACTGACTGGACTTCAGGGGACCTTCCTAGCAGCAGGTGTAGCAAGGAGGAACATGTGTCCTCTCTCCAGTGCACTTTCCTCAGCAGATGCTTGCTGTGCGGCATCTGTTTCTGCCAGAGATCTTAGCTTTTGGCCTAAGGCAGTACTTCCACAGCACTTGATTGAGTTACCCTGACAATGAGTGGTAAAAGACTGGAATAGGTTGCCCAAGGATGTGGTTGAGGCCCCCTCCCTGGAGACATTCCAGATCAGACTCGATGCGGCCCCGGGCAGCCTGATCTAGTTGAAGGTGTCCCTGCTCACCACAGGGGGGGTGGACAAGATGACCTTTGAGGGTTGCTTCCAAGCCAATGCAATTTAAATACAGCCTGTGTAAGCACTAACCAAAGGAAGTTTCCAGTCTTGCCTCAGAGCTGTCAAACAGCTGAAAAAGATGCTAAGCAGGTACCTGGCTACTTAGTAGGTGATGATCCAACAGGGTCAGCCAGCACCCCTACCAGCCCCCCATTAGCACATTTTGCCCAATATAACACTCCCATCTCCCAATTTGATATAAATACAAAACCATCTATTTTAATTCAATGGAAATCTGTTGTGAAGGACTCCTTTTTACTTCACTGCAAAGAACACAATATATTTCTTTTAGCTGCATTTCACTGCCTGGTTTACATGGAGAAACAAGGAATGAACATTCACTGCAATGTGCCTGCAGAGCAAAAGAAATCACTTCTCAGAAAGTGCCAAGTTCAGGATTTCAGCCTGCACTTTAAGCAGGGGCTAAGAGTAAAGTCCTGCCTGCTGGAATTGTGAAATCTCTGTAAGCAATTTTATAAGCAAGTATTAGCACAGCTGGCAAAGGCTTTCAGCTAGGAAAAAGTTATTCTGCTGGTGAAGACGTGCAAAAGGGTGCAGATGAACTGAAGTCTGCAAAAGCACATCAGATGGGGTGCTGTGTGGACTGTAGGGCTGCTGAGAAGCCACTGCAGTATTCATGAAGGATTTTAGGTCCTTATACCAACACACTTTAGCAATAGCTATTAGTAACTTTTTTTCCCCCCGCTCTGTTTCCTGCATGGATTCAAGTTTTGCAGACAGCTACAATGAAAACCTTTTTGAAATGCCAGACAGAGGGAGGAGATGGACCTGGCACATAACAAGCAATGAGGAGGCTGGTTTGGTAGGTCCTGGTGGAGCACTTGAGCCCAGTGATGGATTTGAGAAGCAGACTGTAGTGAGCTGAATGTAAAACTCGTAATGGGAAAAGATGCCTGTTCTTACAAGGGCTCCATTACAAAACCTTTTGTGAAAGGTCAGATCATAAACAACTGAATGAAGGAACTTCAAAATCTACCCTAGTGAAGAAAAAGAAGGTACAGAATGAATATGAATTAGATAGAATTCCCCCGGGAAGAAGAAATAGGGCTCTTGTTAAATCACCAGCTGTAATTCCCATCTGTATGCAATTTCCATTCCTACCATCTGTGTAGAATAAGGCCCTTCCAAAAACAACTGCTAGTGAACTGGCTGAAAACTGGAGGAGACCCAATGTGCAAGCTTGTGGTAGGTGTCCCACAGCTCAGATGAGACCGCCTGTTTGAGGCTGGATGACATTCTAGGCAGCATAGAAGCATAGGTCACCAGTGACAGGATGGCCCAAATGTAAGGAAACCACACTGAAGAAAACTAGAAGTTGCTGAAGCAGCAGAGTCACCATCAGCAGCTCTTCACAAGGCCCAGGCAAAGTGCTGGCCACTAGGCTGCCATTGAAGGTATGGCACTGACAGCTCGAAAGCCACATTGCTGATCAGAAATAACTGACCCACAGAAAATGTGGGATGAAGTACATGGGAACTGCAAGGAGTAAATAAAACATAATTATCAGCTACATGAGGAGAAATCGAGCTCTTAGTGAACTTCATGCCTGTGTAGTGCCAGGAAACTTTCATTAAATGACCACGGTAGTGCTGGGGGAGCTTCAGTGACCTTCACTTCAGCTACCTGGTGTTTTATCACTGAGGACTGAGTAAAGTGCCATTTGCGAGTGAGTCTAGTAACTGTGCTAATACATTTTCCCCTTAACACTGGTTGGATTGCAAGCTCTAGATGACTGGTTGGACTTGGTGATCTCAAACATCATTTCCAACCTCAACAGTTCTGTAGCGATATAGTTTAATTTTTCATATCCAGTGGACATGAATAAAGAACAGCTGCAGATTCTGGGAGTGTCATTCACCTGAGTGACAAACTGCTGCCCATGTGAACTTCAAATAAAACTGTGGTGAAGCCTGTTCATGAAAACCATTCATGACACAAAGAATTCTCCATGTGCTGATGCCATTTCTACTGACTGGTGGGAGGTGGCTGTTTCACACTGGACCAAATATCATATTCCTCAGGAAAATGACGTGACCAAGTAGCAGGTGTGTCTGGTGGAAAGTCACATCACAGGGACAGAGTTCAGTGTACAGGATGTCACAAGAGAAGAGATTGTCTCTCAAATAGTTTGGCAGGTTAAGGCTGGCAAACATGACAGCAGAAGGAAGAGAATGGACATAAGAAGAAGAATGGCTCTCACAAAACACTAATCCCATCTCCAGAAATGACTACATTAAGACCTAGCCCTTAGCCAAAACTGGGCTATACTTAGACCAGGAAGAGCTCTCCAGAAGCTCTGCCATCATCACACTGGTCAGATGGCAACGAGAAAGAAATAAAATCATAACCTGGAACACAGCCAGAGGCAACTACCTAAACTGCCCTCAGCAGACCCAACTGCAGCAGTAAGGAATGACAAGAGATACTCAGGCACTGACTGTTGAAACCTTCATTTACAAAGAAATCCAATGTTACACTCAGGATAAAACACAGAAACATGCTCATAGCTTAGATATGATGCTATCATACTAAAACAGTACCCAAACATCAAGGCAAAGCAGTGATAGCCTAGTCTACTGAATGTCACTCAAACCCATAACTGTGCAAGACATAGGTCAGAGGATGACACACAGTCTAACCCACGGTTTAGGAAGTGAAAACATCTTCCACTTAAATTATGTGGTTTGTGTTCTTCAATCACAGAGGGAACTTTAAGTAGGAGAATATGAGACTCCAAATCATTTTAATGAGATAAAATTTAAATTTGCAGGGACAAGATATCAATTTGAAAGAAATAATATCTTCTTAGAGAGACATTTAATCATCTGATTATTTCAGGAGACTCACTTTGGCACACTAAGGAGATGAAGCTACTTGTAGTCTCCAGGAACTTGTACAAGTTTGCTCAAAAAGTGCCACCAAAGAGGTACAGAACTATTACATCAGCTAATCCATAGAGTTTTGATTGAGAAAAAAAGACTATTTGATGCATTTTAGACAGTTGAAATTTCCTAAAAATGAAACTCTTCCTGTTTTATCAGAATTCAAAGGACGTCAAAACCAAGCAGACTTCAAACCTCCAAACCACCTCATCTCCCTCCAAATAACTTCAAGATGCTATTAACCTATATTTGAAGCAGTTGAGATGATTGATAGGCAGTGATTGTGTCACCTGAGGAATCCACAAAAGTTCTGAGAGTAAAATCCATATTCCAGTAGTAAACTGCAAGATCATAGGCTCACAGAATCACAGGATGTTAGGGGTTGGAAGGGACCCAAAGAGATCATTGAGTCCAACCCCCCCTGCCAGAGCAGGACAATACTATCTAACACAGATCACAGAGGAATACATCCAGACAGGCCTGGAAAGTCTCCAGAGAAGGAGACCCCACAACCTCTCTGGGGAGCCTGTTCCAGTGCCCTGGGACCCTTACAGTGAAGAAGTTCCCCCTTGTGTTGAGGCAGAACCTCTTTTGCTGCAACTTAGACCCATTGCTCCCTGTTACAGGACAAGGAGCAGAGCCTGTTCCCCGCCTCCTGGCCAGCCTTCAGATACTTATAAACATTTATCAAATCCCCTCTAAGTCTTCTTTTCTCCAGACTAAAAAGCCTCAGGTCCCTCAGCCTCTCCTCATAAGCCATGCCCTCCAGTCCCCTAACCATCCTAGTAGCCCTCCACTGGACCCTCTCCAGCAGATCCCTGTCCCTCTTAAACTGGTGAGCCCAAAACTGAACACAGTAGTCAAGATGAGGTCTCACCAGGACAGAGTAAAGGGGAAGAAGAACCTCCCTTGATCTGCTGGACACACTCCTCCTAATACACCCCACGATCCCATTGGCCTCCTTGGCCACAAGGGCACATTGCTGTGCCATGTTTAACTTGTTACCCACCAGGACCATCAGGTCCCTCTCCACAGGACTGCTTTCCAGCAGATCACCTCCCAGCCTGTACTGGTGGAGTTTGTTATTCCTCCCCAGATGCAGGACTCTGCACTTGTCCTTGTTGAACTTCATCTGGTTCCTCTGTGCCCAGCTCTCGGAATTCCCTGAGACAAGTTCCATTCCCCCCATTTTTTTTACAGGGTGGCTAACACACACAAACTCAGCTGCATTGGGCCTCCCAAGGCTGCCTCTCTTTTGTTAGGTCTCTTGATGCAGCAAAACCAACTCAGGCTTCCTGGCTTGTTCCTGCCTAACTCTGTCACAAAAGCAGTTTGAATCTATTCCGACTGCATTTTAGCCAGCTGAGGACATCTGCCCTGAATGCTGCTTTCCAGGCACAACACAGTGAGGAATGTACACACACAGAGTACATGCAGACATATACACCCATACATCCCCAAGGGTGCCCCGGGGTTGTGCTGTGTAACGAGTGCTCTAGTGAGGGTACGCTGGTTTCCATACCTAACAAATCTCACCCAGCAATGAAGGAACTGAACAGCCTGTGCTTTGCAAATGCAAACCCAAAGATTCTGGCCTGCTCAGTACTTTGAAACTGCCACACAAGTTCATTGAAAGAAAGGCAAATGCCAAGGGGACTCCGTAACCCTCCCAGACAGATGTAGAAAAGAATCTGAAAATACCCCAATGTGTTCCAAAAGACTATAACAAGAGACAGGCTGTGGAAGAAGAATTGCTGGTATGATCTCAGGACTCAACCCACTGTAGTCAGACAGTCTGCCCACAATGATGGGCCCAGCCAAGACAATACAATCTCTATACTCACTGATAATCCAGGCCCAAATATAAACATCCTCATGCCTGACTACTCTACCCAGGTGAGTAGGTGAATCTGGGAATACCACATAGATAACTGGCTACCTGGTCTCCTAGTCTCAACATCAGCAAAATTCCTTTGCTGCTTTCAAAAACTCCTAATGGGGCCAGCTGAAATTATGGATGGAAACCGCTCCTCCAGCCACAGGCAGTGCTGGATGTTCCTACAAGTACTAAGCTCCTGTTGTGTATTACATGGCTGCCTCTACTCAGGATGCTAAAAAGAAGTTCAGTTTGCTTGTATATGCTGGAATCATTACATCCAGAGTTCCCATAAATCACATAAATGGGTATTACTATGTCATTAGTTAGGACAGTTGCTGTTATTATTGAAAAACCTTCTGGCAATCCAACCCTAGTGCCATCCAAGCTGAGGCTGGCCTCAGTGCAATTTATACCAGTCTCAAGTTTGTGCCCTGCAAACAGATTTCCAAAAAGGCTCTGACAGCGAGACAGTGTTAAGGCTGCTGTGCCCATTCTCCATTGTATTCCTCAACCCAAGAGCGAGACAGGTTGACAGGGAGCCACATTACCAACCATGAGCTGCTGGGAGCTGCGTTCTCTTCCAGGCTGCTAGTGCTGTGCTCCACAGCTGCTACACACCTGAGCCAGAGACTGCCTGTTTTCCACTTGGGATGAAATACTTCATGTGTCACAGGAGACTGGGGAGAACCAACCCCAACCTTCCTGCTGGGGTCATTACACACGCAGGTGAATCTCAGCAGACAGTCTCAGGACACCCAGCAAAGCCACTGGTGAAAGAAGCCACAAAAGCACAGGCAGCATCTACCTCAGCCAATCTGCCATCAATTATCACAGTAGAAATTTGACTAAACATGAAGATTTGAAAAGGCAGAGAGAAGTGGAGTCCCAGGAGACAGCTGAAGACCATGGACACCCGGTATGTGGTCTTATTCTGCACATTCTACCCTCCAGTCACTCTGTCTGAACCACTTACCCAGAGTCCAATTTATTCCTGTGGATTTTCAAGAAATACGAATCCCAAAACCAAGACGTACTGAAAGTTCAGTACATTGCATGAAAGCTAGTATCCATCATGGCAATTCTGTCTCTCCAATGTGTTCATTCTCCTTGTTATTATCATCTGACTATAATCTACTCATAAACAATACCCTTATGATTTTTTCCATGCCTATTTATTCCCTCAGTCATTGACTTGCTTTCCTGAGGCTATCAAAAATACATATAAAAATTTATATAAACACATCTCTGTTTTGAAATGGTCCCTAACTACTTGTAAATGCACTATGACATCAACCAAAAATCAAAGCCTATTTGGCACATGGGACCCACTACTGGCAATGAAAATGGGTGTAGCTGAAATAGCCCCAAGAAAGGACCCACCCAACCCATAGACAGAATGCATTTAAATAAATATAGGGTCCAGTCTTGGTTCACAGATGGACAAAACTCTTAAGTGGATTGGAGAAAAGCCACCTGAACGATACCACAGGGGGACATCCACGCACTAGCCAGGCATGCAGATACAGTTGTACAGCACTGCAGCACCACAGCTTATTTGTAGTTGGACGAGCAAAAGAGTGAAATAATTTAATTCCATTCATGGACATGTTTCCAGAATAAAATTTGATTACACTAGATTAGAGAAGACAGCAAATATTATCTCTGAGGGTTTTTCTCACAGAACACAGCATCCAGCAATTCTCCCATTTGGGGTTATAGATTTAAAGTAATTTAGAATAAGGAGAAAAAATAATAATACAAAAAAAACCTTCTTAAATAAACCATTTGCAGACATGAGAAACTACCACGCACAGCCCCATGCTGATGAGCCCAGCTATAATCCAGTCTTTGCTTTCTGCTGACTAGCTGAGCTCTTGTGGTTATTATGTCAGTGGAACCCCTCAAAAGAATTATAGCTCTTTATTCAGCTCAAGACCACGTATTACTATGATTACTAAACTGGTTCATAGAGTCATATTGGTCTTGCTACAACATTAGACAAAGTCTTAAGTAATTACCTATCTCTTCAAAGAATGTGTTTTCACTGGCGCCAGTTCCCGCTGGAAGCAGGCGTGCGTGCTTGTGGATACACTGCACGAGAGAGCAAGCACATGGCAATGTACAAACAACAGGACAGAGCTACCACCACCACAACACTGCAAAATAAAAGGCTTCCACAGGAAGCAAAACTCCACATCATAAAGACACATTAAATGATGTTCATAATAAATACAGAGATGGCTGATGCAGGCAACGGGGACATCATAAGTGGCAAGCTGCAAGTTACTTTGGGACAACAAAGTTAATTTGAAAATAGATGTTAGCATCAACCCTGCAAAAAGAGGGGCTCAGGCAGGTTCCTGCATCCAGAAGGTCCCAGTGGAATCACTGGGTCCCATTACAATTTGCTTTTTAAAAGTTGCCTGTTCCAGTACGGGTAACTGCTCATCTGACACTCATAAAGCAGCAGGGCCACAGCTCTATTATGACTCCCTGTTTTTCCTACACACTGTTCACAAGTCCTACTCATAACTGTTAAGATCTGAGGAATCTTGTCAAGTGTCATCTATCTGGGCTTGACATCAGTTATTCGCTGAAAAAGTTCCTGTTGCCTTTTTAATGTGAATTTCAACTCATAGCACTTGGTATTGCACAGGAAGAATACAAACCCGTAAACTGTCATGTAGGAGACAAATGCAAGCATCTCTAACCCAATGTGGTTTACAGGCTGTGCTATGTATCAGAGCATCTGCCCAAATCCCATATGAGTAAAATGAGGCCCTACCAAGCAACTGTCATTACACCATGGGAACAGCAAGACCTGTGGCTTAGTTCTCGTCTGACCAGTGGTGAGAAGTCCCAAAGCAGCAGCAAGACCGATTAGAGGCACAAAATGAAATGTGGCTATGAAAATCCAGTGACAGCCCAAGATGGGACTGCAGAGGTGCTTTTCTGTTCCTTACCCACACTGCTGAATTGCATTGAATTTGTTTGGTGCAACATGAAAACAAAAACTGACACTTAATTTGAGCATCAGCTATTGGCTGGAGTGAATCAGCAGGAAAAAGGCAGAGGAGAGGCAAGCAAACCATCCAGTTGACTGGTGTTCGCTCGTATCTGCATGGCCTTTCACAAGAGAGGAAGATTCGCTTTCCATCTGACATCAATACAACTGAGAGCCAAGACTGGTGGGGTAGGATGATTTAAGAGCATTACATTGTTTGGACTCTTGATTCTGGAACCATTGTACTCAGCAGAGAACTGTACTTTGTGGGCGGTGACTAGAGTGCTATAATTACCCCTGTAATTACACTGGCAGGTTTCCTTCTTGGCGAGCCCCGTGAAATTACAGTCCCGTTACCTGACCTGTGCTTCTGATAGTCCTAGCACAACAGAAATTCCCACTCTTTTTGGCCTGACTATGAGCTGGCAGGGTTAGTATTGACTGGAAGGCCAGCAATGCCAAGACAGTTTCTTCCAGATCAAAAAAACATGCTGTTAATGTTCTCTTGACTGCAACTATCACTTGTGACTTCTTCAAGAGCTGAAGCAGAGGAGGAGGAACCAAGGAACCAGAATATCATAAGAATCTGGCACAGAAGAAGGACATCTTGGGACTAACACATCTCACCCATCTTCTGCCTCACGTAACTGCAGCATAAATACACATAAACTGGGTGTGTCTGATAAATACATCAGCCATAATTCTCAAACTTAATTAAATTATTTGCATTGGGCTTTGGCATTATATCGTAGTGTTAACTCTCATCTTTACTACAGCTACTGCTGCAGGATTTGGCAGGTTCAAAAATGCAAAACCATCTTGTGTTGCAGGTAGAACCCAATCAGTCTCTCAGCTTTGATCCTGCCCATCGTGAAGCACGTGTTAACCTTGAACCATGTAAAACAAAGAGGACACTTTATATACCAGATGGTCTTCTGATGGGAAACTCAGATAACTCTTTATACAAACACATGGGTTTTTTTTTTTTTTCCCAAATCAAACAGGATTTCTGCAGAAAAGCCGTGATGAGTTTCCATTCTCCTCCAAGCAGGATCTGACACTGCAGCCCTCAGTCAGGAGACAGAGCTCACTGTGTCCCAGCAGGCTGTTGTCTGAATGAAACCAGAGACTCCACTGCAAATCTTTTGCAGATTCTTCTTCTCTTTATAACACACAGGGGGATTCAGTTTCTGGTGCCCGCTGGACATTTCTCTGAATCAAAACTTCTCCTTGAAACTCTTTTTCTCTAGTTTCTGGTGTAATTTCTCTCTGCTGATTTGAAGTCCAACCTGGGAATATGGGTGTTGCAGGATGCCCAGCACTTCTCTGCAGCAAGCTGCAGCTGACTGAGGTAGCCACTTCACTCAAGGAAATTATTTGAGGTTTTCTGAGAGCCTCTTGACAGCAGGTAAAGATTGTTTCAGCTTGTGGGAGTGCCAGCTAGAACCCTTTATAACCTGAATGACACATAATGTCATAAAAACTACTGCTAAAACTCACTCTTTCCTTTCAAGATGGCAATTTTGACATCAATGTCTATCTTTTCAACCATCAGATAGCAGCTCATCTGGATAAGAACCAGCAATTCGCAGACTGCCTGCAAGTATCTCCTAACAAGAGTCCCTTCCATGCACTATTTTAGTTAAGAGTGTAACTCAGCATGTCTTGCAGATCTCTTCACCATTCTCTCAGGTGAAAAAAAAAATACTACTGGGAGAAAAGGAGATGAAAGAGATAGTTTTGGCCATTGCTCTGGTGACTAAGCAGACTGCAGTCTGAGGTCTTTAATCTGAACAGCCACATTTTGATGACCCTTTTGCACATAATTAGCAATATGGTTCCCACTTTTCTTCAGCTCGTGCAGTAAGCACAAAAAATCATGACTGGTCTGTAATATCTGCCTTCTATTAATTCTAAGTGCATCACAGTTTTGTTTCTATCCATAAGGAAAAAGAAGCTCTGCAGATCTTTAGTTTGACTTAAAGAATAAAGTCAATACCTAATTCTGGCAAATTGTTTGGAATTCTAGTTTAACAGCACCTGGTTCAGATATTCTGCAGAAAGTTGTTAGCACCATCAGTGGCACTTTTTTTGTTGTTATTATTGCTATTATTATTTGAACCAAAGTGTTCTCAGAAGCACCTGGGTTTCGTCCAACTTCCATGTAACTCAACTTTACGAAGGCCTCAAAGTTTACGAAGTTTGAAATTTAAAGTACCTGGGCAGAAGGGATTGGTTTTGGACGCTCATTACACAGCTGATTAACTGAAGAATAAACAATTCTGGAGTGCAATCTAGCATGTCTGTTGTTTTGCCTTTTTGTGTGAAGGAGTTGTCTTTCTTGAAATACCTCCCCAGGTACAACGTGTACATTCCACACTGTTTTGGTCACAAATTGCATACCTCTCTTTTATGTCAAGTCCACTATAGCTGCACTAGGTTTTCTTATTCCACATAAAAAGTAACCAACTGCTTGAGTATACCTGTTTTTAAAATATCACAGAGTGGTTTCCTGCTGCTCTAAATACTCAAATGTTCAGCAGGATTTCTGACACTAACAGATCTTTTAAACAGTTCATATTTTATCAAAGAATCCAGGCCATCTTCAAACCTTGTTCATAACTCATTGAGACCATTTCTCAAACATGTGATTTTTATACAAGTGATCAAGGGGGGAAATGGCTCCATGATTTTTAATATAATTTGCTCTTTCTCTTGCATATCAATCTCTGTGGCATTATTGTCTTCTTCTGCTCATTCATCACAGAAACTACAGTTACCAGAGATTCAAAAATACTAAATCAGTGATGATGGGGGAAAAGTGGCTTAAAATACAGTCCTCTGAAGCTTTCCAAAAGACCTACATTTACTGAGCCTAACAGGTTCTCCAATGTCAAATCCCATTTCAGTCACTGTCAGCAGCTTTATTCACACCACCCAAGAACCAACTTGTGGGAATTAAATCAACATGTTCCCAGAGCAGGTCCCACACCAGGAGGAACCAAGTCCAAAAGGCAGCTTCCTCCTCTCTCCTGACCACTTTCCCAGCAATGCTTTGCAGCTCTGGGCTGGCTTCATAATGATGTGTCATTTGCAAGTCAGCACCTTGCACTAAGCCCTGAGGTGGGGAAATTATCCAGGAGAAGTGACAACAATAAATTCCCGTGTCTTGCTTATTTTCTCAAGTCTGATGAAACTCCATTGCGCTGCTGGGGCTGCACAGCACAGTTTAACTCTACTGTGAAATGCATTTAGTCACAGATAAAAAACCCAGAATTCAAACCTTGGCATACCTTCCCCGCAGCATCCTCTTCCCTTTTGAAGTCGTCTGCCCCTCCGTCCTTCAAATCCGGGTGTGCTTGCTCTCTCCCTGTGCGCCAGAGCCTCTTGCGCAGCATTCCTCAGCCTTCACCTGCCTGCAACGGCCTTGCAGGGACACAGCCCTGTTAATAATCATGAAAGTAGCTCACCTCCCTAAAAACCTCAGACAATTAAATGCTTCCCATTTCAAGGTATCTGCAAAATGCTCATGCTGCTGCTTGATTGTATAAAGTTTTAATCAAATTACAAAACACTCTTAAAAAGTAAACCCCATACATGGTAACTAAAGGGAACTCTAAAGTGTATCCCCAATGGTTATTAAAAACAGCTGGAAGCAGTCATGGTCCTCTCCAAAGCATTACTCAAGTCACCTGAACGTCTCACAACCAGCCAACATCCTGCAGTCAAGTACCTGCGTCCATACAAGCTCCCTGCCACTGGAGCAAATCTGCAGGCTCAGGACCTCACAATTCAGGCACCACGAGTCTCCTGGAAACCAGCCTCTAAATCACCAGAGCTGGTAACAATTCTATAAAATTACCTGGCACTCAAAGCAGCAGTTGATCATGCTGCCAGGGAGCAAATTACACCACGCTCCAGAAGATGCCAAATTTGCTAGAGCATGACTTGTGTATCACGTGCATTTTTCCTGACGGCATTCACCTTTAGAATGAAGGCACAGATTCTTGCTTGCTAAGGAAGGGCTGAGTAGGACCAGACCCTCTAATCCTAGGAGCACCCTAATGAGTGACCTCCAGAAAGACAAGCAGGGAAAAATCTTACAGCTCTACATGCCACCCACCGACCAGCAGTGTCTGCTGAGCAGGAGAAGATGAGAAATGCTCAGCGTGCTGGAAGCCGGTAGATTTCTCCAACAAACAGTGACACGAGGGGGTGCTATCTTAGACACGGTTTTGGTAAGGAAATGATGTGAAAATAACCTTGGATGGAGCAATGAATACAATATGGGCTGAAGGGGAGGACCAGCCTCAATAGGGCAGCCCAAGGCCGTGTGATTCGAAGGACATGCTCTGAGAAATTACGAGACCTGACTAGAGAAGTTAACCAAAGCAAGCAACCTGGGATCTGGCACAAAGAAGCAGAAAGATTGATGAGGAATAGCTGCAGGAGGGCATCAGACCTAAAGCAGCAAGGAAAAGGCTTTAGGAGAAAGCACAATTTGTAAGGCTTAAGGAAAATAAATAAATAAAACCACCAGCATTTTATATGTATAACACAAACTTGCTGCTCAGGAATAGTAAATGTACTCCTGTTACCTCCTTCAACAGAGAAAAACTGCTGTCTCTTAAATTCTCCTGTCCAAATTCCCTGGGTGCTGCTCCTGAGTCTGTACAGTGTCTGGTCTTTGAGCACTGGAGATGAGAACTGTTAAAGTCAAGCAAGTTAGACCTAGCAAAGGCAATTAAATAGCAAAATTCTTCAGCTGTATAAATAGCAAGGGAACGAGGACAAAAGAAGGGCCACCAGACACTCGGGGTGAGGTAAAAATGAAGAAGAAAAACCTATTCCTTTAATAGCCCTGTTGTCAAAAAGGGCAGAGCCCATCCCAGGGGCACAGGGGCTTTGCAGACATCTGCACTGGCACAGCCAGTTCCTCACAGGAAAGCTGCAAGTTGCAGTTTACAAGGCAGCAGCATATCGATGAAAGGGAATTTCCACATGAGCTTTAGCACCACGCTAAGAATTTCAATCTTAAAAAGATGTTTCGAAGTCAAACCCTAAAGAATAGCAAACTTCACACCACTCAGACCCAGCAAACAAACCTCCTGGCCTGGGACAAACCCAGGGATGGCTCAGGCGCGCAGAGCCGCGGGGGCGATGTCTCGGGGGCTGTGAGGGGGGTGTCAAAACGTGCCTGCTGGTGCGTAGCCGTGGAGCCATGGTCCTGCGGCGCAGTGTCACGTCCCGCCGAGGAGACCCTTGCTCAGGGAGGTGTGAGTGGATTTCCTCAAGTGCATTTTGACAGCTGTGAGGAACCGGGCGGCGGCAGCAGCTGGAGACATTACTGGCTGCGCCCCCCCCGGCGGGACCCCCGCTCCCGGCCCGAACCAGCGTGCCCCGGCAACAACGGGGGCTGGGGGGCTGCTGGGGAAGGCAGAAGCCGCATGTGGCCTGCGGGGTCTGATGAAATAGCCGATGTGCATTACGACAGGGTGAGGGAAGACATACACGCCCCCTCCCCAGCCAGCGCGGCACTTCTCATCACCTGCTAGAGATTTCCCTACGTGTCCTGGCCCCCTCCCCCTCTTCGGCTACGGGAGAAAAGGGAGCAGCCAGAGCTGGCTGGGGGCTTACTCTGGGGCGTTTGCAGGGGAGTGATGCTCTCCCCATTGTGTCAGAAAGGCTGGGGCGAGAAGTTGGTCAAATAAGGCCGCGCCTGGCCCTGCTCGCCCAGCCGGGTCTGCACTCAGGTGCCATGTCCCCCCTCCCAGGTGCTGGATTTAGCCCAAAGCAATCTGAAGCTCGCAAGGTCCAAAATTCTGGGGAAATAAATAAAAGGAGAAGGGAGCAGAGAATTTCGAAGAAAGTCAGTGTAATAGCTGCTTCGGAGAGGGATGAGGGTTTTTTCTTTTAAATCAAGTCATTCAATGAGTGCCGCAGGACAGCCAGCTCCGAGCACCGGCACCCCCGCGGCTTCTCACACAAGGGCAGCGTCGGTCCGAAGTTGCCTTCCTTGCTCTGCAGCTGCGGGGGGACCAACCGCTCTGTGCTGCCTCCCTCCCTCCAAAGCAGCGCGATTGTTAAAAGCCCAGGTTCTCTTTCCCTTTTTCCCTTTTTTTCTCTTTCCTCCCCGCCTATACCGCACCTTCGTCTTCCACCACCACCAGTGGGCTGCAGTGCCTGCCCGCTGCCCCCCACATGCCCATCCCCCGCGGAGCGACACGGCGGGGGGGGCGAAGGAGGCGGGAGGCTGCAACCTGCCGGCGGGGCAGGGCCGGCCCCCGGCGGGCGGTCGGAGCAGGGCGGCGTCTGCCATTGGCCGCGGCGCGGAGCGACACCTGCTCGGCTCCCTCATGCGAGTGACACCGGGGCTCGGCGGGGATATTTGAGGCACCCTCCGGCGCCGTTGCCGCCACTCCGCGCTCGCCGCCGTGTCGGGCACATGCGGTTCGCGGGGCCGCGGCGAGGAGCGCGCTGGGCCCGGGTGCGGCACCCCACGGGGGAGGACGCGGCGGCGGCGGCGGCGGGGGGAAGGCGCGACCATGTGCGCGGAGCTCCGCGGCAAGCTGCTGGCCCTGGCCCTACTGCTCGCCAGCGCTCGGGCGGCGGTGGGCACTGAGGCGACCCACCCGCCGGAGGGGCCGCAGGACAGGACCCCGCAGCAGAAGGGGCGCCTGTCCCTGCAGAACACAGGTACGGGGAGGTGCAACCGTTGGGGGGTGCGGGCTGTCCATAAGTCCCTTTACTGCTTCTGGAGCGCCGGGAAATCGCGGCGTTGAGTTGTGACAGGCGTTTAATTCCGGTGTCGGACTGTCGGGCATAGATGGGCAGAGGAAATGAGCGCTCCCTCCTTGTTATCTTTAAAGCCCAGTCTGGCAAAGCACGTGTTGCCTTGCCACAGCCGCGGCAACGCTCCTGGAGTCGGTGCCGAGCGGCCAGGTACCGACGGGGACCAGTGCCAGGGGCGGCGGGAGCCCGGCTGAGGTACTGAGGCTGGGGAGGAGAAAGTTTCTCGGCGCAGCTTTTGAAACCGGGTCGAGAGGGGACAGGACGGAAGGGAAGTGGCTGGAAGTGACTGGTGCTTTGCCTCCTCCATAGGGAGTCATGCAATGATGCAACGGACCGGGGGGTTCTCTCCTCCTCCCGCCCCCTGCGCTCCCTCCCCCGGGTATTATCTGCCTAGAAAGAGAGAGCTGAGGCGTGCACTTCGCTGGATCGCTTCCCAGCCGTGCAAAGAGAGCGCGGGATCCAAACGCTTCCCTTCCCCCCTGCTCTCCCTTCCCAACCCCCCTCCTTTTTTTTTCTTCTCCCCCCCCCTTTTTTTTTTTTAACACTCTCAGTGCTACGAGACGTGTTTAAACACACACGAGCAGGAATGCACGAATGCCCATTAGGGACTGCCACATGTGAATCACGGCACTGTGCAGTTCTCAGCACGCTGGAGCCAGGACATGTGATCCGGCAAAGGGTTTGCATCCGGATGCCAACACAAGCACTACAGCTGAGCTCCCGGCCCCAAAAAAGCCCAGCTCCGCGCTCTGCAGCGCTCTACAAAGAGCTCCATTTTTCCATACACCCCCCCTGGTGCGTGCGTGTTTGCGCAGCTTTTCGCGTGTGGCTGAGACAATCCCAGCAGCCGATCCTGGGGCTCCCGTATGGCCCACCCCCAGATGCGCTTCGGGGCAGGTAGAAGATGGGGGGGGGGGAAGGGAAGCAGCGGCAGTGATTTGGTTTTGAGCCGGGGGAGGGGGGGGGGGTCATGGGAACTCCGTCAGACTCCGCATTTACATCCGCGGCTCCTCTCTTTGCCTTGCAGCGGGTTGGAATTAGACCGAAAGTTGCTGTAAAGACTTGCAAATGGACCGCATGGCGAAGGAGGGGGGGAGGGGGCGGAGGCTGGGGATGACTGAAACACGCTGCGGTTCGGAGGGGGATTAGGCTGACTCCCAAGGGCGAGCTTTAATTAAAGGTACCACTAGGGCACAGAGTACAGGAATTCTTAGCATCCTCAGTTCTGGCCTAAAAGCTGCCCCTGTTTAACTTTATCCCCAGGCTTTTTCAGCAACCACATTCCCTCTGGCAGTACTACTACAACCATTTTCTTTTTTTTAAAAGGACCAGAAGCTGACTTGTTAAGAGTTAGATTTTGGGGTTGGTTTTTTTTGTGAGTGAGTATTAGACAGCATTTTTTTTTTCATGTATTATGTAACATCTGAAAGGGCAGCACAGATATGTATGTAACAGCTAGCTCTAGATTTACCTTACATACTACATATACATTTATATATTCTTTCAACTGATTTCTGCATAGGCAAGGACATGGTTGCAGTTTTATGCAGGAGTCAGTACAAAGGACTTTGTCAGTGGGAGTTCTGTCATTAATTTCATAGACATCATGATGGCAAACCCATTGATCTGTAAAAAATAATTATAAAAAATCCTGTGGCACTAAACTAACTCAGAGCACTAGAAATGAGTCATTACAGCTAGCTGGGTCCCAGGCTTCTTATTTGGCACTTGAATCTGATGGGGGACTTTGTACAAGTCAGATGGCAAAAAATCATGCCCATCCTTTGCTCTTGAGGACTGCAGAAGCATTAGACAGCTCTCAAGTGAAATAGCTTGATGTAAGCATAGAGGATTTGGCATTTGCTTCTTGGATATCACTCTCATAACATAATATGCCCAAGTTTTGGCCTAATTTGTGCAAAAAGTGGGTATGCTGTGGGTACAAAAACTGTTGTCACATGGTTTTTCTTTTGAATTGATGATGTTAGCAAAATAACTTTTTCCTTCCCCACCCGTACCCACCACCAGCTTCTATGAAGAATTCTTCAAATTAACTGTGATAATGCTCATTTTAGCTGAAATCCAGCACTGCCTGGTTAATGCTGGTGATGTGGGATGTGGAGTGTTTGAATGCTTTGAGAACAATTCTTGTGAGATCCGAGGCTTACACGAGATCTGCATGACATTCCTGCACAACGCTGGAAAATTTGATGCCCAGGTAACACAGTGAAATGTCTTATTTATCTGCTTGCTTCTAATATCCACTTGGCATGTATTTTAGTTCCTTAACACATCTTTACCAAAAAAAAACCCTACCATTACAGAGCAAATATACTTTGTACTTGACCAGCTTCACTAAGAATTCTTCCATTGAAAGGTGCAGCATCCAGACCCTAGAACAGTGATAGAGCAGTGGTGTGCAGCCTATCTTGGAAGACAGGCTGCCTCTAGCTACAGCACCCTGGATCACTTCCACATACTGCACCCAGGATAATGAAATCAGAACTCTAATGTAGCTCAGCATAGCTCTCAGAAACACTGTGTGGCTTAGGCTTCTACAGTGTGTATGTTCAGAGCTGATTCTGAAATGCAGCTTGAGCTCTCAGTTCATTTGAGTGTATCAAAATGCTTCCCAGTGTGCAGCCATTAAAGCTGTTTCTCAAGACGTGCATGTGAGCAGTGCAGGCAACTCCTAAAGCTGCTGTATTCAAATAAGTCTTTGGTTCAAGCATTGATGTTAAAATACATTGCTTAGATTGTATGTGGTATTAAGTTTGCCCTTCATTTTCTCTCCAGACCTTTTATGCACCATTGAGACATCCTGTTATTATGGCTTGTAAACCTACTCTCCTACTTCAGTGTGGAGAGAAGAGAACATTACAATGGGCCATTTGACTTGACCGTGCAGTTTACAGTATAACTTGAGTAAAAGCACCAGCTATTAACCACTGTTAAAAGCATGGTATACAGTAGAGCTGCCTTCAGAATTCAGCCTGCTCTGTGAATGATAGTGGGACCACCCAGTAGGAGACACTTTTGAAGTGCTGGAGTTTTAGGCTCAAATTATCAAAGATGTACGAAGGGTCTGGGTAGCTGTTAAAAGCTGAGTTTTGTTCTGTGGGTATTTGAAAACCTTTAATTTCCAAGTGGCTTCCAGAAAACGCTCATTTATTTTTGCACCATATTCTGTCAGTGAACAGAGTTGTCCAAAGAAGTAAGCCCAGCTGGGAGGGGAGGGAAACGTGCCTATGAAGGTTGAGTGTAGCCATTGATGCCTGTTTCCCAGGATCCCCAGGTACTGCTAATCAAATACAGCCTATTTCACATCCAAGCTGTTTCCATTGCAGTGTAGCAGTATTAAACCCCTGGAGCTTCATTTGATGTGGAGGTGACTGTAGCCTCTGCTATGACATGGCTTTTTTCACAGCTCATCTCTGTATTATCTACAGTTGTTTCAGGCTGCATTAAATTACAAGACTAATGCTGACCATTTTCCATGCCCTGCTTTCTGCTTTCCTGTCCTTGTAACCTTAGAATTGATGTCAGGTTTGGTTTATGTAAGAATTTTATTTTTTATCCTTATTTGCCTGCTGTGCTGTGTGTGTTTCTTATCGAAGGGAAGGGCAAGTAAATGCCTTTGATATGGGGAATAGAAAGGGATGATGACTGAAGCAGTTCTTTGATCAGCAAGAAACATTTCTGGCTCGAAACAATTTGGGGACATCTGCCTGAAGGTCTGGGTGAATCTTAATGTCAATGGAGCTGTGCCAGTGTACTCTCTGGAGAAAGGATAACTAGAGTTAGGTCTTCATGAAGCATTTGTGTAAGCTAATCTGAAGCTAGTGGACAGATGGGGGTAATGCAGGAGGTTTCTACATACGTATTGCTCAGCAACATAAAGAGGGTCTGAGGAGGGCTGTTAGACTGACACATGCACCGTGGACTGCGGCTACGGTATGAGAGAGCAAAGAGAAAAGGAAGGGATGGTTTTGATACTCATCAAGCAGTTGAATGAATGAACCACAAAGTGTTTATAAAGAGATGCTGCTAAAAACTTTCCTGCAACTTCATAGTTTCTTGATTTGATTTTCTTAATCTCACTTCTTGCAGCAAGCAGGCATCAAGGTACTGTAGGATTATTATTAGCAGGGATTTGAGTTCTCTGAAGAGGAAATGCTGGGGAGTGGGACAGGTGTATCTAGACAGTGCATGCCTGGCTCTGAGTTTAAAACCAATTTTAAAATTAACAAAAAAAAGTTCACAGATTGCATCAGATTGGAAAGGACCCTCAAAGCTCATCTCATCCAGCTCCCATTACTGAATGGGTGTCTGTCTTTGGTCCTGGGGACCTCAGTCATGGCAGGTTGCCCTCTTCTTTCTGTGAAGCTGCTGTGCTGCCACTCTAGAAACAAATGAAGCCAGTACCTTGAGCAGTGAATTATTTCAAGATGCTTACTTTTGCCCTTTCCCTTATTGGACATTCAGATGTCGGGGTAGAGGAAACCTCAAAATACCAGTGAGAAAGCCCTATGTGTTCAACTCCAGTGGGATAACAAAACCTCAGGTAATTTAGCATGGTCTTAAGAGCAGAGAAACAGAGAGAGAAAAGCCATTATCTGATACCTTTAGCAATCTAATAATCCTTGACATGGTCCTACAGAGGAGCAGCTAGCTGGGCATAAATCAGCTGCTGTGCTTAATGGACAAAAATACAGACCTACTCTATTTCTTCTCTTCTCAGGGAAAATCCTTCATTAAAGACGCTCTGAAGTGTAAGGCTCATGCCTTGAGGCATAAATTCAGCTGCATCAGCCGTAAGTGCCCTGCCATTAAAGAGATGGTGTTCCAGTTACAGCGGGAGTGCTACCTGAAGCATGACCTCTGCTCCGCTGCCAAGGAGAACGTCCAGGTCATTGTGGAGATGATTCACTTCAAAGACCTGCTGCAGCATGAGTAAGTGCCTCCCTGCTAGTGCAGTCAGGGGTGTGGGAGCTCCTTCCAGGAGCACAATGATGCCAATGGGCTGTGCATCTGCCCAAGAGCTGTTTCATCTCCTGGCCTTTAGATCGTGGTGTTTTCCCATGTGCAAGACCAAGGTAATGGTTTATTTGCAAGGGCTCTTGAAAACTATTTTCTTTGCAAAAGGTCAGATGTGACTGGAAGGAAATGAAATGGGCTGAAGTCAGATCTCTCTGTTGACTTGGTCCTTTGGCAAATACAGTGTGAGCATTCCCCATGTCCAGCTTTCCAAGCTGGACCCCAGTATCCTGCTAAAGATGACATCTAGAGCAGAAGAGGGAAGAAGGGCTGTGCAAAGTTGTCAGCAAGATGATTGTGCCTTTTTTAAATACATACTTTCAAACGTCTTATAATTAATTATCCCTGAAAGAGCTGCAGTCCCTCAGGTCATCTCCCATTCATTTTATTCTTTATTAATCTCAAATGCCTTTTAATAAAACATGGAGGTGTACAAAAGCACAAATTGGGAGTTTGAGGAGTTCATTCCTCTGACTGGGAACACAGGATTCGTGCCTGCCATTCCTTGGAGGGCACCTATTTGGAATTGATCAAAGCTGCTACATGACAGCAAGAGACCAGGCCCAAGCTGGTTGTACCAACTCTGTGCACAAATGAGAAAATCAGAGACAGTTTTTCTTGCAGGTGAACATCTCACTCCTAAACAAGGCTGAGCCACAACCTGGCAACAAGCTTAACCTTACAGCATCTTCTTACCATGCCTCTTTGTATCCCTAGCAGATACTAGCACAGAAACTCCACATCCCAGTGATGGTGACAATTCTCTTTTTAAGAGAATCATTTATGTTGTACTTGGCGTTTGCATTGGTATCTAAAGAAGCTGTGCTTTGATTCCCTTTCTGTTGAAACTACCCCCTCTAATTCGTAAGCTGCAGTTGCAGAGAGATACTTTGATGCCATTGTACTCAAATGCAGAATCATTTGCTGCGGTTCATAGAAGATTGATGTGGTGTCCTGAAAGCAAGGCTCTTGCCATGGACATTCCTGAGGCTGGGATTAAAGGCATAGCTGGTTGTAGATCCTAGCCTTGCTAAGACTGCTGGCTGTGTCCAAGGCAAAGAGCAGCACCCTGGTGCCGGGGGGAGAGGGGAAGCAGGGCTCAGTCCTGCACAGCAGCACCTCTCTGTGGGCACTGCTCAGACAGTGTTAGTAGGCTATAAACTGGGTACTTCACAGCAATTAACACCCCCTTCACCTCCCATCATTCGGGGATGAGAAGAACTATGAGCGCCAAAAGCCTGTGGAAAGAGGAGTGAGTTAGCCTCATTTTATGAACCGGCTAAAGCAGGAATGCTCAAAGGGGAGCTTTTTGGGGAGCTCTTGGTTTGAGAAGAGATGGGTCATTCAGCTGAACACCTCTAATTTGCACGATCTCATTTAGAGCTTCCTACACTTCAGCATCTCACGGAGTCAGAGCTTAGCTTTCCTACGTGGGACTCCCCAAATAGAAGCCAGACAGCCTCCTCCTCTCCCCTAAATTTAGAGGCGATAGCCTCTGAAGCTCTTGAACTAAGGAACTTGTTCAAGATCAATAGGCAAGTGTGGCAGAGCTGGAAATAAAATCATGTCTGCTGACTCGCAGCCTTGTGCTCAGTTCAGGTACTATGGTCAGGCCAGCTGAAATGCAGAAAGTAAAACAGTGAAGGAGAAACGGGCCAGTATTAATCCACAGGGCTCTGGCAGACTCTGAATACCTGAAATACTTGGCAGCTGAGACACTTTTTTTAGTCATACCAGCAGCTTTTTTCTTGCAGATTTCTATAAAGGTTATGCTCAATTTCAACAAATGATTTATGTTTTTTTGTTGAGTTGGGGTTTTTTCTTCTTTTTGCTGGGTCACTTTGCATGCAGTGTACTCTGTTCTCATTTTCTATGTTACAATTAAAACAAGAAAGAGTGGAGAAGCAAGTGGCTGCTCTTGGGCTTGTTCTCTGACTCTTTGTTTTATTCTGGTGAGTGTTGAGGAACGCAGTCAGGGAGGTGCAGTCTCCTTCTGAGTCAGCTGTGGTGGGGGTCAGGCTGATTTGCTATGGTGGAAGTGGTGACAGGTCCTGGCAGATTGGTCATTGCTGCATTCCAAGTAACTTTTTTTTAAACAGGCAGAAACAATCCAAATATGGGAAATATTCTGAGATAGAGGAATAGGTGGCTCTCCAAGATTAGTTATTCAGAAATGAGTTTAAACAGTCAGGCAAAGTAAAATCAGGATAGTGTCAGAGACCAGTTACAATCTCTTGGAGAACTGTTTCATTCTTCTGGCTTGGTTCATGGGAAAAGATTTAGACTTGTCCATAGCCACCAGAGCTGGTGGACAGTATGCCCGGAAGGTGCAACCCCATCACTCCACACAAACACAGCTGCTGACTCCAGGCAGTTCTCATTTGCACTGTGGATGGTTCCTACCAGGGAAGAGTTTTAAGCACGCCCTTCTGGGTCTGCTAGCAGCGGAGCAGTTGTGTCAATAGACAGCATCAATACTGACCCACAAAACTTGTGACCACAACTATTTTAAAATTGCTGCACTCTGTGACCTGTGGCTGAGGAAGATGAAGTGCCTGCTCTTGGGCTGCCTTGTGCTGTGGGGCCACAGATGGGTGGGTGGGAAGCAGGAATGGTGTTGGACCATTGGAATCCAGGTACGTACTGAAAGCTGTACTCCATAAGGAAATAAAGAACACTTGGTGTGCGAGGAAACAGTGCCACCAAAGTGAACTGCCATGTCTCTGAGTTCTCTGTGGTTGGATTGTGCGTCCAGGTAGGATCTGGCTTGTGGTGAAGGTCAACAGCTGGTGAAACTTTTTGGGAGATCATAAGATGACTGGAAGAGCCAGAGAACCTCTATTTGAACGTTGCTCTCTGCAGAGATGAGGAAATGCCTTCCTCTTGCAGGCCAGTGATCAGTGTGTGCTCTGTAGCAGCTGTTCACCTGGAGATACTAAGCTGTTTGAAGTCGATGGCTCTGGATGTGAGCAGGTTTCCTTTGTTGAGTATCTTGGCTAATAAAGATGAAGGGACACGGAAAGTCTTTTGGAAGTTCTTCCATTTAAGAGCCCTATCTGTCAAGTATGTAGACCTCATATTCTTTCTGCGGTTGACATTACAGTTCTCCAAGAACATCTCAAGTTGGGGAGCAATCAGTGCAGATCCAGCACTTGAGGGAAGCTTTGTTTGACAGGATGCCACCGTGTGCATATCTTAACAGTGCTATGGCTGACCTCGCTGCATAACAAAACATGGTGCAGAGTTGCTCTACAAGGCTGCTGAGGTGGGGGGCAGCAGGGAAAATGCTTCTGAACGGAGCTTAGCAGAGGGGAAGAGGCCTTTACACTGGTTTACTGATAGATAACCCTTACATATTTTTTTGACTCTGCTGTCACTGTTTCCTTTACCTCCAGGCCATACGTTGACCTAGTGAATATCCTCCTCACCTGTGGCGAGGAGGTGAAAAAGGCAATAACACGAAGTGTCCAGGCCCAGTGTGAACAGAACTGGGGAAGTCTCTGCTCCATCCTGAGCTTCTGCACCTCAGCCGTGCATGGTGAAGCCATCCTGGGTCCTGAGAAGAAACCAGGTGACACCAGCAAAGCCGCTGCAGGCCGCGGGGACATGCTGGCCCACTCCGACTCAGACCACAGGGAGAGCTCGCGAGCATCTAAGGGGGAGAGAGGTACAAAGGGCCACCTGAATGCTCATGCCCGGGTGAAAGCTGGGGGCCACGGTCCCAAAGGGGCACACGGGATCACAGACCGGGCAGATGAACTGTCCGACTTCTCTGACATCCGGAGGTGAAAAATGACACCAACTTCCTGTTACCCCCATCCTTCCCCTCCACTGGAAACCTCCTCCGTTGAGTCCCATCTTCCCATCTATGGACATTCCAAAGCATTTCCCATTCAGAGGTCAAGCACAGGGCATTGCAAGATATATATGGACCTCAGCAACAGTGTATATAGTAGCAAAGGGAGAGCAGTGGCAATGGGTTATATATCCAGCAAACTCAACACTTGAGCAGCCGCCAAATGTTGCAAAATGTCTCCAACTAAATTCTTTTCCCCTTTTGTTCTGAAATGGACATCAGTTGAAACTTAGGATCTTGTTTGGGGGTTGTTGGGTTGGTTTGGGGTTTTGTTTTGCTTTTTTTCTTGGTCCCCTTGGCAGGGGAGAAGGTTCCAAGAGGGCTCAGCCAGATTGCATGTGGCTGTTTGTGGCTTAGCACCTCTGAAGGTTTAGGGCACAGCCCTACAGCAGATGGCTGAATTCCAGGGGGATTTGGTTTCTGCTTGTGGCTGGGAACGCAAGAGCTCAAGGCTCTCTGTGTGACACTCTCTAGTTGAAATAGCTACTCTGTCTCTTGCACAGGAACCGTGTGGTCTGGAGCTCCACCGCTTTCTCTTAACTAACTTCTGAGCCATTGTTCCCATCTGGGTGATGCTGCCTAGTTTAAGTGCCCCCTGTTTGTGTTTTAACCACTGCATAACTTAGCACTTGCTAATCCAGACGCTTCAGTATATCAAAGGTGAGTAGTCAGCTTCCAAAAAAGGCAATGTGACTGTTAAGACTTGCACAATATGGAGGACTCCCAAGAGTATGCTAGTGGACCTCTCAAGCCCCTGTGCATCTTCTCAGCTTTACACCTGCCCACTGGGTGACAGAGATCCTTCACCCCTAGAGGCAGCCCAAAGTTAGGATGGGTGCAGGCTCAGACAATAAAGGACCCGGTGTACTTTGTTCTTCTGTAGGGCTGCATTGAAGGCCCAGCAGAAATGTATCTCTCCTTAGCAGTACCGTGGTGCATTTGCTGGGCTGTGGAGCCTCACTTTAACCTGCCTATCAGCTGTGGTTTATCCAAATGCCAAAGATAAGGAGAGGGGGTGGATTTGGTAACCGCTATGTAGATAATGACCACCAATATCTGCAGAATGAGTTACTGAAGGTGGAGACTGTAAAGAGCTTATTGTCTCTGAGCAGCTGTAAGTGCGAACAAGGTGTTTGGACACGTCTCTCCTACCCCCTATGCAATTGTAGTTCTCAGCTTGCAGATCCTCAAGCCTGTATCCCCAGATACTGTACTGGAAATGGAGGTTAGAGCATCCACAGGGACAGAAGGGCGAGCTCTTCAGCTTCCTCTAGAGAAAATGCAAGTTTTCTTAAAGTGGGAATCACACCAGGGATTTGAGCCTTCTCATTTAGAAAGTTTGGGAGGAAAGCTGTGGGGGCAGGAAGGCAGTTCAGTAGAGACAGAACGTACCCAGCAAAGTAACGTACGTCTTGCCGCATGGTGGGAAGGAGCTGCATAAACAGTAGAAGGTGGTGGAATTTGGCTACAATTTCCAACTAAGATTTTAGTTACTGCTAAGTGAGCACAGCTCTTAATAGCTGTATTCAGGGTTTAATGCATGTATCCACCCGCAGAAGATATAGGCATTACTTTTAATAGAAGCCACGTAGGAAGCAAGAGAGGACCATTAAGTTGAAAAGGTGTGTCTCTATGTCATCACCAGGTCTTTGCTTGAATACATGACCTTGATCCTGCCTGATTATAACTATGTTCTGTGATAAAATTTTCATGTGACTTAATTAGAAAGAGGTGGGATCGGACCAGGTACTACAGTAGCAAAGACCATGCCAACATGAGGAGCAGAGCTCCTGGCAGTGAGAGTGCCAGCTGCTCTGTTGGCCCATATGCAGCTGTCCCATGAAGGAGCTTGCCAAGGTTTGTTTGGGCCTGCCTCTGATGGCCAACTCTTCGGCTCCAAAAACAAAGTGGCTGCTGGTGATACTCTTAAGAAGGTTTCTAGCATGCCTCCATGGGTTTCCTCTGAGTGTCCTCTCTCCCTTGGTGGCATGTAGCCACCATGAAGAACAAGCTCAAACCAAAAAGACAATCCAAGAGAAAAAAAACACCAAACACAAAACAGAAACATCTTGCTACCAATGTTCTTGCATCGAACTAAAATAAGATCCCTCTCTGACTAGAGGTCTGATTTATCAATGGGAACCAAACACAGAGCACTACATCCTTGAATGTCTCGCTCAACATACCACCTCAGCATGCATACAGTTTTATTTGTATTCATTTGTTCTAGGGGGAAAACTGTACATTCCCCTTGTTTAGTCAGTGGAAATTTTGGGGGGGAGGGCAAGCTGTGGGTGGGAGGGATTTTTTTTTTTTTTAAATAAGGCATAACTTTTTTTTCCTCTGTGTGTGAAGATTTTATGTGTTCATCTACTGATTCCACATATGCTATTATTGTAAATATTTAACATTTCTATTTATTATAGTGTCTCCATTAAAAAGAAAACAAAACCAAAACACTGCTGGCTATTATAATTTAAACATGTCATGACCTGTGTTGTATATATTCATGCCACTAGTATGTTTTTTGTTATGTTTAAAGCTGCGTAAATATAGTTTTATACAGTTCCATAATGTTATTGACAGCATAAATCATTTATTTATTGTTAAACCTTCTTTCATATCTAACAAATAGGGCGTGTTTTACCTGAGATTATTTTATTGTGACATCTGCATAGCCTTAATTCTTTATAAAAAAAAAAAAGGAGGAAAAAAAAAAGAGTCTGTTTAGATACTGTATGATGCTTTAACATTCCTTATGAACTTGCTGTTCATGAAGGAGGTTTAGCTTAAAAGCTAAGGTATGAATGTTTTCCTTTATGCTTTGCATCTGGAATGAGCCTTGTTCTGGAATGAAAATACTGGGAGAAGCAAAATGCCTACTGGAGAAAGATAGCAGTAAACCCTGGAAGATGCTGTCCTAACTTGAAGTGCTGAAATAAAAGGGAAGGAAAAAAAAAAGAAGAAAGGAACAAAAAATACCAAACTGTCCTTAATTCCAAATCTCTGGGAGAAAAACATACTAGTTCTATCTCATGTAGAAGTTGCAGCCAAATAAGCTTGTACAAAAAAAAATAGAAAAGGAAAAAAAAATGCATATGACTTTAGACAAAGCTCTGTACCTTTCACACTATTATTTTCCTTAAACACTAATAAATGTTTTGAATAAGTCTGTGGCTGGGTTTTGTTTGGAATTTCAGCTGCTGCGATAAGGGGGAAGACAAACCCTCTGAAGCTGAGCCAGCAGGTTCAGCCAAAGGGGCAGAGGTAATGTGTCTGCTTAGTCCCTTGTGTCAGCTGGGCAGAGGTGCCCCTGCTGGGGCAGGACATGGGAACACAGCCAGACATTTCTCTCTGCATACCAGGGAGAGCCAGCACAGGGACAGAGACCTTGTCACTGGCATGTCATTTCCCTGGGGGAGAGAGACCTCTTTGGCTACTTGGTATGAGTGCAGAAAGTGAGATGCAGAACAAAGCAGAAGCCAAAAAAAACCTGAGATGTAGAAGCTTGTGCACTTCTTGGGCTCTGGCAAAGCCTACCCGTTTCAAGAGGTGTTTCCATCAGCACGAACAATGGATTGGGCTCACTGCAGCCTGTCAGAAACACCTCATCTGTTTTAAATTATGCTGCATTTAAGTTGGGAAGGAAGTAGAGCCATGCAAATGTTCATGGGTTTCCTCTCACTACCTTGGTGATAGATCACAAACTCCCCTTGGGAGTCTGGCAGTGGCACCACGCTGTTCAGTTAGATTTGCTATAGATGCAAAGGGCTCAGCATCCCATAAGGGCCAAGCGGGGGATCTCGGCTGACCATGGCACCTGCTTGCAGGTAAGATGTCCCCATTCCCCAGCATGGAACCAAAGACCTAAGCACTAAGATTTTAGAACTATTAACTGATAAACCATCAATGCTTTCTACAAGCTGTAATAGCTGAAAAGAAGATTGGTCCTGCACATATAAAAGACTCAGTTCATGTAGTAGCAAGTTACCCCTTAAGATTTTACCTTAAAAGCAGAGTACTTCCATTTGGCTCTCCACTGCCAGCTAGTAATAGTCTATCATTAAGTACTAGCCAGTGGCTCCAAACTGGCACGTACAGTAGCAGTAATTCTCTCTCAAATCACTCCACTGCCATCCCAGCAGCGATCAGATTTCAAAATCTTAAATGCTTAGTGAAGTTTGAGCATAGGAGAAGAGCAAAACCCTGAGATGTACAAAAAAGCAAGCTGCAGAAACAGCACTTTATGTTGTCTCCAGAGTCATTTTCATACAGTGTCGGGGTGTAGGCAGCAAAGGGACAGGGAAATTATGAGAAAGCACTTCAGAACATAAAGCACGGGTTTTTTTAAGGCTGCTTGCATGAAAAAGCACATTTTTTAACACTCCTTCTGTGGGGTTTAAAAATAACTAATCGAGTTGAAGCCTTTGGATGAGATGGGCTTTACAAGCGGCAATCCAGGACCTGTAGCATTTCTTCACTTTTAGGTGCAAGAGCTCTTTATAATCCTGCCACAGACTGTGGTCATACACCAATGGGAAGGTGCCTCCTGCCAGCAGGGACGGAGTTTGGCACGATGTGATCTCAGACCAAACTGCAGCCAGGCTTACAACCAAAGAATAGCTTGTGCTGGTGCTGGACCACCCACTGGCATTAAAGATTCCACAGCATTTTATTTCAGGAGTTGGTTCACACCATGGCTGTGGTGAAGCTCAGGTAACTGCATTCTGCCCTCTACCCTTCTCTTTGACATTTCAACTAGAAAGGTTATTTTTCATCTTCTCATGCGTAAAATGGCGAGACAGCATTCTGCTCCAAAAAGTGGGTAGACATTAGTGATGGAGAAGTGACCCTCACCTTCCCTTAGGGTGTCACATTGCACAAAATAGCGCAGTAACAGTGCTGACATTCAAAAGTGCAGAAGCACAGAGAGAAAAAGAAGCTCTAAACCAGACTGCAGAGCAGAGATTCTGCATTGCACAACCCTGAGAAGTGTATAACTTAAAATATGCTTAGTACTAGCATCTAAGTCTGCTTCAAGACTGGAGTGATCTTAGCTCAGTTCGGTCTGAGTCACTTTACAAGCGAGGTGAGGAAATCAAGGCAATTCAAACTGCAAATGCACGTACGCAGGTCTCATCCAGCTGAAGAAATCCCACTGAGATTCATATATGTGGTCCGTTTGGTTTTATTCCCCTACAGGCTCCCTGTCTAGCCTCCCAAAAGAACAAAATTAATTCCAGATATTGGCTTGCTCAGGCATACCAAAACATTTACAAATGTATATGGCAATTTACATATGTCAGCCCACGTAGAGCGCTGAGTCAAACCTACTGCCAATGCCTCTGCATTCCTCTTTAATGATTCCTAGGTACTGCCCTTCGCTCTCCTCCCTGAGCCCACGGCTGGAGGTGCCAGGAGAGCCGAGGCAGCTCCGGAGCAGCTCTCTGCTGCGTCACGCCTGATGAATTCATCGCAGCGATCTTCCCAGGTGAGGGAATAGTTAAAGCTTGCTGGGAAGCCTCTCAGCAGTGCATTTTTAAAGCTATTTCCTGACACCTCACCAGAAACACAAATCCCACTCAGTTTTCACTGCTAGTTATGTTCGTGTTTCCATGCTCTCCTCGCAGACTCTCGCAGGAAAGGCTTCTCTCACACCTGCTAAAGTCAGAAACTGCCACATGCTTCCCTGGTGACAAATACAGCAGATCCCGAGCCTTGAGCAGCGCCGGGCAGCCTGCATCGCCCAGCCTCAGCAGTCACCTACCCTACAACTATCCAAAGCTGAATCACCGAGAGAGGATGCAAGGGGGTGCAGCTGGACCTCTCTGGGGGCAGGAGCTCCACTAATGCCTCCGAAGGTCCCTCCCAGGTCTGTTCCTGCAGTACTAGCACTAACAGGTCCTGGCACAGGGTTGGAGCTGGGCATAACCATGTAATTAATGAAATTCTAGTAATTACTCTTTCTGTGCATTTTCTGTAGGGAAAGACATCCAAACCAATGGAGCATTTCATGTTGAAATCAAAACCTCATGTCTTTCTTGATCAGGAATGGAAAATGAGGACTTGAGGGTTTAAAGATATAACAAATTATGGGAGGCTGCAGGGACTGAGAATTCCTATCTCTGAGGATACTGACTGTTACAGCCCTGACCTTTTCTGCAAATACCATCTTCCCTTATAAAAATGTGGCTTGGAGTTTATTTAGAAGTTCTTTTAAAACAAAAAGTGATTTTTTTTTTTTGAGTCTGCAGTGAGGCTCTCCATGTAGATGGGGATATAGCTTTTTTTCTAAAGGTATCCCTCCGTTGATGGGAAGTGGTGCCCTAGGCGCAGTGCCACTCGACTGGATACACTGTCATGCATCTGAGTGGTTCTGGTGACACCACAGAGATCAGCTCTGACATGTGGTTGTGCAAGAGTGACCTCAAGAAGGTTGAAATCAAGCCTGAGTGCAAGAACAAAATGCCCCCATGGCAAAGACAGCACCAGCTTCTCTGGTGTCATCGGAAACAGCAGCTCATGCAAAGGCTAAAGCCAGGCTGCATTTTAACACAGCACAGGATCAGCCCTTCACTATCTTAAGACATTATAGCACATAATCCCTCTGTAAACCTCACTTCTATTTCTCAGATTCTCTGCAGTGTGTATCTGCTTTTCTCTATCCCGCAATCACACCGGGCTACATTTGTCACCCATGAATAATCCCACTTACATTGCAGAATCTCTTCCTACCCTGGAGAAAAAATGCAGTGGGAGGTGTGGGGAAGCTCAGTGAAAGCTGACAGCCAGGAGAGACTGGGAAAGGCCTAGAGAGTGCCTTATTTAGATGTCCTATTTTAAGATAAAAATGAAGAAGAACTGTGCACATTCAGCATTTTGTTAAACTGACATGAAATCAAGCCACTACGAAATCAGTTTGCAGAGGGGCGCAGCACACACGCTTCAAGCATTCTTAAAATCATTATAATTAGTATTTATAATTGTGCTAGCTCCAGGCTGTCAGAGGCTACTGATCCACAGATCACAAGATCGGACTCTTGGCCAAAAAGAGTTTCTATCGCCGCTGATAGAAGGAAACATCCTCCTTTGCTTCCACACATAGAAAAGAGTGCCTAGCTGGGCACTCAGCATTAACGCACTGCACAAGCTGCTTCTGAACAGCAATCACAGAAGTTATGTGGTTTTCTCTCACATCTACCACTTGCACTTGCTGATCCAATAGCTAACACTAACTGATGATGAGTCTGCAGAAGGCCATTAAAAGCATTTTGGCCTATATGGCCTATACAGAAAGGAGGAGTCAAAGCAGATAGGATGCCTTGGAGGCAGCAGAGGATGCCCAGGGAAGCTGCAACTGCTCTGCATGAAGGAACAGCTCCCAAAGTTCTGGACAGCCCACAGTGGCAGACAGCTGACTCTGCAGATTCCTGGAAGAGATGTATTTTGTGGCAATGCATATTACATGGACTAGTGAAAGCTGGACACAGTCAGTGATCCAGGACTGGTGAATGAGGATTGGATAATAATTAGAGGCCCAATCTTGTAGTAGGACATTGGGATTAGATTCCAGATGGAGCTGGGAATTTTCCTGGGCTGCATCAGGAGAAACGTGGCCAGCAGGGCAAGGGAGAGTATTCTGCCCCTTTACTCTACTCTCGTCAGACTCCACCTGGAGTACTGTGTGCAGTTCTGGAGCCCCCAACACAAGAGGGACATGGAACTGTTGGAGTGAGTCCAGAGGAGGCCACGAAGATGATCAGAGGGCTGGAGCAGCTCTCCTATGAGGACAGGCCACAAGAGTTGGGGCTGTGCAGCCTGGAGAAGAGAAGACTTCGAGGAGACCTTATAGTAGCCTTCCAGTATCTGAAGAGGACCTACAGGAAGGCTAGGGAGGGACCATTTACAGGGTCTTGTAATGACAGGACAAGGGGTAATGGGTTTAAACTGGAAGAGGGGAGATTCAAACTAGATATTAGGAAAGGGTTCTTTACAGTGAGGGTGGTCAGACACTGGCACAGGTTGCCCAAGGAAGCTGTGGCTCCTCCCTCCCTAGAGGTGTTCAAGGCCAGGTTGGATGAGGCCTTGAGCAACCTGTTCTAGTGGGAGGTGTCCCTGCCTAGGGTGGGGGGCTGGAACTGGATGATCCTTGAGGTCACTTCCTAAACCTAAACCATTCTATGATTCCACACAGGCTTATCAGGAATAGCCCTAACAAAATAGATGAGGCTGAAAATAATCTGTTCTCAACCATCTCACATTCAGAAATGCCTGGATCTGAAGCATGTTTTTTTTTGCAGCACTCCCTAAGCACAGACCATTTGCAAACCATGGAAGAGCAGGCAACCCATAGTGTCTTTCAACAGCACCCAGAACTGCATGGCTCTTAAAATATGACAAAGATAAGGCTTGAATGGTGCTTTGAAAAACCTGAAATAAAGCTTACTACACTTTATAGCATTATATAGGATACTGCTTGAATTCTGGCCATCCTACACATAACAGCATCTCCCTTTCCTTCTGCTGGAAAGTGCAGCTTTAGTACTGCCTGGAAAAACCATCAGGCTCTCTCTTCACAGGAGGAAAGACTAGATATACCCTCCCAGTGAAGACAGTATCAGGGTGATACCACTTACATGGGAAAATACAGCAACTATTCTGAGTAATAGCAGAGAAGTCAGAAACTTGAAAGGGTGGAGTTAAAAAGGACCAGGAGACAGTACTGAGAATATCTGATGATGCCGTTTAGGCACATAAGCTCATTTAGGAGCTTGCTTGGAACAAGCTGTTCTTACAGTAATGCCAGACTGAGCAGAAACAAGAAGAGCATTAAGGTCCAGTTGACAAATAATTTGGTCAAGCCCTCCCTCATGAGACTGCCAGCTAAATTTGTAAACACTGGAGGTCAGGTAAACACACAGATGTTGCAATTTATTGGATTCACATTCCTCTGGCAACTCACCTATGTTTTCTTCTGTGAGGACTAAGGGTTTGAGTGGATGGTGGGCAGCTAAGAGGAGGATCGTGTTCTCCACCAGCACAAGGCACAGGCAGGACAGAGAGGGCAGAGGCTCCAACAGAAAGCCTAAACTTTGGAGGAAAAAGAAACTCCAGTCCCAAAGCAACACCCATCCTTACCTTTAAAGAAAAAATGAAAGTACTTTCCAAACTTTGCAGTCCTTTCAAGGATGAGAAAATGAGTGAACTTAAAATCCTTCAGGGGCCATAAAACCTGCCAAGCCATGACAAACCAAGGGACCGATGGATTGCTTTGGAGCAATATCAATAGGCAGGTAGGGAATAACCTGAGAAGTGGCTCATCTAGCATAGGCACGGTATGTGGCCAGTACCTGAGAGCAGCAGAGTGAGACACCGTGCTGCTGGAAGGACAGCTACAGAGAAGGCACAGGCTAGTTTAGTTCAGCAGCCTCACCACAGCCCTAGTCCCTGACTGCAGACCGCATGAGGCACGTTTGCTGTGGTGAGTACGCTCTGTCCTTAGGGCTGTAACCCTCAGAAGCCACTCACACTCACAGCTGCTGTGGAATCCAAGGTTGTCCTCTGGCTGTGACTGCAGTGCCACAGGTGTAGATGCACCATGGTAGCCTCCTAGTAATGCTTACGCAAGCCTGGCTCTGATACGCTGGGTGGCAAACACACCCTCAAACACAGCTCACTCCTCTGCAGAGACACCCAGAGCCAGTCCTAGGGACGTTCTAACGGGACTGGCAAGTCTGCAGCCACATGACACAAGGGCTGGTGCCCCCCCAGTATTGTTTATGGTATTGGATAACTACAATATAATTCTGACTGCAATCTCACAACCCTCCAAAATTACTGCAAAAGCATCAAGCTGTTCCAAACTGTGTGCTCCCAGTTACCAAAATATAAGCAACTTGCTCTGGGGCATTTCAGTTGGATGTGAGTTATCAGCACTCTGGTAGTGCACAGCATCATCAGGAGCTGTGATGCCCATGACATCATCTCACAGGTTACAGTGACAAAACCTGCAATTAGCTGAAATGCTGCTACTGGCAGTAATAGTACAACAGGCCCCAGGAGAGGCTGCTATATCCTTGTATGAAAACAGCAGAAAAAGACTTAACCAGACCAGGGGAAAAGGTGGAGAAGGAAAAATAGAGACATCAGCTCTCTTCTACAGGATGGACAGTACTGATTCCCTCTCAGTACTGTCCATAAATGGAGTAAATCCGTAGCAAAAACAGAGAGGGAAAGAGAGAGAGAATACATCGACAATCGTGTTTGCCCCTGTCCCACAGACTGGCTTTATTAAATGCTCAGGGAGGGAGGCACCAGTTGTCTGCAAGTCTAAGTTTTCTCTCCTGATTGTGACCATGTCATCAGCTTAGTTTCAGTAGCTCTATACCTAACACCTGACTGAAGACTAACATCACAGTAACTGTGTCTCTAAAGCATTGGAAAGAAAGAAGGCATAAAGTCGTAAAGCCACCTGTGCAACACACGGCCCTGCAGTCCAGATGCTTTCAAGCTTCCAAAAGGTAAGGATCTGGGGTCTATTCCTGCTGCAGAGCCATACTTACAAGGCAAATAGAAAGAAAGCTATCAGAAAAAAGGTACAATGAAAGCAGAGACTGGATTAGCTGCCTTTACCAGCTTTGGTCTCTTTTTATCAGATAGATGGAATTGCCACCAAAACAAAGGCCAGGAAGGACAATACTGCTGTATCCAGGCTCAAGAAACAGTTGCTAAAGCCCATCCACGGTGGAAAATAGAGCTGTGGGAGCATTTGCCAACTTCCTCACATCAATAGTCAGGAACTGCGCAATCAGCCAGGAGAAGGGTGGGTGGATCAGCCCAATGTTAACAAGCCCAGCTGGCTCTGCCTTGCACCCTTCTCAATAGTTTCCAAAGACAGGGCAAAGATTTACCATAAAGAGACCCTGGGGCACTGACACATTATTTTATTTCTGGTTTTGAACTTCAGAAACATCCAGGATTTGTGGATGTGTGCCGTCGTTCACACCAAGTGAATTTACCCAGGGTCCCTGTTTCAGACACATCAACCTTGGAAAGCTTCAGTGCCTGCTTTCCATCTGACAGCAGCACAGCTGAACAAGAGATGCAAAACTAATTGTACGCAGAAGGGAGCCAAAAAGAGATTCCAGCAACATGAAAACCAGAGGGAAATGCCAGAGTCATGCTAGCTGCGATCAGTATCTGTGACCCTTCATTTTCCAAGAAGTAGCAATGATAAGGCAGCTCTGTCCAGGTGAAAGATATCAGCAGGGCTAATTGTAGCTGAGCAGACTGATTCTCATGGCAATGCTGTTATCTCCCTGGATTCCAGCTCCCAGCATTGCTGTCACTGCTCATAATATGCAGCAGCAAGAGAGAGAGAGAGAGAGCAAAAGGGAAAGGAAGGAGAGAAAAAATTAAGAAGAAAGAAACAGAAAGGGAAATAACAAACAGAAGGGGCAGTGTAAGAATAGTCAGAGAAGAAAGGGAAGGAACAGAGAAGATATGGAAAGAAGGGAAGGCAAATGGGAACCCTTAGCTGCTCTACAATTTCATCTTAAAGGTGTTTCAAGTGAGTGGAGCCGAGAGCAGAAGTTGTTCACTGGAGGAGGTTGGCAGGAGGCAGATTCAACTGCTCTCTTCCCTGAGGAAGTACATCTTCTGCATGGAGACACAGGGTAGATGCAGGAGGCACAGAGAGTAAAGGAATTACTCCAGAAACATTACTTCTCCACTGACTCTTCTGGCTGCTTGCTGCATGTAAAAGACTCACAAAGGTTGGGTTGGTTTTTTTTTAATGCAATAAAAAAAGGGAAGGGAGCCACTAATGAGCTGGTAATGAGGCTTAGCCTGTGCACACAATATAGCACAGCAGAGGAAGGCTGCTCTAGTCTCTGAAAACTCCGCCCCAAAAGCTAAGAGTTGTCCTTGTTCAAAGGAAGGAAAACCCAAAGCACTGATAACTTTGCATCCACCACCAATACATCCCCCGGTATTTCTGCAACCACTCACCAGTTTTCTTCCCCCGCCACTGCCCATCCTTTACAGTGCCCAACTTGATTTCCAGATTCAAACGGGCATGAGTTCTGGGCAAGCTGCCCCCACGCATTCCCCAGGCCATGCCCTGTGCACACCAGGAGTTGGCTGTGCACGTGCCCAGCCAGCTGGACCTGTCAGACCTGCTGTGGTTGGCAGCTGGGTCTGGGCCACATGATTATGACTCTTGTTTTTCCTCCTCAGATCCAAGTAAATACATGGTACAAGAATCCACGGACCAAGGAGGTGACGCTCAAAACAGCCACAGCAAAGGATGAAAGAAGCAGTGAGAAGTGAGTCGTTCAAGAACATGCAGCAGGAACAACAGCAATGCCTAGTGCAAGATGAAAGACATTCATTGCTAAATAAAAGAGCCAACTGATACATGCTGTGTTATCCAACACATCCACCTGGGGCTGATAGCTATGACCCAGGACCTCTTGGAGACTGTTGGCATTCTGGAGCAGCAGTTGAAAGCCAAGTAGGACACCTAAGCTTGCAAAACTGACTACAGGCTTATTCTAGGAGCAGCACCTGATGCCCCAGGCTGTCTCCCCATGCAAGGATTCCACTCTATGCCAGGGAAACACCTCCACGCAGTATTTAGAAGCAGTTGTGTGGGCTCTGAAAAGTCCAAACCCCTCAGAACAGCTCCTAGGGCCATGTGCTTTAGGAAAAAATATCAATGAGGATAAGAGCAGGAAACAAGACATTGCACTTAGTCAAGGCCAGCACCATCCACCAAAACAGTGTCAGCTTAAAAACAACCTGCTGGGTTATGTATAGACAGCCAATGGGTGCTAAAGGTGTAGATAAGCGGTAACTTATTTATTGTGTTTTGTTTATCATTTCACCCACACACATTTTAAACATCATCAGAAATAGAATCAAGCTTACACCTTAGTCTGTTGAAATCCTTTGCACTAGAGGGGAAAATTGCACAACTTGTACCTGATGACAGCATTTTCAAGGGAAGTCAAACTGCTGAATTGGTGGAAGCCAGAGACCATGAGCAGAACATGACAAAAAGCTCAACAAGATTTTGATGAAAATAACTTTTACTGCAAGTATGGGGGGGGGGGGGGGGAAGGAAACAAACCCAAATCAAATTTGCTCCTTCTGATTTACTCCATCTACTCGACTGAGGCAATTTATCATTCAGGTGTTAATGAGCTGAAAAGTAGTAAGTTCTTTGCCTTTTCTAGACATGAAATGGTATCTCAGAATGCATTCTGTTAGTACCAAACCCCTGAAGACCCTAACTGGGACAAACACCTCATTTAACTCAATTACTATATCAGCTTTACAAATAGAACAGGCCTCTATATACTTACTTTGGTTATGCTCCCTTCCTGGAGATGTTCAAGGCCAGATTGGATGAGGCCTTGGGTAACCTGCTCTAGTGGAAGGTGTCCCTGCCTATGGCAGGGTGTTGGAACTGGATGATCCTTGAGGTCCCGTCCAACCTAAACCATTCTGTGATTTGTATCTGCTTGATATATTAGATAGTTTGATTTAGGTAATAATTCCTTCTTGTTAATTCTTTTCTGAATTCCCATTTTACTCCTCATACCTTTTAAGATAAATCACAAAAGAAAAACAAGTCAGGCCTTTTTTTCTTAAAAAAATACGGTGTTGTGCATAATTTTCTTACATAATAAAGTGTCCTCATGAGAAGATGAATAAACCTTTGATGAGTTGTATAACTGTAAGTGAGTACAGGTATGGCAAAAAACAGAACAAATGTAGTATGAGGGCTGTCTTTAGGGCTCTGACCTATGTCCTCTGGTCAGCTACAGCAGGCCAGTTTAAAATGGCCAAAAGATTTTGCTGTGGTTTGCTGGTGGTCACCACTCCTGGTGCAATACAGGCATCACAGGACATGCACCCCTACTTCAGGAGTTCCAGAGAGGAGTTTGTTACATCAGCTTAAGTCATCAACAAAGGTCAGTTTGGACCTCCCCTTGAAAAAGCTATCAGGCTGGAGAACTGTGTGCAGTTCTGGAGACCCCCAACACAAGAAGGATATGGAACTGTTAGAGCAAGCCCAGAGAAGGGCCACAAAGGTGATCAGAGGGTTGGAGCATCTCTCCTATGAGGACAGGCTACAAGAGTTGGGGCTCTGCAGCCTAGAGAAGAGCAGGCTTCGAGGAGACCTTTTAGTGGCATTCCGGTATCTGAAGGGGCCCTACAGGAAGGCTGAGGAGAGACTATTTACAAGGTCTTGTAATGACAGGACAAGGGGTAATGGGTTTAAACTGGAAGAGGGGAGATTCAAACTAGATGTTAGGAAGAAGTTCTTTACAGTGAGGGTGGTCAGACACTGGCACAGGTTGCCCAGGGAGGTTGTGGCTCCTTCCTCCCTGGAGGTGTTCAAGGCCAGGTTGGATGAAACCTTGGCCTCATCCAAATGGAAGCACAGCTAATCCTGTCCCACAAGAACATGAAACAGGGAACTGGTGAGCAGTCATACCTTAAACTCCTGCAACTGCATTCACCAGAGCACATTAACCAGAAAGTCTGGCTGTGAGCAGTCTTGACAGTGAGAACCAGGACTTCTGCAAGGAAGTAGCAACCATCTACGCCAGGGCAGGGCACAGACAGACATCCAGGACATAGCATGGGAACATCAGTGACCTTCATCACTCAGATATATGCCAGCCCAGCATGCTCAAGTCAAAGTTGCCTTTTCCTCCTGTGCACGGCACAGAAAAAGCCACAACAACATGGAACAGGCAGATAAGGAAGTTCTACCTATATTGCCCTGACACTACCATACCTGCAGAGCAGGCAGGAGATGGAGGAATATCACCAGATAGTTTTCCCCGGGTGGGAAGAATCAGTGCACATTAACTGCAACCCACAGCCCACTCGAGGGTTGTCAGAGCTCAGCAGACCTCCTTTGCCCTGCCCCACCAGGACCCCCATACTGCCGGCAGCTGCTGCACCCACTGAGAGCCATGGCACAGCCTTTGTAGGGAAGGCCCTGTCCTCCAGCAGCGATACTTGCTGCTGCCTGCCTCTGAGAAGCTCTTTTCCCTGTTCTGCAGCACCACCTTGCAGCAGGAGGGAGGAGAGCAGCTTGCACAGCACCAAGAAGGTCACGGCAGTCTGGGCTTTGGTGGCAACCAGAAGCGAAACAGAAGACAGACGGAAGATTTTGGTTAGGGATGGAGCATTACAATTTCTAGCATGCCAGGCAAATCCCAGCATCAGCGTTGGGGTTCTTCTGAACTTCAGCATAGTTTGCAGGATTCAGTATTTTCTTCAATCCTGCCCTCACAGCCCCTTTTCTGCCTAGCTACATTCGTTGTCACAGCTTTTCACCCAGCTAAACCCACGAGATATCTGCTGTATTCTTTGCTTGAACCTCTCTGTGAGCATTGCTCCCAGAACAGCCTTCCAGCAGCCATCAACCTGCTCTGCACCAGCCCAGCCACATCCCTAACACAAGGAATCAAGTGTGACTTCTCTGAACAAAGGCACCAGCAGGAGTCTAAAAGGTCTCTATGTCACCACAGCCTCTAAAATATTGTTGCCCAGCCCCAGACTTTCCATGTGCTCTCTCATGCAGTTTTAGAGCACTAGGGAGAGCAAAGGATGCAACTGAAACCATAGCAGCAACAGCAAAATGACCTTTTATGCTCTTTTACTTCCCACTGCTTAGGCAATATCAGACGTGACGAGAATGGAGAGAGGACACAGAGCACATGGAGGCGTTTGCTTCAGGTTTGCAGTTTGAGGACACCTTTTTAGGTCTTCTTACTTCTGGAGACAAACTCAGCCTTCTCCTGTCAGTGTCTAGATTTGTCAGATAATTCTAGGAGTAACAGCAGAGGAGGTGCAAATACTTAAAACAGAAAGAAAATTAATTTAGAAGCACCCAAAAAATGGCCAGTGTGCTCTGAAACTTTGAGCAAGCGCTAAGTGATTTTTTTTTTCAAGATGCTTTTTAGTAAAAGAAATAAAAGATTTTAAAGACTATTTTCAGGAAAGTTACACTCAGCCCATTTGTGTCATCAAGTCTGAAGCTAAGGGTATTTTTTTAACAAGAAAAATAATTCAACTGTACTATAACAACCTATCACCAAGGCATCAGATTTGTTCATTCTCCACTAAAAGCAAAGCAGAGTGGCATGCTACTGGGAAACAGGGCAAAGCTCATCCTCCTGCACACTGCAGGCTGCATTTGCCCCTTTGTGCCAGTCACTGTAAGTGTACCTAAAAAAAATTATTGCTATTTAAGAGAAAAGAAAGAAAAATGGAGCTCTTAACCAGAGGAGGGCTGAGAACAACCACCACGTTGTGTGCTGACTCCCGAGGGCAAAGCCTCCCCTGCTGTTGGCAATGCCAATTTCTCCCACGCGGCCAGATTTGCAGGCAGCAGTGGGAAAGGAGCATAAACTGTCTCTGAACTCAGTGGGTCGCAGAGGACACAGATTATGGCTGGGATTACCAAAGTTAAGGGCATTTTCTGAAATTATTGTTTTGGGCTTTGGAGGGTTTTTTTGTTCCTGTGGCATCTTTACCCACACACCCTGGTGCTCCGGACTCTGCATGTCCCAGATTTAGCTGCGAGCGCAGCTTCAACCTTTCATGAGATGCAGTCCTCCTGCTCCCTTCCTGCAGTACCTTGCTGTCTTCACTTGAAGGCAACCTTGCACCACACATATCTATAAGCAGACCCGGGCCGGGAAGGGACCGCAGGCACTTCATCCAACATACCTTGCAGGTGGAGAGAGGCTCAACCCCACGCACAGAGGAGGAATATCCAAATTGTTCTTGTTAGGTTAGATTCATCAACATTTGCACCCTGATCACTGTTCATTTGGCTCCTCTAAATTCGATTTTGCTCTGATCCCAGTCACGTGAAGTGCAGGAAGGAGATGACCTGCAGCTGCGTGGGGAGCACACGTGTCCCTGATCCCTCCACACTCACTGCCTACTCTGGCTCTTCACTGAAAGCATCAACGGCGACCACAATTAATAGCAGGGACAGACCATGTGCTCAGTCTTAAGCGAGGACAGAACACACTAGAAAGTATGCAGATAAGAGTGATATTTCCTAATCAGTTGTCCCCAAGGAATTTTATCCCCGGATATTTGGGGAGCCAGTTATCTCAGCCATTAGTGAACTTGTGAGGGACAGGTGAGATACCAGCAGACGGGCAAAGGGCAAAGGTAGCCTCTTCTCTTCAAAAGCAGGGGACAGAGGGAATCAGGCAATTATAGAACTGTCTCCCTAACTGTGATGCCAGGAAAAATATTGGGATAAATAAATATCTGAGAAAAGAAAAAAAATATAAAGAGCAGGCCCCATGGGCTGACCAGTAATAAGTAGTGCAACGCTGTAATGTGTTTTATGCAGAAAAGATGTATACAAGGAAGTGCAGTAAAGAATAATTTAAGCCTTTAAACATGTATTTTCCAGTCATTTTAGGGAACAGGCACATTGATAAATTGTATACCTCTACCTCTTGACACTACTTTGGAAAGAACAACCAATAACATTACTGTTTCTTAAGCCGCACTTATGAAACCACTCTTCAAAGCAGAGCAGTATTTAACATTTTCTTCTTTTCCTTCTGCTCAAAATGACCATCTGGCAACAGACTTTCTGGAACAGAGCCTTTTCTCTGGTTTCTGTTTGGGGACAAATCTGTGCCAACTTCCAGCAGTTCAAATGATTTAGGTTTGCAGAATATAGTTCTCTTCTGAAACATACGTGGGCTTGAAATCAAATTCAGATACTGAAACAATCTGGTGTGAAGCAAGCTGTGGGTTACCATGCAGTTTCCTCTAGGTGCACACAGCATGTCAAGCTAGAAAGATTTGCATTCCCTTCCACACAGTACAGGCTAAGTGGTGAAATCTGTATATTATCCATAGATGCTTTACTTACCCTGAACTACCTCATCAAACCTATCTGAAGTTTAATTTAAAACTTAATTTAAAACTCCTTTGAAACCATAGGATTCCAGGTCGTCCTCAGATATAGTGAACATAATTATGGTCAATTAATTTCTCTTTAAGAAAAAACAACCACATTCAAACTTCAAGAAGCTAAGAGGTCTCAGAGACAAAACTTCCCATTTCAGGAGGATGTGGGAGTCTGGGAAGACAGTGTAATCTATGTCTAAAGGAAGAACAATGTTCTGTGTACAACAGCCTATGCTGATTTTAGAAGCAACATTTAAAACTTTTAAGAGCGAGTGCATATGCTCAGCTGTCAAATGTTTAAGAGAGGGCCTAAGACACAAACTGAAAAAGAGATACATCTCATGGCCTGCCCTGCCTCTCTAACTCTCTAGTCCCTATTCCACCTGGTCTGTGGGCAGAAAATCATGGGAACTTAGATGTAAGACTACAGCTACAGTTCGGTAACTTCAGGACAGGCTTCTGATCTTTTTCCCAGTTGTTCCCGCACACTGGTGACAAAGCTTTCCAACCTGGCCGTGTCCATCTAGGGCACAGGAGCAGGAGAGAAGCTGCAGCAAACGCGAGGAGAAAGCAGCAGCAGCGTGAGGGTGGAGCTGGGCTTTCCAGGATGAGGATCGCTGGAGGATTAAGCAGAGGACAGGAGTGTGGCTCCCTCGGGAATGCCACCGACTTCCCCTTGCTTCTCAGGAAAATCTCCACGAAACGATCACTGAAATAAACCCCAATATTTTCTTAAAGGTCTCATCTTCCTGGGTCTAAAATTTGGGAGATCTTAGAATATGTTATAAACGGATTAAAAATCTCTTTGCCTTTATTGGTGGTAGACAAACTGTGGCTAAACTGTGTTTTCAAGGAAAGAGGTTGGTGTCTAAGTGGAGGAAAAGACAGAGGCAGTCTTTTCACCTTTGCAAACAGAATGAAATACAAAAATGAACATCCAAACCCAGGAGAAATTAACTTACTTTTAACATTCCTCTCATCTGTAACAGTCCCAGCTTTTATTTCAATTTATTTGATCTACTAAAGTCGAAGGCCTGAGAAAGAAAAAAAAGTTCAAATCATAAGATCCTGTTTCCTCTTTTCCAACAGCCCAGAAGGCAGTGCACAGCTTTCACTGAAGTGTTAACCTGTGCTTCATCTTTCCCATTAGGAAATGGCCACCTTTCAAGACAGCCCAAAAGGAAAAAGAAATAGCTTCCAGTAAGCCTGAAAATAATGTTGCAAATTGATTGCATTGATATTTTGTTTTCAGGGGAGTGTAATAAAAGCAATACCACAACGGTTACAGCTCAGTCCACACCACGATGGTGTGCAAGTGCTACACAAACCCACACAAAACGGCAGTTCATGCTCCAAAGACCTTCCTATGAATGGCAAAGAGATGAAGGGGTCTTATCACTGTCTTGCAGGTGAAACATTCAGATTGGGGTGCCCCCAGCAGCATGCCTGTTTAGCTAGTGCAATTACAATGGCTCTAATTCAGGGGAGGCACTGGGAGCACTGCCTCAGCACTGCTGAAGCCACACCATGGAAAACCAGACACTTACCTAAATCATATCACTCATGGGCTGTCTGTAAAGAGCCTGCAAAAGACTGAGGAGCAGAACTATATATTCTGAGAGCCATTCCAGTGGTTAAAATATAGGCTGGGCTTTCCTTGAAATGGCAGAGAGGAAAACCTCATATCATTTCCAGTAAGGATGTTTTGTGCTGGCTCTTGATACGTGCTGAACTGACATCTAGATCTTGCATATCCTGCTCATCATAGGTCTGTCAGGGCTTGGTAATTTTTAGCAGCCAGCTGAACAAGCTGGATCTAGCAGATAGGTGCTAGGTGTGTTTTCCAGTTTAGGGGTATCACACTACAGGAATGCAGTAGTTCTGTTGAGAACAGTGTTGGAAGGACATGGCTCTCAAATATGGGACAGCCACTGAATCTTGCTGCTGCCTATAGCTGCAGACATGACCACCTCCTGCCAAAGAGCAAATAAAGGATGCTTGCCATGCTGAAATTAATAGCAGCCTGGTTTGCCTTCCTGCCAGACAGGCTGTAATCTAATCACATGTCCTGTGGCCTTACCCAGCATCACTCCCCTCTACTGTCACATCAGGGATTCCTCAGCACCCATCATAGGTACATTCGGGCTGGAAATTGCTTTGACAAAGGAGATGAGCAGGCACAGGTAGAGATTACTGCTTTCCTGGAATTTCCTAGACTGTTGTATACATGCTCAAAAAGAAAACAAATGCTCCAGGCACTGGTGCCCTCCACAGAAATTAGTTTATCAATCCTTCCTCTGACATCCCCATCTCTCTGTGGATCTTACCCAGCACATTTTGCTCAGATCGCCTCTGTCATTAGCTTTGTTCTGACATCACTGCTAGCCTTTTGGATCCATGAAATTCAAAATGGTGTGTTGAAGAAGCCAGATAAGAGAAACTAATGAACCTCCTTTCCTTGGACAACTTGCTCAGGCTGTATTTCACCGGATTAAAACAGGGTAAGTTCCAGTTCCATGTATGTGGACACAGACAACAGATGGAATCAGGCAGGAGCACAAGACACTGCTCTCTATTAGAAGAGAGTTTGCTGCATAGATAGCTGTCAGCTCCTTGGACCTGCCAGTTGTGCTTTGGCCACAGCCAAACTGCAATCTATTGGCCATGTCAAATGTCCCGTTTCCCCAGGTCTGCAGTGCTCAGAGAAAAGAGGATCCAGACAGTGCTTTATCTGGGTGACATTTTTCTTTTCTGAAATCAGTCGGGAACAATGTGTTCAGCTATTGCCAGAAAAGATGGCCAACAGCTATTGGCATCATCAGCCCCTGGGTACGTGGTTTCCAAACTGACAAAAGGGATGACAGATTCATATTAATTCCAGTCAGCAAATGGATTATAAATACTCCCCCAGCCAGTTGCCACCTGATAGGACTGTGCTTGAGTCCTCCAGCTGTAGAAGGGAGTTGTCAACTCTAAATTTACCCACCAGCATGTATCAAATAAAACATACTACTCTGTGATCCTTGGTAGATGCTTGTGCTGTGGCCCAGCACAGATTAGACCAGAAACTGCTAGTTCCATCAACCAGACAGACATCTCACTATTGCTTATCTCAAGACTCCAATGGCAGAAAGGAGAGAGGGATGGGTTTGACAGGATGAGTTGGTGTATTGGTCATGCAATTGCCACAGCTGTCCCCTCGTGTCTGAGTTACTAAAGTGAACAAAAGCTAAGCCTGCCTAACACCTTTCTGATGAGGTAACGGCTTCTGTTCCTAGGATAGCCTTTCCCATCAGAACAGTGCACCACCACAGCTGATACAAGTAAACCCACTCCAAAACGGGGTGTTCAAAACCAGACAGAGCTGATACAAAGCAGACTGAGATAGTATTCTCTGTGAAAAGCAGTAGGCAGAATGCTAAAAGTTTGTGCTTATGGACTATTCACTTGAGGAGCCATAATTAGAAGGATTTAAGTTTTACAAACCAGAAAGTAAACAAAAAGAAAGTGAGGAGGTCCACTTTTTTTTTTTTTCCTGGCCTTAGAATGGTCCCAGTGTCTGCAAATTGGACAGATACACAAGGTGCTAGTGGCACGTATCTGTGATAGATGCTTTCATTTGGGTAAAAAAAAAAGGAGGGGGGGTGTCTACCTGGGCAGAAGGACAGTTTGTAAACACTCATTTGAGGGCACTTACCTAAAGTAACCCTCCTTTTTGTCCTGTTGCTTGTTCACACACAAAAAAGGTTCCATGCTTATCAGCTGGAGAAAGCATCTCATCCCTGTTGCTCTATAGCCACAGACAAAATCTGCCTCAGTTACACAAAGACTGGGAGTTACTTGGCTGTTGTGAGCTGCATGACATTCTGCTTTGCTTTCGGTTCTTTCTAATTTCATGCCCAAGTTATTCTCTCTTGATGCTCCTGAGAACACCCAGCCTCTCAGGCAGCAGCAAGAGCAATCCTTCTGCTCATCATCTGCACCCACACTCTCAATACCCTCCAACCCCCAAACCATGCGAGCTCTGAGGAATCCCAGGCAGGGCTGCAGGTCCCATGAGGTGGCACTTGGCCACAGAGGGATAGTCCACACAGCCCAACAACCAAGTGGCTGCTTCTGGACAGAGAAGGCTCTCCCACCTAAGGGAGATATGCCCTGTATTTCCTTTATTTTCACCTACTCTGCAGTATTTAGCAGTGTACCCAAAATGGTACCTCTCCACATTCTGGAAAGCCTCAGTGGAGAGCAAGGCTGAAAAATGATGCATCACAAAAACCTGAGAGACCTTTGCTTTGAGAAACTGCAGCACATCTCTGCATTTAGAAAAAGATTTGACCTTGTGCCTTTGGACCAGGAACAGGCATTTTTATCACCTACATAAGAATTATCCTAAACGTAGCCACGTCATACACTCTTCTAAACAGCTTTTCCCCCATGCTATCTACACACATGGAAGATTGTATCAGCTTCTAACGTCAAAAGTACTTTTCACTCATACTGCAGCTATATCACATTGCGTATCCCAAATCTGTGGATGCTTTTAACTTCAAACTGTGCACTTCAATTTCTTTAGGCAGCAGAGCTAAAGCTCCTGGATTGCTCCCTCCCTGTGTATAGGATAGACAAAACACTTGGGTACACCTGGAATAAAAGAGGAACTGAGAATCTCTGGAATTTGGCAGTTTGCTGTGCAACAAGGCCTGGAGCTCAACAGGAAGGGTAATACTGAATGACGGTTGCACAAGCACTGTGTACCCAGTGCACTCATGAGACAAGGTCTTTAGGGGAAAAAAAACAAAGCTGAGATTAAACCAAAAGTTTGATGGGAATGCCTACAACAGGGTATCACACCCTGAGTGCAGAATCCCTGACTTTGCAGCTTGCACAATGTCCCTTTTGCCTCATTTTTGCTGGTGTGTGATAAACAGAAGCAGTAGTTCAGTGACTCTAATCATACAACAGTCATTTTCAACAAGCAGATTTACTTCAGGGCTGCTAGAGCTTGTCACACAAAATTATTCACATCAAAATGCAGAGTATTCTGCAGAGTCTTGAAGGATATTTTATCCTACTGGAACTTTAATCTAGTTAATGCTAAGAAGTCGTTCAGGATAAAAGTGGTGAGAATGAGAACAGAAGACAGAGTCAACTAAACAAACAGATCTACTCTATTTCCATTAGATCTCAACCACAGGGTTACACCAGCAGTAACAAGTCTGTTGTCTCCTCCTGCACACCACCTGAAGTCTCAGCACTAACACAGCTGAGGATCAGAGGTTTCACTTTCCTGATGAAAATGTAATTCCCAAGACAGGAGACACACGATCATTTTCTGCTCCGCTTTGCCACAGCTTCCACCACCTTAGAGCACTGCCTGACTGTGAACTACTGGATCAGATTCGTATTTTGTAAATATTATTGTTATTTCATGAACTTTGACATCAATGAGAGAAAAGCTAGAAAGGCTGGAGTATGACACAATGGTTTTGAGCTTGGCTGCTATTTGTCCATTTCTTTAAAAGTGGGGAGAGAGAAGGAAAAGGATAGTTTAGAATTGTGGTTAAACACATTTTTTTCACTAAAGGCATTTAGGGGGTTGCCTTTTCTTTGTTTATTCTTCTCTGGGACTAAGTAAAGTCACGTTTGTAAACATAGGACATCCTTCTTTTCTTTTTTAAATACTGAAATTTTAAGAGTCATCCTAGACAGGGCTCTGACTTTTTTGAGCAAATTCATCTTTCAGAGTGTTTCCTTGTGACCTAAGAAACTGTTTTTCTAGTCATGCCATTTGGATGTACATTTGTTCGCTTTCCAGGAACAGTTCCATTTTGTGACTTTTTTTCTTTTAAATCACAATATCTAGTGGAGTTCCTACTTTGAGCCTCAGTTCTGTTGTGGTATTTCAAGCACATGAGTGATACTTGTAATTCAGATATTTAAAATTTGACTAGCACTTTAGGATGTTACTGAATCTGCCCCTTCACACTTCCTTATTTCTGTTCTGGTGGGTTACTGTCTTTTTACTTTTCCTATAAATTGATATCCAGCTTGAGTACACACAAACTAGAGACACATTTTTACCACACTATGTTTTAACAGGATGATCAGCGCAGATGAGTGCCCTGGCTGAAAGCATAGGTGTCCATCTCTCTCTGGGATGGACTCTGCCAAACAGGAGAGCTGGAAGCCATAGGATAGCTGCTCCTGAACTACATGTATGGGACTATATAAAAAGGGATTCAGCTTCTGTTGGAAACAGTGAGATGAAAAGACCTCAGAAACTTCAAGACAGAGATTTTCATATCCCAAGGCTGGCTGTGCCTAAAACATGTTTCTAAACCCAAGTTGCTGCAGTGAGGATCCTGGAGGTTTCTGTATCTCTCAGCTGAGGCTGGAGGTCGGGAGTGCATCGCCCAAGCGAGTGTCAGGGGCACAGAGGGTGCAGACGGAGAGCTGGAAGGGAGAAGGCATCTGGGAAGAAGCAGCACAGAGCCTGACAGCTTGGAAACGGCCAGATGTTTTCATCATTATGGAAAAAATCTGCTGGTGCCTCTTTGCCCAGAGAAACACTGGAGGAGGAAATATCCTCTTGAGCTCTGATCATGCCTGCATATTAAAACTGTGATGAGCCAGGGTCAAAAAAAATATCAGAAATGGGAGGGATTTTTTCTGACTCCAGCTCTAACATTTAATGTGAAGGTGCCTTGAAAGGCTGCAGTGCCTCCCCAGGGATCTATTCCTGATTTACTGCCTCAGAAAGATGAAGAAAAGGGGCCTAAAAGATGGGCCCAAGTGATATTTCTCCAACACCACCACACCCACCCCAGCTCTCCCTACTGCCTCCAGCTGCAGCAGGTGCTGCCCCTGCGGTATTCAACCCTAGGGACATGTAACCCTGAAGCTGCATAGCTCCGGCTACATGCAGCTCAGGGCTTCCAAGGAGTCTGAACACAACAACATACAACCAGGGGCTGCAGACCCCTGTGCCGGTTTACAAAATTATTACTGAAGGAAGCCAGCTGTCCTCCTAGCCCTACACGTCTCTGTACACCCCAAGCCCCTGGCTTAGTGCCATAACCCAAACCAGGAGACATCCAAGAGTAAGACCCAGATCTGGGGTTTTCAGGCACAGCAGGTAACAGGTTCCATGCTTTCCTTTCTCTCTCTTCATCTCTCCCATCTCTCAGTGCCCATTTCAGCCCAAGCATCCCGACCAAGCTGCAAGACTCCAGAATATGACCAACCCCTTCACTTGGGCTGCCCTAGAGCTCCCCCGGGCAGCTCGTTGGAATTCATCCCTCCCCATGGATCTCTTTCTCTAAAGTCGCGCGGGCCCGTCCCTCGACGGCTCCTCTCACTAATTTTCGCTTTCAGAAATTAAAGTTACTGTGCACCAAATTAGTCTGCCCAGAAGAGTGCAAAACCGTAAGGAAACGCCAAGAAAACGCCAAACCTTTCAATTTCTATAAGAAATAAACTAAGTGTGTGAAATCAAAGGGAGTCTGCAGTTTCGCGCATTTCACTTGATTTTTTTTTTTTCTTTAATTGACAGAGAAGGTGGGCAGCGGCTGGGCTTGGGAAGGGACGGCAAAGCCTTCAGACTTGGCAGGGAGCAAAGTAGGCACCACGGCACCGGCACAGTACTGCCGGGGCACGGAGGAAAACTACATTTTCTAAACGCTGCCCTTTAAGTGGTGCTTTTCCCTCTACCGCTTTAAAACGGGCTGATAATTCACGCAGGAATTGGGAAAGAAATGCAGATCTGGTTTTATTTAAGCGACTTTCTTTTGACATGTAAAAAGAAAGCTATGAAAATACCCAAAAAGCGCAAATCCGCAAATTTTACCCAGGGGAAAAAAAAATCTAGAACAACTCTTACAAGATTTTCCTTTGGTTCTCACTCTTTTCTTCTTGACGCACGCTTGACATACATCTTATTTTATGTTTGATGAATTGTGTGTTCATCGGACTGATGAAAAAAACCCTTCCCATTCACTAGTGTCTCTCACTTTCATACATTTCAATTTTGCATAGATTTCTTCCCAACCATTTTCTCCATCTGCAAAACGAGCTGCGGACTCACTCGGAGTTTGTTTTATGGAGAAGATACAGAAACAGGGCTCTTCGGAGAAACCGATCCATCACTCGATAGACCGCCACAAAAACGAACAACGGATCATTTCCCCACTTCGAGAAAGAGAACGAGTTAAAGGCCCGGTCCGGCTCCGGGAATGAGCCGTCCGGGAGCCCCGCGTGGGCGGGCAGCTCCGAATCCCGTGTTACCGGCGCCTCCCTTTACAGAATCCAGGGGTGGGAATTCCATTCCCGACTCCGCCAAACCCGCCCGTCTGTCTCCTGGCGTAGGGATGATTATTTATCCGTTTTACTTGTTTGGTGGTGCCAGTTGGGTTGCGCTGAGTTTGGTTTTGGGTGGGGTTTTTTTTTGTTTTGTTTTGTTTTTTGTTTTGGTTTGGTTTGGTTTGGTTGGTTGTTTTATTGGAGGGGGTTTTGATGTGGTTTTGAAAAATTATCTGGAAGACGGTCTGGTCTCTCTCCAAGAGCAGCAGCCACCTTGGGACCAGGGAGTGGAGTTCTGCAGGACACGAGTGAGACTGTGGAAAGGCAGAATCACCCTTCTTGCAAAGGCCTGAGGGGAGCGAGGACAGAGGGGGCAGCTCAGCGAGGACAGGGGCATAGCCCACGGCTTGCCCTTGGGGCAGTCAATTTCATGCCTTTCCGATTGTGGGTCACAGGTTGGACCCTCGCGGAAGCAGTGGACAGCATCGGGAGACGCCGGAGCAGAGGTGGGGGTCAGGGCTCTGTAACTCTACTCGTCAGGGTCCGTCCTCCTACCCGTCTCGGGAAGGGGCTGAGAGAGCTTGAGCTGGGTCCTGCTTCCCAGAGGACCCCGCAGCCCCAGGGGGCTGAGAGGGGGCACCCCCGGGCTGGGCGATGGCTGGGAACGGTGCCGGTCCCTCATTTCCGCAGTGTGTGTGTGTCTGTGTGTAGAAATCAGTTTTAGTACAAATAAAGCCCAAATGCGGACTCATGTCAAAAAAGCTTCCCCCAGACTTGCTCCCCAAGGCTGCGCTCTCCTTCTTCGCGCTACGCGGCTAGGGGCAGACGCAGGTGCCGGGAGCGGGGTGAGGTGGGGGAGGTTCGGAGCAGGACCCCACTGCCCCGATCCTGCCCCAGCCCGGCGCGGCCTCCGTCAGGATTCTGGGGAGCGCAAAACGCGCATGGTGACATCGCAAGACAGATCGGATTTGCGCGGCCAGCAGGAAGTATCCGAGAAGTCAGACCTTTATCTCCTCTGGAAAACGTCCTGCGGACAGACAAGCTGCAAACACCCTGAAATCTTTGCGGCGGTTTCAGGCTCCCCGGCCGAGCACTGCTCCTGCTCCCGCTGGAGCCGGTGGGAACCCTTCTGCCCAGGGGAGGAAGAGTGGACCAAAGCTCTCAGAGGGCACAGGCAAGCCCGCTTCATTTAGACCCTTGTCCTTCGAAACAACTCACGCCTCACAATGCCTGGAAGGTATTTCGTTTTTAAAACACTTTTGGGCATCCCCGGGCACCTGGCTACCGAACGCGTGTGTCAAACCGTTGCTGCATTTACTAAACATGAAAATCTCTTCGGTCGTTTAATTTCCCCGTTGCTAAAATAACCGTATTGCTTCTGTCCTGTGTGCGTTGCCCTTGGAAGTGTAACGGAAAGGAGCTTCTGTAATGAACTGGCCGCATTAAAAAATATTACTGGAGTGCAAAAAACGGCGGATCCCAGAGCCGGTGTCAGTAGCTACATGGTTTCAGCGCGGGATAGGGGAGGCGGGGAGGGAGGCAGCTCCCCAGACCAGGCTCGCTTACACAGCGAACCCAGCACAGCTATAAGCAGGGGAAAAATAAAGTTTTTTAAATTATCTGACTGGCTCTCAGATTTTCCTTCAGCCTGTGAAGGAAAAAACAAGCACCCCCTTCCAGTTCCAGGGGTGCAAGGAGCCAGCTTAGTTGTCAGGTTCCAAGCACAGAGCCCGGGACAGGAGGGGAAAATCCACAGCGGCATTTGCTCTCCAAGTGCCCCTGTCCGGGTCACTCCGACAGAGTGGCCGACGGAGGTGGAAAGGGGCTACCAAGTCACCTCCGCGCGCGTTGCCCGCGGCCTGCCCAGAAAGCGGGTCTAGGGACTCCAAACTCCAAACGACATGGGACGCTTTGCATAAATTGTACAGAAATAAAGAGACCACCCTTCGGCTGCATTCCCGTGCCGGTCCCTGACATCATCATGCCCACCCGCATTAGCTCTCTCCAGTCCGTTTGCAGAGAGGGAAAGAGACAGTGTTCTCTCTAGTGCACGGCGGGGATCTAGCAACGGCGACCGTAGCCCAGGAGGCTGAGAAGCGGCGGAGCGGATGGTAGCGGAGCGGCGGCCTCGCACCTGCCCTGCCGCCAGTGAGCAGGGCTGTCCCGGAGGAGACACACACACACACGCCCACTGCCGGGGCTGCTGCCCCGACCACCGGGCAGAGCCGAGGCCCCTCTCCAAGGCCGCCCACACGTCAAGGTCAAAACCCGAGGCCGGGGCCGAGGAGCGGGGCTACTCTTCCCGCAAGCAGCCTCGGCGCTGGGAGCAAAGAGAGACGCCCGGTAAAAGCTTTGGTAGAGATGGAAAGTACCGGGGAGGGGGGAAGAAAATAATGGAAAGGAGGAAGGTATAGGGGGAAAAATGAGAGACAGAGGTATTCAGCAAGAAAAGGAAAAGGTTTTTGCTGCGGCAGAGAGAAGCTCCTGGACAGCTCCAAATCCAGTTTTCTCAGCAGAAATTCGGAGGGGTGAAAGAATACTTTTTTTCTGGCTCCGGCCGCCTCCCGCGGCCGGGCAGTGCGGCGCCCCCGCAGCCCTCGTCCTCTCCGGAACCCCTGGTGGAACCCCGCCAGGGCAGACAATCTCAGAAGACAAGTTATAACCCCGTAAGGATTTATTCAATCAGGGATCGCCGGTTTGTAGCATCCCCTTCCAGTCCTTTGAATGAGCGAACTGGTCAAAGGACCTTGGGGAGCCCTCGGGGGCTTGCAAAGCTCCCGAGGTCCCACCAGCTCCCGCCGCCCACGATGGGAACCAGGAGATTGGCGCAAGTTCTCCAAGGAAACCCTAATAGGCTATTTCTGGACTACTGGCTCTTAACAAATCTATAGCACCTGAAGTGTTAGCACTCAATTAGTGACAAGGTTTCAAACCCCGGCGTTTACTGGTGAGGTATAAACAGAATCCTCGGGAGATAGACGGGAATTAGAGCAGGAGGGAGTCCTGGGACATCTTAACGGACTGGGATTAAGAGGAAAACTTTTTTTAAAGTCCCCATCTCTCTCTCACTAAACAGTCAGAGGTGTCGAAAGCTCAAGGGGAGAGAGGATGTGGTCTCTGAAGCTAATTGCAGAGTTGGGTTTGGGGTTTTTTTGTTTGTTTGTTTTCATCAAGAAAATATTTTTAAGACAAAAACCCAGCACCAACGAGTAGCATTTAAAAATCCCAGGGAGAGGCAGTGAGGTGTGGAAGACCTTGCGAGGGGCTTTTCTGGGCTCAGTCCCAAAGGGGCATCGAGAGCAACCTGCAAACTGTGTGAGGGCGGTGGGAGGGAGCCGGACAGTCCTCTCTTTCCCCTTGCAGCCAGAAACGTAGCTTTGCTCACCCCGGCTCTCTCCACCCTACACCCACGGAGCCTGGGTCCCAGGTATATGGGTGGGCTAGAAAATGTGTTTCAGGGGTCCTGTCTCCCTTTACTTCTTTTTGTGTGTTCTTTAAAAACTATTCCAATTTCTCCCTTCCCTCTCTCTCCCCCACACCCCGCCTTCAATAGTAAGCGACCACGCAGAGGACACAAGGGGTTTGGGAGATCTGAAAGTGAGGATGATGATCCTCTCCACCCCTGTTCTGGGAACCCAACCGGGCAGGTCACCATGGGCCGGGCAGGACGGGGACCGAGCCACGACGCCTGAGGACTCCATGCAAGGTCCGGAGCTGGGTGGACCGGGTACTTGTGTCCACTCCGCTTGGTTGCCCTGAGCAGGGGTGCTGTTTACTATGGGAGTTTGGCTTCATCAGGCTGCTGAAGAGCACGGAGAAAGGAAGAAAGCGGGGGCGGGTGTGGAAATGGGTGCTGAGCCCCGACCCGGAAAGTCCGTGAGCTGCTGTATGTCAGTAACTTGTTCATCAATCAGCCGGACACAGAGCAGACCTGGCCTCTCTTTGCGGAGTGTTTGCTTTTTCACCAATTATTGCAGCCCTGCAGCTCTTTTTGTTGATACAGTAGTTCTAAAAAGTGCTAATGTTCATTTATCAGGAGGCCGAGCCCGGGACTTCCACTAGTTGTGATTCTTCCAAAAATATAAACATCAAGAGAAGGGCTAAGGCTAAAGCCCCCATTTGTTTCTAAACTGCAGTATTAGAAGTGATGCATTGTTGAAGATAAAGCGGAGATAACGCTGTCTGTCTCCAATGAATGTCTCCCCGACGCATTAATGACATTCCAAATGATAGCTCCGGCTTATCATTCAATTAATCACTTCCACCCTCTGCAGCCGGGCCTACATCGATCGAGAGCCGCCGTGTGACTGGGGGTCTGGAGGTAGGCAGTCAATCCTCAGTCCAGAGCGGTTGTGAGCCGGCAGCTCTCCTCCGGTGTGCGCAGGGCCCGCCGCCAGGGCCGCCCCGCCGGAGATGCACTCCGGGACAGGAGCGGCCGAGCTCGGAGCCACATCGGCTCAGGGCCGTTCTCCTCTCCGGGTTCACCGGGCAAAGGAAGACCTCCGGGGACAGGCACTGCCTTGCGAGCTCCGGGCCTGACCTGGGAAGGGAGTTTGGGCCCAGAGTGGAAAAAGGGAGCGTTAGACCCTGTTTCTCCTCTCCCCAGGGATGTGGATGCCACCAAGGCAGGCGAGTCTGCGTCCGCGGGTCTGGATCCGGGGCAAAATTGTGACCACTTCGTTGCTTTAGAATTTGTCTAACCTATCACGATTAGCTTGTAATAAAAAGGAGACGAGGTTAGAAATGCCGCTGGGCCATGTCGAGAGCAGGAGGTACTACAGACACCCGGCAAAGTCCCTCTGCAGGCCACTCTCCCAGGCAGGGCTGCCGGGGCTGCCCACACCTTGCTCGGACATTTCGCCCCTGCTCCTGCAATTAGGAAAATCCCTTTAGACCTTTTCCGAGAGAAGTCCGTGGAAAACGCAGCAACTAAGATTGAGATGGTCGCTCGGACGCCCCCCTCCCCTCATTAAATAACAACATTTCAGATCTTTCTGTACACATTCATCGCTCGAGCTGTCATCGCTAGATCCGGAATGGCTCTGCGAACAAACTGCTCCCAGGTCACCGGCAAATGGCTGCGTCAAGAGGCTACCAGAGCGCGAAGAAAGTCGCTCGCAAAAATATCCCCAGAGGAGAGCTCGAGGGTGTCGAAACAAAATCTGTTGAGGGAGTGGAAAAGCATACAGCAGCAGGTACCCTCAAGATGAAGAACACCAGGGAGGGTAGCTGCGGGCAGGTGCCCGCGTTCTTCGCCTCCTCGGGAGGTTTTCCCTTTCTGCGAACGAGGGAGAATTTGCACAGCTCTCCCTGCAACCTCGAGGCTTTCCGGGGCAAGGCCCGGACAAGGAACTCCGCAGCCCCCTGGGTCTTCTCGGACAGGGTCCCCGGCCTCGGTCTCACCTCCCCCCGACTTCGGCCGAGCCGGGTCTCGAAGGGGTCGAGCCGACCCCCTGAGCCTTTTCGGGCCGGGTGGTCCGCAAACAGAAAGTCGCCAGATGAGATTTTTATATGTTTTTCCTTAGCCCCCCCGAAGTCACAAAAGGCCATAATGCCTCTCCTCAATCGGCGATCTAGAGACCGTTAAATCAACGGAACCCCGCTTCTGCCCCGTGAATTCAGGGGCCTGCGGCAGCCGTGTGCCCACCCGGAATGCGGGCGCCCGCTCCCGGTCACAGCCCATCCGCCTCCTGCTTTGACTTGCTACTCTCTTGCCCTCACGACTAATTTTTTATTCTTGTTTTTAATTATTATTTGCTTGTTTGTTTTTGTTTCGCTTTGTTATGTTTTCTTGTTTTGCAGACAGTGCTGGGTTTTTGTCTGAAAGCTTTATAAACAGACCGGGTGAGAAACCAACAGGAATTTCCCCCCTCAAAGCCAGGCAGGGGCTTTTGGGGGCTCTTATTATCGAGTGAATTTTTCAGGCGTTGTGCTGTTTCAGAATATCCCTATGAAACTTAAGCACGGATTTTCCCTTTGAGTGCACCCAACACAACAGCAAACTCCCGTTCTCCAGTTCCTGGAATCAGATATTGCAGAATACTAAAAACGAAACCTCCATTCCCTCTCAAACAAAAAATAAAAAATTAAATCAGCACATATTTGGTTGATGGCTTCCTCCCGGCCTGTTTATTTAATCTGACTGTATGATAGATGGCATCAGATAGTGACTTTGTACACATTAAGCCATTCTGGATTTTTTTTTTAATGGATCAACAAACTCAGCGGGGGAAAGCTGGATAAATACAGTGCCGCCCCTTTAAATGAGTGGGGATGTTTTTCAGATGTATTACTATATTAGGTGACATGGAACTTTGCATCTCTCATACCATCACTGCAATGTTGGCCAATAGAAAGCTAAAGTCACCCAAAAACTGCCTAGTCCCTCCTTCCCTTCCCTTATGGTCTGGTCCTACCTGCCTTCAGTGCACGAGTCAAGGCAACTCGCTGGAATGCTATGTGCCCCTTTCGTGAGCCCACGCTCCACCACTGCTCCAGGTTGGCTGCTCCACATCTACTTTTCCATGACCCTGAGCTTCGGCTGCAGCCTCGCACTCCTCCGCAATGTTTCCTAGCCCTGTGACAACGACGCCCTTCTCGGTTAAGGACATTTTGAACCTGGAACAGCATCAGAGTGGCCTGACCTCCATGGAGCTCTCCTCGCTGTCCTCCTCCTCCTGCATGCTGGCCACCTTCAAGCAGGAAACCTACAGTACCGAGCCCCCGGCCCTGCCCGACCTGCGGGAGGAGCTGCCCGAGCCCCATCCGGCCAAAACCGCCACCACAGCCTTCCCCGGCTCCTACTACGTTAAAAGCTACGTGGAGATGGACTCGGACAAGGACCCCAAGGTGGACAAGAAAGGTAATGAGTATGGTGATGCTGGCCGGGGCTCGCCTCCCACCTGAGAAAAAGGAAGGGCAGGGGTAAAGCGAGCCGCAGCCTGGGAATGGGCTGTCGGCCGGGGGCAGCTCGGGCAGCAGACAGTGTGGGGTTCCGGGCGGGAGGCACCTCGCCCGGCCTCTGGGATCGGGGCAGGAAGAGTGCAAGTAGTCAAACCGTCTTCATCCTCTTGCCCGTGGGGCAAGAGCGGTACAAACCCACAGTGAACAGCGTCCCGCCGACCTCCTCGGCTCCCCTGACCGGGGCTGAGGCTGCAGCCGCGCTGGCTGCCCGAGGGGACGGGCAAAGCTGCAGGACGACACGTGAGGCCTCGATCTTGTCCAGAATAGGGCGACAGATCTAATTTCTAATTTGCTAGAATGGGTGTAGGCCAGTGGGGCCGTGGTGCTTGTAATAAACCTAGGCTGTGGCACAAATGGTCGTGACTCAGATCAATGCACGGAGCATCCTTTTTTTCACACAAACAAAAAAGTCACCCACGGAAAATTGTTGATGAGGTGCTTCAAGCTCAGGCAAGGCCAGTCCCACTGCTACAGGGACCACTGTACCTGCGGGGCCAAGGCAGGACAGGGCTTGCTGATGGTGCTCACGGTTTTTGAACACTGCTTCATATTTTTTGCACTGTCCCCTCTCCTCCCGTTTTTCCTTTGCCCGTTTATTTTTTGCAGAACTATGTTCTCTGCACAAGAGCCTGGAGCAGGAGAAAAGAGACATGGAAGATCCCGAGCGCCCCAGACAGAGGAAAAGGAGGAAACCTCGTGTTCTCTTTTCTCAAGCCCAAGTCTACGAACTGGAGAGAAGGTTCAAGCAGCAGAAATACCTCTCGGCTCCCGAGAGAGACCATTTAGCTAACGTCCTGAAGCTCACCTCCACCCAGGTGAAAATTTGGTTCCAGAATCGAAGGTATAAATGCAAAAGGCAGAGACAGGATCAGACCCTCGAAATGGTGGGCATCCCTCCACCCCGGAGAATAGCGGTGCCGGTGCTGGTGCGCGATGGGAAACCCTGCCTGGGGGAATCTTCTCCCTACAGTTCGCCGTACAATGTCAGCATTAACCCCTATAGCTACAATGCCTACCCCGCGTACACCAACTACAACAGTCCAGCCTGCAACGCCAACTACAACTACCCATCCATGCAGACCATGCAGCCCTCGGCAGCCGGCAACAACTTTATGAACTTCAGCGTGGGGGACTTGAATTCCGTGCAGACACCCATCGCGCAGGGCAACGCGGGCATCTCCACGTTACACGGGATCCGAGCCTGGTAGAGGCGCCCCCGCACCCAGCCTGCTGCCCTCTGTGGACCACGGCCACCGGCGAGATCCGGGGGTCGGGGATGGAGGAGCTTCGGCCGCGCCTGCGAGCCGGTCTCGGGACACTTCCAGGCTGCGGGGGGGGGGGGGGTGGGGTGGGGGAGGGGGGGACGAAGACAGTTCTTTGTGGCATCCCAGCGGAGTTCAGCGGCGTGGCGGCCATTTCCAGCGGGGAGGTCGGCACTGCTCCGTACGATGGCTGCTTTCCCTACGGGGCCAGGCGGGCCCGGAGCTGCCTGCGGCGCCCAACCCCTGCGCCCGGCCGCTCTCCCTCCCTCTTCCACTGGGGTCTTTGCCCCGGTAATTCCCTTCCTTCCCTCCTTCCTTCCTACAAAGCAGCTGGTCATTTTGCTTGACTTTCTCTCAACAACAGCTAGCCAAGCCCTGCAACTCTGTCTCTCTCCTTTTTTTTTTAATGTTAATTGTTACCCTATACTAATTATTATTGAGATCCACGTTTAATTTTTGCACTTCCCATACGGTTCCCATGGCCTAGCCAGTTCAATATCACGATAACTTGTAGGTCTCTTCTTCGAGGCTGCTATCGCCGGCCTCGGCTGTGCTCGCAGGCACTCGATACCTGGCCAGGAGTGGGGCTAGCGGTGGCTCTCGCCAGCGCACGGATGAGGACAGAGCTCCCCAGTCCCCGGCCGAGGAATACAGACACTGCGGCCCGCCAGGTCCCCATAGGGTTATGCACTAAACCGTGAGTTAGTATGGATGCACTGTCCACCCCTCGCCCCGCCGCCCGTTGGTACGTGTTTCCGTTTGCTGTACGAGCTGATGGAGATCAGCCAGTTGTCATTAAAGAGAGTGGCTTAAGCTTGTGCGTGCCTTGGCCTTCCTTGCGCTGCCTGCGCCCCCCAGCATCCCGTGGCGGGGGGGAGTGCGGAGCTCCCAGACCCGGGGGCTCTGACCAGCTGCAAGCTGTCCCATCCTATGCTCCGGGATTCTGTCCCTGCCGTTCCTCTCCCCCGCTTTGTGTAGCCCTTCCGAATTTTCAGCAATTCCCGCTTTGACGCCTGCAAATGCTCCTTGTATCCTAACGTCTTTCAAAAATAATTTAGAAGCTTCTTTCTGAGCCCACGGCCCGTGCGAAAGAGTTACGCTCCCCCGAGGGCTGGGGTGAGGGCCGGTCCCATTCCTCCCCGTCCGTGACCTCTGTCGCTCCAAGTCTTCGGGAGCAGGGAGCGGAGAAGTAATGCAATGGGGTTACAAACACCTCGAACCATAAAATCCAAGTGGATTGGACTCTATCGGAGGAAAGTTTCCTCCGGCGCACTCGCGGGAGTGTCTCCGCAGCCACTCCGCACCCTGTCCCCGAGGGGAGAGAAGCCAAACTTCCCAGGAGCAGCGTAAGGACCTTCCCAACGCCCGTCTCCCTGCCTCTCCTCTGCCTCAATCCCGGCCTCTCGGACGCTTTTACAGTAGTCGCTATCAAATGTCAATTATTGGGAGTGAGAAACAACAAACATTGTAATTCAGCGCAGTCAAAACATCCTCGGAGTGTCTGAGATTGTCCGGCCGGTGACAAGGCGATTAGGGGAACCTCCAACCTCTCCGGCTTTGGCCATATCGGCCCCATCAGTAAACAGGGATGGAGACAGGGTGGCTGTGGCCCTGGGACATGGGATGAAAGGCTAGAAGTGAATGGAAGCTGCCTGCAGTCTCTATCCCTCCTTCCCAAGGAGACCGACCTCACATATCCCTCGAGGTAGAATTGCACAGATAAGGAGCTCCGATCTTCTTCCTATCCTTACAAATGGAAGAGGAGCCCTGGGTGCTCTTCGCAAAGCCCTTAATACAGCATGGAGCGCAGACACCTGTGGGGCTCAAGACCGGGCAAAGGGTGGCCTTCTGCTACCTCGCAGAAAACATTGCTTCAGGGACACTTAATCCAGAGGGGCAGAAGAACATTGAGTCTGTTACTACAAAGCGGACCAGAGCCTGTCAGCCTGAACCAGAGGCTCGAGGCTGCCTGCCCTTGAATGCTCAGGAGCTCGGGCCAGCCCTACAGCTCTGTGGCCTGGGAAGAAGCACAGGCTTCTCCTCCTCCTCATGTGAAACCTCCCTAACCATGGCATCACTAGCTGCATGACGGCTTTTGCCTTTTTCCGCACAGGCTCTGGATTGTAAAGACACACAGACATCAGCAGGTGGTAGAGAGGCAGCAGCGTAGCCAGAAAATATTCTGATCTAAGACAGTCAAGGGTGTCTACCTTCTTGAGATCCCTGTGGAAAGTGCATAGGATAATCAGGAGAAATCTGCATTTAAATTCTGTCACTGTTAAGTGCTGGAAGGGAGTAACAGTCTGGTCAGTTTGCCTGATCTGTAAAATGGCCCAAATTCTGACATCCCACTCTAATGCAGATGTCACTGGCAGTTGGATCTTGCTGCTTCAGAGCTTGGCTAGGATCAAAGCTCACACAAAGATCTCAGAAGACAGAACAAATCCCAAATTAATATGAGGGAAAGCATTAAGATCAGCTTAAACTTGAACTTTCAGAAGCTGGCCCTGAGTAGGGCCCTGTATTAAGTTGTCTACAATGATGGACTACACTGAGACCCCAGGAAAAAACTCATGATAAAGTGATTCTACTCATCTCCACATGCTCCCAACATATTTTCATTTCCTAACATCCCTTAATTTCTTAAAACCTTATTTTCCTTCCATAATATCTCAGAGCTACAGCTATCAGGGAATCCAACTGTCCCATGTGACTTAGCCTGCCAGTGTTCTGCAGAGGCTGTTCTGGACACCAGCTCTGATTCTGATTTCCAGGACTGCACTGTGCTCATTCTCAGCATGGATGGATGTAGTATAGTCCCTGCTCACACCACTGCTCATGCACTCCCCTTCTCTCCACACTTCCCCATTCCTGCGGGAATTGCATCACGAGCAGATGCATGGCAGGATAAGACAGAGGCTTGGAACAGCAGCTGGAGGCTTGGAGCCAGTTCAGAAAGTGATTTAGGCAGAGGCCACAATTGCAGCTGGCTGTGGCCGAGAGCAGTGTGGCTGCCCACCTCTGGCAGAGGCACCAGCAGCCACAGCGCCAGGAACAGCTAAAGATCTTTCATTAGCTGGATTAAGGGGAAGTGCAATGGAGAAGTACGGTAGGAATTAACCCTCAGCACACTGATTTTGGCCAAGGGGGACTTACCATCTCACAAACACCCCACTGCTGCTAGTCTTGTTCTTCGTGGTCTGCCTCACCTCGGGCTGTGGCTTCACAGCAACAAAAGCCTCTACAGCCAGTACAGCCAACATGGTCGGGCCATGGTAAAAGGTCTCACCCGGACTTCTGACGGCACCGAGGCTGCCGGAACATACCACAGCATGGCGATGTGCTCGTATCCCGAGTCCAATCCGCTCAAAAGCTTAGAAAAACTGAATGCATCAGACTTGCCCTGTTTCTCTGCCTGAGCCTGAAGTGCTTCACATTCAGAGTCATATGAAAAGCTTGTGCTTAGAAAACATTATTTTAGAGGCAAGTGCAGGATGCTGGAATTTCTCCTGAGAACCTGAAATCAGAGATCCTCTCGGTGCTCAGGGGCATGCTAAAGTGTGTAGGAAAGAGGTTTTAAAAAGATTTGCAGTTGGATTTGATCTTGCTGTACTATCTTCAGTTTTTTTGCCTTTTAGTTTGTTTTGTTGGATTTGTTTTATTTTGTTAATTACATAACCTGGCACTGGCATTCATTCCTTTGTTTTAGCCCAGCTCTTTTAGAAGAATTCAGAGCCACAACTGGACCTGAAGGTAACAGAGCGAGTACAGATCAGCACCACTTGTCTTCTTGAGACAAGCTGCATATGGTAGGTTTATAAAAACTATTGGGAATTCATGCAATTTGTACAGAAACAAATTGTCAGCTGTAGGGGACTGATACCAAATCCCTTGCCTTTAGCAGCTTTGTAGGAACTGAACTAATTGTTTTTCCCAAATAACATTTCAGCAGTTCCTAAAATGCATCTGTGGGAGGAATTTTATTCCTTAAGTTCAAGGAGTTTTCACATAGAAAGTTACTCAGAAAGTTACTCAGAAAACAGGAGATATGAACCTGGCAAGAATTAGCTAAATGTTTCAGTGTTCCCAAGAAGCCCAGCAGGAAAACAACAGATCAACAACCCTCTCTCTCTAGCCCCCTGATCCTAATTCATCTCACTGACAACAGTTTAGATCAATATCAGCAGTAAGTGATTTCTTCTTAATGGGGATTATTAAGAAGAGTCAACACCTTTAAAACACTACTCCACCTTGCCTCCAAAGTGAGAAAGGGTCAGGCTTTCTGGCTGCAGTCTGATTTTTCGTTGCTGGGTGGTTAGTTACTGACTACAATATGAACTTTATGCTTCGTTTTGGTGCAGAGAGGGAAGCGAAGATTTCTTCTAAGAGAAGATCAAGCCCTGGTAATACATTTGTGAAAGTTCATCAATCAAGATTTAGCAAAGTGACATAGAATGAGTTACTTGACAGTCTCTACCTCTCTCTTGCAGTCATTTTAAACCCTGCCACTCCAGAGCATCACTCAGTAAGAAAGTCCCATTTAGATGTAAGATCATTCTAGGAGCAGTCCATCAACCACAGGCCTTTTCTAACCTCCCACTAGTTCACTTCAATGCCAAAGGGGATTCCAGGTCGGTTGTTTTTGTTTTTTTTTTTTTTTTTTTCCCAGCAGCTTTTCCTCTTTCAAAACAACTTAATTTATTGTTTTAGAACAAACTCCAGTCTATCATCAACAGAAATCTCATCCCTGCTGTTTCCTCCACTTCATAGGCAGTGCACTGATCCACACAGCTTTTTCATTCTATGTACCAACAAGGGATCTTTAGAGATCTCAGACTTCGGTCTTCTCCCTTCCCACCGCAGTCCTCAGAAAACACAAACAAAAGCACAAGCTGAACTACACAGTTGCTGCTGCTTCTAGCTACAGGGAAGATCGTTCTGCCACGCCTCAGCTAACTGACCAGTTTTAAAGCATCTCTGCCATTTCTGTTGCAGTACTGCACAGACTTGCCCTAGACTGTTGCTTTGAAATGGCTACTAGAGTTGATGGGCTGGCCGAGATGAGTAAAAATAGTTTTCTCTGTATAAAGGAGTTACTGGAACTGCAAATCACATACAAGCCATACCAACGGAGCCTAAGAGGATGACAGAAAATAAACAGTTTCCCAGAAACTGAGCAAAAGGAAAAGCTGACAGAAGCCTGGAGAGGGAGGTGAAAATGCAGAAGAGCAAAGCAGGGCATTTTTAAAACAGCTCTGTGTGCTAAGCTGTTGATGCACTGACTCTGCTGAGACTATAACATGCCTGTTAAGTCATTCCTGCTTAAAATAACATCTTTCAGTGTCAACAAAGAAACATGGGCAACGGCTAAACCACAAGTCTGTAAGCCAGGAGATCTGTGCCCTTTTCCCAGCTCTAGAGAGGAGCATCATGTTTGCATTTGGGTCAGCAAAGTCAGACCCTCACCCCTACTCGACTGTAGGTAGGGTCCATGCAAGTGCAGGGGTTCACCAACACAATTTGATGAGATGTCTCAATACTTGCTTAGCTTGATGTGCTGGGAAAAGAAGTTGCTCAGAAGAAAATCTAACTTGGAAAAGGTCTCTCAAAACCTCTTTCTGGTAAAAATAATTTAATTTCTTATGGTTGGATAAAATTACTTGGTTTTGGGGAGACATCCTGGAGCTAAATTACTGTTTGTGGAGATGAGTAGGCTGAAGGAGACATAAGCAAAAATGACCCTACTTTACCCACACAGGAGTTAGCAGGCTCAAATAGGAGAAGAAAAGCAAGTTTGTCAAGTACTCCAAATGCTGTGAACTGCTCTAACTACTATTTAGTAGGAAATGTAATTTAGAAAGTAATTTTAGGGTTTTAGTCTTAGAACCAACAATCTGGTTGTTGAACAAACTCTTCACTTCCACCGTTAAAAACATCTACTCAAGAAGCATTCTCTGGGTGCTCTGTGCATTGGGAACTGGGTTTGGTGCATGCTGCTGCTGCAGTAATACACCAGCAGACATTTCCTAAATAGATTGTATTGTCCTCCAGCATAAGCTTTGGATAAGTCACAGTACTGGCTCATAGACATTGTCCCCAAATCCCATTTTCCTGGTATTCTTTACTGTCTGTGAAAAATAAAATCTGCTCTCAGAGCAGGCACTGCAGTCAGTGGAAGTGCAGTGTGCAGACATGTGCACAGTGCTGGCTGGCTGTCATCAAGAGAAGCCATTAAAAACACAGGCCACAATGAAATAAAATAAAATCCCAAACCATTTCAAACAGTCAAATGAAAATGTAGGAAACCTACTTAAGTACCAAAAAGTTAGAACAAAGTCCTACTGCCTGGCTTCAGCAAGTCAGCTCTAATGATATTAAGGGGATGATTTATGCTATTTCAGGGAAGGAAAATGTAAATCTTGGTTGACTCAAAGGTTCATGTACTGCTTTATGCATTGTGCCGTGTCAGCTGCTGCTTCCCTTTCCGTTGCATATCCACAGAGACAGGTCCAGATCCATCCTACAATTACACACACTTCACTTTACGGACGTGGTTAATCCCACTGAAGATTCTCATACTGACACAGACAGCATACAAGGGCTCAGAGTAGAAGTAGACAGACATGCTGACACCCAGCTGCATTTCTGGCATCCTCCCATCCTGAGGCTCTAGTATCCTTGTGCTATTTCTTTCTGGTTATGAGGGCTTCAGGAGTTTTTATGTTTGTTGTGTGTTACAGGGTATATATGAAGGCTTTTTTCCAATTACATGCCCAGACCAGTACCTCAGTGGGGCTTGCAAGGGTTCCTGTCTTATAGCCACCAAAACCACGGACGCTACGCATACAGCCATGCTCAGAAGGCAGGCTCTTCTCTGGCAGCTTTATGGACAGCACTTTTAAAGCAACACCAAACCCCCTGCTTTACTTAACTCTCGTTCTGAAGACATGATAGTGGAATTGCTGCTATAAAAAGAGACTTTCTGCCGTATCTCTCAGCTGACGTTCACAGGCATCCAGCATGCCTGTCTGGGACCTAAAGCTCCTAAAGGACCTAACTTCTCCCTTCAGATACACCAAAAAAAACCCCAGCAAAATACCCCAGCAAAATCAACGAGAGCTGCTGGGCATTGGCACCTCTGGCAGACAGGCCTGAGACAACTACATTTACTCTGCAGCTCCTTAGTTACCTCCAAAGTATAGAATCATAGAATCAACCAGGTTGGAAGAGACCTCCAAGATCATCCAGTCCAACCTATCCCCCAGCCCTATACAATCAACTAGACTATGGCACTAAGTGCCTCATCCAATCTTTTTTTGAACACCTCCAGGGTCAGTGACTCCACCACCTCCCTGGGCAGCCCATTCCAATGCCAATCACTCTCTCTGGCAAGAACTTCCTCCTAACATCCAGCCCCTGGCACAATGTGAGACTGTGTCCTCATGTTCTGTTGCTGGTTGCCTGGGAGAAGAGAGCAACCCTTACCTGGCTACAGACCTCCTTCAGGTAGCTGTAGACAGCAATAAGATCACCCCTGAGCCTCCTCTTCTCCAGGTTAGACACCAATTTAGAGCCCACAGGTGTTTCACCTTTAGAATTTAAGCCTAAACAATGTCTTACACAGCGAGGCATTAGAACTGGAAAACAAATTTTCCTGTCCAGTCCTCAGTGCTAACATATCTGTAGCATTTCACCTTTATGCACAAAAAGATGAAACAAGATGAAAGCAAATACTTGATATTTTTCCCCCACCACAAAAAAAAGTAAAAGCACATGAGAGACTCCCTCACTGACAGAGCACAACAGGATGCTAGGGACAGTTGTAGGTTAATTTCCAAATATCCTCTTTGCTTTTCTTTCTTTCCCAATCCTTTCCAGTCTTATTGGTCTCAATATTCTGGTTGTGAAAACACTGCGCTCTGCCCCTTTGATCAGCTACTAAAAAGCCCTTTCATGTCTTGCTGTCTTCATTACCTTACATTTTAATTGCTGGCCTTGCAGAGGACAGACAGGTGGTACAAGGTCACAACAGGAGATGACGGATGGCTTCTGGCAGTGTGTGTCCAGATTACAAATGCTGAAATCAACCTGTGCTGGGAGAGCAGTGGGGCAGGCACAACACCTGACAGCTACAACCACCAAATATTTATTTTAGGTCCTATTAAAAATAATAATGAAATACACTTCAGGACCACACACACGAATGCTACTTATTTGAGCAGCACCATCTCTACAAGTTACTGGGACCACCATTTCACAAGCTGATAAAGAGGTACATCCAGAAACATGAAGTTACTTAGAAGACCAGGAGGTGTTAGAGATGAAACTCCAAAGTTTCATATCAAAGGTCCTGTACTGATGGCTGAGCTCTGGTGGAGTGAAGATTTCTGAGAAAAGAATCCATTTCAGCTGCCAGTTGTATTTTAAATCCTATAAAAGTCATAGGGAAAATGGACATTTTTTTTGTTTACACATCCAGTACTTCCCCAATTTGCCCCTAGAAGATGCCAGTTTGATGCTCTGGACTCCTAGTGTACAGTCAGTTCAGTTTTACCCTGTCTCCATCTACTTACACTTCAGAATTGCATACACCCATTAGTACCATAATACAGAAGGTTTATTTTCCTGTGAATTTGATTTGCTAATTCCTTGGTCACAGCAAGAGTTACACAAGGTTTGTTGCAAGGACAGCTATATTGCACAGCAGGTACCATATCACTGTTTTCTCTACTCAACAGAGAAGGGGTAAGAAATCATAAGGAGGAAGATACTTAGGACTGCATCATAGAAGATACCATCCAGATTATCTAACTTGGGTTTTTTTTTCCTTAAAATTATTTAGATGAGGCAAGTGGCCCCCCAGAGCAAGGCTGGATATAAATATCCTTCTACATGTCACATAATTCAGACCCAACTCGAGTTCAAAGCCCTTTATAGCATGGAGAAGCCATGATCTAAGCTTTAGGAATAGGATGCTCTTCTGATGAAAGTCAATACCACTATACTCAAATTGTCTTTTGTAGGAAGATATTTTTGGGGTAGGTTCATTCACATTTCAGGTACAACCAGAACAGAATAGAGAGGGTGTCTTGCCAAAGTTGGATGCTTTATTTGCTCCTGGTAGTAGACTATATCCTTACTAAAAGTGCAAAGTTAGTTGGTTTAAAGATTTTTCTCCAATAAAGTCAAGTTGGGCCTCCAAGATTTGTCTTGAAAGACAGACTCTGATTAATTGCAGAGCAGCAGGAAATGTCTCCTATGTTCTCCTCCTGCCTTCCAGATGGCCATTCCTCTCATTTTCTGGGCAGGTTCCATCACTTCACACAGCTGTTACCAACACTGGGATTCATCAGCCCTACTTGGCCCTTTCAGAAGTAAACGTGATGTGCTCAGGGAGCATGAACAACAGGAGTCAAGTTCAGACTGAGGTACCTGTATCTGGGACTGGAGATGACATTCAAGCAATTAGCTCCCACCTACACCATTCTCTTTTTTCTGTTGGGTGAAATAACATCATACCTTTTTTTTTTTTTTCTGGGGGGGTGCCAGTTGAAAAGCATCATCCTCTTCAAAATTAATTAGCCCATGCTTTCAAATCAAATCTCTTTTCTGAGACCACTCCTGTTTTATCAACTAAGACATCAGCATCCCACTCACCTTCTGATGGGAAATTAAAGTATTTAGAGGAGATTCAAAATCTCTCGAGAAAAACACTGTAGGTCACAGGACTTCACTCTGTATTTTTTTTTCTTGAAAGCAGAACTGATGACCTGAGAATTTTTGTGTCACTGACATTTTATGGAAAACATTTTTTTGGTGGGGGGGGAGTGGAGTGCAAATCACTTGCTCTAACTACTGCTGAACCTGTGCGTGTCATTCCTGCACCATGCACTGCTTGGTGCTTTGCTTTTTTTCAGTAAACTTAGAGTTGATGAGATCTTGGAATTGGGAAGACCCTGTTTTAATTATGATGATGACATTCATTCAATGCAAATCTCCAGGTGTTTTTCAACCTCACACGTTGCATCATGGAGCGTGGAGTTCAGGTGCAGAAAAAGGATCTTCCATTGCCCTCTGAACGGAGACAGGCTGCAAAGACATGGACAGAAATCCCTGCTTTGGAGTGCTTGAATGGAAAAATAGATGGGGTGGGGAGTGAGTGCAGGAAAGCTTTTGCACAGAGACTTTCCAAAAGAGAAAATGCTTTCTGATGACCTGAGCTAAAGATAGGATGAGCACAACAAGCAGCTTTTTAAAGCAGCAGGTCTCATCTTATCAGAAATCCCCAAGGAGGGGTCAGCACTTTTGGCTAACATGGCATTTTACAGGCACCAGGATCACCCCAGGGCCAGCATCTCACAGAGTTACTGGTCCTGCTGAGGACCTGGCTGTACCCCAAAAGCCTGGAGGGCCCCTTCCCCAAGCTGGCCTCCACTGTCCCAGTGCTCTGCTTGGGTAGGGTGGTGAACCACCCAGGTTCCTTTATAATTTTGACTTTTGGCCTTGAGAGGAAAGTGCTCTGCCCTGCCACCATCACTGTTTCCATCCAGCCCAAACCCTCTCTGCTCCCCACAATGGAGATGTTTTTGAAAAGGGCATTGTGGTGATAGATTTGTCAGGACCAAGGGTCAAGTTTATGTTGATCTACAGGTGTCAGAAGCATATTGATCCAATGACTAAAATCCCCAGGAGGTCACCATAAATCCTCAGGGGGATGAAAATACCACATAAGTTGCTTACAGATGTCACACAAGCAACCAGATAAGGTAAAGCAACAGCCCAGCAAGTATTAAAAGACACTCTTAGAGTGACAGGTGATGCCACAATGTTATTTTGCTGTAAGCTGGGGTGGCCAAACCTATAAAAAGGTGAAAACATCAAGAAATTCAGGCCCTTCTCAGGGTAAAACAAGGACATTTGTTTCAGTTTAAATTGGGGCATCTTTGGTTTGCATGAGACAGGAGACAGTCCTCAGTACAAACACTTTACCCTTTTGGCTCATCACTTTTCATGACTTTCCCTAACGGTTGTGAATGAAACCAACTCCAGAAATGCTTTTGTGGACATTGTTATTTTAGAGTAGAACAGCTGGAAGTCTCCTTAAAATGACCATCTGCCTTAATGATGATCAACTGCCTTACTTTGCAGATAGAAAAAGCATTACATTAGGTACAGCTGTATCAGGTTAAAACCTCCAAATGTCTACTTGTCCTACATTCCATCTCCTCAGCTAGCACTGATGCTGAAGTTCTCCAAGGCATCTGCCAGTGATCAGCACACACAAAGTGAAGCCAGGATTCACACAGATCCTTCCAGCAGCAGTGGCAGCTCAGAGTTTCTCTAACTGGTGTGTTTAAGCCTGCAGTTTCTGCAGAGCATGATGCTCAATCCCTTTATCATGTCTCCTCTTCCCGCAGCAGCCAGAGCAAGGGCTAATTTTAAAAAGCAGTGATATGGTGATGTGGGTATTTAAATATAAATGTGCATAAGCTGCTCTGCAGTGAGGTTTTGCTCTTTATGAAATCAAGCTCACCAAAATCCAGGAAGTTAACTTATAGTATGTTTGGGCTCAAATAGATGATGAACTGCCAGTTTTTACAGTAATTTTGGGATTCACAACTCAAAGTATTTCTCTGATCTCACTAAAGTAATTTTAATGAAACCAACTAATAATACAAACTCAATTTTTACTTGACTCCATTCCTTGGGAAGAAAACCCCTTAAGATATTGAATCACAGCAACTCGTTTTCCTTTGTGGTATATTCCAATGAAAATTAGGAATATAGCAAATTTCATAGAAATTCATAAATCCTGCCAGAGTACAAGAAACTCAAGTATTTAACCAAGAATAAAGTATCAACTTGAAAATGAATACTTAATATACTTAAAGTATATTAATATACTTAAAATATACTTAATATACTCTGTAATCTCTCTGTAAAAAGTAGAAACTTACAGTCCACTAAAGAGAATTTTTTTTGTGGCAGCAAAATGCTCATGATGAGAGTAATGTACAATAAATGTGTGTACAGTACACCTTGGCTATCACATGCAGCCGTGACCATCACAGCACAAAGATTAATTTTAGACATGCTTGCAGCATTTGTGTTGCAGAGTTTGGATGCTGACAGTCACTTACAAGCAGAATAAAGCCTAACGCCTATTTGTGCTTTCAAACTGGGCGCTTTCATCTGTGCGAGCCTCCGCCCTGCCTCATTAGCACAAGCAGGCGACTCTCACACCTAGGGCAGGGCATGCCCATGCTGCAGGATTTTGCTGAATAGTGCCCAAAGCAGCTAAGAGCAAAGGCAGTGCTGCTTGTATCACGGCTGGTTTCTCCTACATGTGACTGTGGACCAAATATTACAGAAAGTTTTGAACCCACTGTTGCTACCTTTATCCGTACTGAGCCCAAGCATTCTGGAATTCGCATGGCCTTTGTTCTGCTGGGGCCAACTGAGAAGGGAAGGATGCTGCAGAACTTGATTTCGCAGTGCTACCTAGTGGTGTCTGGAATAAACTATCAGATCCTCAAAACACATTCGCTGCACAGAATCTCAAAGTGAATACAAGTCGGCACACAGCCTAAACCCTCACCACTATCCAAGACGGGTAGGAACTATATATTTACACTGCAAGGAACAAAAAGGAAGGGGGAAAATGCATAAGAACAGTTGTGAACTGATCTCAAACGTTTCTGAATGGATAGTCACGCATGGGTACATCAACAATCCCATCCCAGCCTCCTGCAGCTGCATCAGACACCAGGACAGGCAGTACCTTTATTCAAGCAGGACTTTTCCTTCCTCCCTTTGACTGTCCCCAAGCCTCTCCTTGTTCCCCTCCAATTTCTCTTTACTCTGCAACGGTTCAACAACTGCTGTCACTGTCTTCTTGCAGAGCCCAGTGTCACCTCCTCACTGCCTCACATCTCACAGTCTGTACTGATCTAGATCTCAATCTGCCTGTTGTCCAGCTTCACCACTGCCCCTGTTTACCTACACAGAAGATGGCACTGCTCAGCTGCCAGGGTGAAAGGTTTAGGTGAGGTAGCTGCTGTTAAAAAGCTGCAAGGGTAGACTGACAGCCCAGCCTGGCAGGGTTAGGTAGAAGATGCTGAACTCAAGTATGAGGCACAGTGGCTGGATGTGGCAGTTTTCCCATATTTAGAAAGGGGACAGTGGTACTGGCTTCCCTGGGCCATGCCTTATGATCACCAGATGAAAGGAGTCATGTAAGTACTAAGTAGTATTAATAGTCACAGGCGTAATATATATATATGAGAATAATAGAGTCAAACAATACTTAACAGTTATTTCCAATAGCAACATTTGTATAATGCCATTGACACTCAACTGCTGATAAGTTGGACACACTTAAGGAATTTTAATAAGCCTCTGAAAAGGTTTAACTGATGTGAATTAAGCCTTGAGATAATTTAGACGCAGGGCTATCATTCTTCAGTTAAAAATAATTGATCTTGAATGTAAACGTCACATCTTATGCCCTAGTGTACACGGGCAAAGAAAATGTCATGTGTCACCAGCAGCCTCTGGGGCTGATGAACATGCTTCTAGAGAAGCCGCAGCACTTCTGAGTGGTGCCTGGGCCGTGCCAGGGACCCCGTGTCTCTATTTGCCATGGAGAACTTCATCTCCTGCAGGGTCACAGACAAAGTACCACAGAGGAACATGGTTCAGATATGTTAATTAACAATAGATGTGTGGTTATTACTACAACACCACTAAATCCAGTGCCCCAGGCACTGAGGCTGAGTGCAGAAAGGACTGCTAATATCCTCTGGCTTGAAGCCACATAAATGGCTCTGCTGTTGCTCTTGCATGTGCAAAGCAAAGTCCTCATATAGAGATTAGTACTGAACAGAAAAGGGTTTTTTTCTTTTGAAGGAGAGCATTTTGTACTTGCTGCTGGCAATTTGTCTCCCAAAGCTCACTATCTTTTCTGCAGTCCTCCAGCAGACACCCAAAGCAATGTCTTTCTGACAAGGTAGTAAGGGCAGAAGCTCTTACTGAAATCTGCAAACCTAAACATCCACTCACCTCTTTACAGAAATTAACTTACAGTAATGAGAATGCAAATTCCCACTTGCCATCTTTTCAGCAGGAATATTACCCTATTTTCCTGAAAAGTTATTTACCGTTAAGTCTGTGAAAGATCAGTTACTAAGTTTGGGTCGAAGTCTGCAAATATCAAAGATACTGGTGCAAAGACAAAACTATTTTAACCGAATCTGAAGATAAAGAGAATTGTGGGATCACAGAATCAACCAGGTTGGAAGAGACCTCCAAGATCGTCCAGTCCAACATATCCCCCAGCCCTACCCAGTCAACTAGACCATGGCACTAAGTGCCTCATCCAGTCTTTTCTTGAACACCCCCAGGGACAGTGACTCCACTTCCCTGGGCAGCCCATTCCAACGGCAGATCACTCTCTCTGGGAAGAACTTCCTCCTAACATCCAGCCTATACTTCCCCCGGCACAACTTGAGACTGTGTCCCCTTGTTGCTGGTTGCCTGGGAGAAGAGACCAACCCCCACCTGGCTACAACCTCCCTTCAGAGATGTTGTTGTTGGCTTTGTTTTGTTTTGTTTTTTTGTTTGGCTCCTTTTCCCCTCTCTTTTTTGTCTGGTTGGTTTTGAGTAAGCAGACAGGTTACTGGCACAAAGCAGTCCGTGAAAGCCAGGAGTCACTGACATTAACCTACTGTATTTTTGCTTCAGCTATTTTAATTAAAACAAATGGGAATAACATTACGACCCACAGCAGCATTTGCTATTTTACACTCAAATAAAAGAAAGCAAAAGCAGCCTGCTTTTAAGAACACTGCTCAGAAAGGAACTCTTCACCGGTGAATACAAAACACACAGCATTTATATATATATAAAAAATAGATAATTTTCATATATATATATATATATATGCACAATATATAGCAATGTATAGAGCAGGGAAGGCTTGCTTCCCTTTTTGAGATATCAAGTATTTGCTATTATCAGACACAGGACAGGAGGCCAACTGGATCAATAGACTTACTCAATATAGAACAATCTTATCTTCATTTTGGACTAACTAGCCATAATGTCAGCACCTAGATGCCACTGACAGAGTTATCTCCCAGCAGCAGCAGCAATAAATGGTAGTTGGGTGACACCTATGAAAAGCCAATAGCCCAAACAGGAAAATTCTGTCTTGCTGTCTATTTTGAAGATGAAGTGAAACTGACTCATCCTCCTCTGTTCAGTGTGCATTTACTGGGACTAAGAACTGATGCTCTGCAGCCTGTGTGGGGTTTGGTTTCAAGTCTCTGGACTCACTGGGACAACGCAAGCCAAAGGACTTGTGGGTACGACAAGATCAGAGCTCTGGAGAGGTCAGGTCCCAAAGCGTCCCTGGACGTGATACCTCGCCATCACGCTGTTGAAAAGAAGAAAGCAAAAAGCTTTCATGTTGTTCTATATATATGTTGTTCTATCTATAGGGCCTGGTGCGTGCTGATCCCCAAGGAGACCTTCTCCCTGCCTGCCCTTTGGGCGCTTATCGCGGGCCCAGAGGGACGCACGCAGCATTATCACCAGGCCAGGCTCAGAGCAGCCGAGTGGCATTTTCCTTTCATGCAGCCACCGACACCCAGCGCAGGGCAAAGCGCTCCGCAGCGCCACGGCACTGCCCGCGACCCCGCCTGGCAGCCTCTGAAAGGCGGAGATAAGCGAGTTGCACCAGCCAGCTCTGATGTAGCAGCGGGAGACAAAGGTCAGGAGCGATAGCATCTGATCAACCTCATTGCAAGGTTAAAAATAAAAGTAAGCCCAAGTGGAAGTAAGAGTCTGGGGTGGTCTAAGGTACAGCTAGATGCCACAGCACCCCAGGGAGAGATCCTCCCCGGATTTGCTTCTCATGACTCCTGCCAAATCACTGAGTCTGCCTGGCTGCATGAACCTCATGAGAGATCGCTTGGATGCAGATGCACAGCCATGATTGTTGCTAAGGTCCATGCTGCCTCACCACCACGCAAGCCCAGGGAGGCCATGCTGGGTCCCTCCTGCTTGTGTAGACTAGGAATAGTCAGTGTGTGAGGCCGCAGCTAGGCAGAGAGAAGCTGGCAACAACACAGAATCATGGAATCAACCAGGTTGGAAGAGACCTCCAAGATCATCCAGACCAACTTATCACCCAGCCTTGTCCAATCAACTAGACCATGGCACTGAGTGCCCCATCCAGTCCTTTTATTAAAACCTCCAGGGATGGCAATTCCACCACCTCCCTGGGCAGCCCATTCCAATGCCAATCACTCTTTCTGAAGAACTTCCTCCTAACATCCAGCCTGTACCTCCCCTAGCACAACTTGAGACTGTGTCCCCTTGATCTGTTGCTGGTCACCTGAGAGAAGAAAGCAACCCCCACCTGGCTACAGCATCCCTTCAGGTAGTTGTAGACAGCAGTGAGGTCACTCCTGAGCCTCCTCTTCTCCAGGCATGTGGTCCAAGGTTGTGATTTAGGCACTCAATACTTACATGTAGGCACTCAATACTTACATGATAGGCCTGAAGTTGTGACATTAAATGCAAATCCCAAACCAGATGCAAATAAAAGTAAAAGCTGCTTTTTTAAAGTGAAGCATTCCATATGGTTCACGTTTAATATTTGTTTGATACCATGAAGACTATGTAACTGTTTGTGTAGCATTTGATACTTTTCACCTGGTGCCAGAAGCTGGGAGTTTATTCCACATATTCATGCTGGTGGGACCAGCAGCTCCAGCCCATAGTAGAGAGGAGGGACTTTGGGAAATCGGTGCTGGCTTTGCTGCTCTTAGCCAAGCGCATTTACATGGAGACACAATTAGACAACATTTTCCAGTGACTTTGCAGAAGTGTGCATAATTATAGACAGTGAAGGACTTTAACATTAGCCTCACAAGCTGTGTCTGTGCAGATCTCAGTGTACACCACACAAAGGGCCAGGCCCTGAACTCAGTTAACTCAACAGAGAGTCCCAGTCCCTTCCTCAGGCTGTAGCTCTCTCTTCACGTGGAAGAGGATCAGATTTTCAATGGACAGTCCAGAGCATCTATCTCAAAGCACCACCTGAAGAAACTGGCACAAATTCTTCTGTTGTATGTTCCTGTGAGAACACCAACAGCTCAGCAAAGTGGGACTCTCATTTGCTGCCTTGCACAGAACAGCCCAGACCCTGTTTGTACAATTTCATGTAAGCAAGCAGATACTAATGAAGTTCAGTTTGTTCAGTGTAACAGCCTCGGCACAATCAACTGCAGAGGCTGACGCCTGCACTAAGCCAGTCCTCAAACAGCATTAGATAGCACTAGGGTGATGCAAGAGCCCCTGGGTTCGTTTTGCACAGCTGAAAACCTGATGAGCACTATGGGACACATGCAGAGACAGCAGATGGACTAATAACTTGGTTATGCGACTCCCAGCTGCAGTGAGTCCATGAGTCAAAGTTCCCAGCACAGCCTGTAACCAGGAGGACATCAGCTTTCAGAGACAGGTCACCTCTGCTTGACCCAGCAGCTTGGGAAGTGTTTATTCAGTGAGCATGGACATTCATGGTACACTGCTGTTGTGGAGGCAGGAAACTAACGTGGGCCAGTCAGGAATATATATAAAATTAAAATTATTTGATTTTCCTGAAACCCTGCCCCCAAAACTATATACAGATGTTAATTTAGTTTAATTAGCAGACTGTTTCATTGAGAATATCTTACGAAGCATACTATGCATTTGGCTATTTTAGAAGTCAGGAGATGCAAAAGTCTAAGCTCTAAACACAGCTTTTCTCCGCTATTAATCGGGCTGAGCAGAAAGTTTACTACTCACAGGCGAGTTCCGCTGTCTGAGGGAAAGGGCGGTCCAGGTGCTGGTCAGAGCTGGTTAGGCCTTGTTAAGCTTGCACAAAAGGGGTGCTTACAGTGGGGACCCCCTAAGCAGCGAAGGTCCAGTCCCTCAGGAGCTTATCTTTAGCAGCGCCAGGGGACTCCCCGGGCAGGAGAACTCTGGGGCGGGCACCACCCCAACATTCCCGCCTCTCGCAGGCAGAGCCGAGTCGCCATTTCCCAGGCGCGCAGGCCACAGCGGGTCCCAGCGCGGGTCGCCGCTCGTGCCGGCAGGGCCCTCTGCGCCCCCTGCCCCCCGCCTCAAGCCTGCCGGGCTGGGCGGGAGCAGGCTTTTGGCGCCTTTCCTCTCCCGCTCAAACCGCGGCGTGAGAGCAGCCTGGGTACCCGGAACTCTAGGACAGCTGCACACTTGGGAAGATAAAGATTATACTGCTCCAGATACCACAGCAGTTAGCTGTTATTTACATTCACGCTGGTTAAGTAGTAGGTGATTTGAGACTCATTGTCAGGACGGTTTGGCATCTTGATTTTTTCCCCCTACCTGTCTTTGAGCAACACAGCGCACAGCACAGAAAGACGAGAAGTCTGATTTCTCTGCCTGTGAACAACTTCGATTCCGTTAAACTGCTTTCTTTATAAAGAAGTGACAAGTTCTGCAGCCATCAAGCCTTGCAGAGACTCCATCATCACCAGTGTAGCCCATTATTCCCTAACAAGCGTACCTTAAGATGTCCATGACTGAGGAATATTCACTAGCATCATCAACTGCTGCATGAGAAGAGAGAAGCAGATACTGTACTGAAATCTAAAGTATGAATGCAAGCTCTTTCCACCTTTTAAGTTGAAATTAATTATCAACCAATGCACAAGTACCATATTTAAAAGTACAAACAAGGACTGAACGGAGGCTAAGGAAGCTTCTGCTGCTCAGCCCTGAGAAAGTGCAAGAAGAGAAGAGAAGGCTTCTTACCAAAGGGAAGGGGACCTTACGCACCTGTATAAATACTTGAAGGGAGGGTGCCAGGCTCTTTGCAGTGGTGCCCAGTGAAAAGACCATAGGCAAGGGACAAAACTGAAACAGGGAAGGTTCCTTCTGCACATCAGGAAACATGTTTTTACTGGGAGGGTGACTAAGCACTGGAGCCAAGTGCCCAGGGAGGCTGTGGGGTGTCCATCCCTGGAAATAACTCAAAAGCCATCTGGAAACAGACCTGGGCAACAGCTCTAGGTGGCTCTGTTTGAGCAGGAGTTTGGACCAGATAAATTTGAGAGGTCCTTGACAACCTCGAGTGATGTGAAACTCTGAGAAACCCAGATAACCAGGGAAAGCGAACAGCAGCAGAGGAAACTTCCAGCCCTGATGAAAGTACTAAATTTTGAAGCAAGGTTCCTATTCTCACCAGCTACCTTCAAAGAAAGAACTGCATCAATCTTTCAGCACTGAGAAAAAAAAATTTTAAGTGGGGGATATTTTGGCATTTAAACCACAAAGCATCAGGACTGACCCATACTGTGGCTGCCACTCTGCTCTGGCAGCACTGAGTGCACTCAGTTGTCCTCCTTTGGAGAGCACTTCTCCCACCTCTGAGGGACAGAAACACAGCATGCCCACATGCACCAGTCACACAAAGGGCTTGGTGCACTTTGCAGCAATACAGTCACAAACCCACCACATCTGCTGAAATATTTGTCATTTACCATTACATATATGGAGGGGGTGCAATGGGAAGCTGATTCCCCCCTGCTTCCCAAGATGAGCCCCACATATTTGCAGACAAGTATGCACATGCCCCCTGGATATTCTCAGCCCCCAAAGATTCCAGCCTGACTTGCCTGGCCTGCTCTGGACCACTTGGCATGTGATAGCAGCCACACACATTTGGCAGAGACATTTTTAGAAACTTCCAAGCTGTGAATTCACCCTTCCCCTTTGGTAAAGCCAGTTATGTGGAAAGCATTTCAAAAGCAGAACTTCAAATACAGACTTAATTGCTTTGAGGTAGGAGGGGAATAACATTACACTCCATTTATTTTCCCACAGAGAGCTCTCCTGTGGTGCTTCTGTATTTGCTGACGCTATCACCCAATAACCAACCAGCTCTAAGTCAGACCAAGTCAATTTTTCTCATCACACTTACGCCATAAGTTAAAACTACTTCCCAGATGTCCATGTTTTATTGCTGTCACCAAAAGGTGGCTTTCCTTGAAAACATACCTCTAACTATATGGCCTCAAGCTGCACACTTCAGGGATGTAGTGGGGACATTCCCACAACCTCAGTGATGACAAATACCCTGCTGGCACCCACTCCTGCCCACAGGCTTTCCACTGCAACCACATAAGAATGGAACCCAGGACCACATCTGCACCCACAGCCCATTAACCACAAGCTGGCAGCACAGCTGAGTACCTGACAACGCTGCCTGGCTCCTTATGCATCAAAGGTCAACTTCCAGGCCTTTTCCACCAGCAATCAGAAAAAACCCAGTAGGTAGGAGGTTGGATTCCATAAGCAGGACCTAACACAGACTCTCACAAACCAAGCTCTAAATCTGCTAAGGCATCAGATCCCTAAGTGACACCACCTGCACAGCCAAGTACCCACAATCCTTTAAATTGCTCCAGTCCCATTTGCTGGGAGGACACAAGTAGTTAAACACCACTAGGCTCCTGAGAAGAAGTTCATTAACTCACAGCTGCTGGATTGCTGCCAGAACCTAAACTAGCCCCTAAACTCCAAAGCAACATTTCAGAATCTTTTTAAGCTCATAGTAGTTCCTTGCACCTTGTTTGAATGTTATTTTCAGTGACAGTGAACCCCACTGTCAGCTGCAGTGGCCACATCCAAAACTTGCTGCCTGAGAGAGGAAGGGTGCATTTAACAACAGGAGCACTTGTATTTGCTTTCACTTGTATATGAACCCTGCAACACAGCCCAGAGCCCTCTTTCTTTTTCCCTCTAAAGCTCCCCAAACACCTTCTGCTTCAGCCACCCTGGAGCTCATGATCTCAGGAGGGCTTCAACCCTTGGTCCCTCCTTGCACTTGAGCCCTAAAGTGCAGAGGGAGGCCATCCTCTTCTCACCATCCCCAAAGGGTCTGCTGCCCTTGTCAAGGCAAACCTGAAGGGTGAGGCAGCTAAGAAAACGTTATGCCCTTTCAAATAAATCGGTGTGCTGCCAGTTTTTACCCTTCACAACACTGGGCATGCATCAGAAACAAGATCCTGATACACACCATCCGGTGTGATTCAAACCCCATCTTTATATTAAGAAGTGGCCAGGGAGCCCAGTGGGCTGTCCAAAAGACAAAATCCATCTCTAAACACAGAAGAACTGCACAAGCCCAGATGATTGAGGCATCTTACTGTGCCTAGGAGGGATCCAAGGCACCTACCACCAGCTGTGGCTCTGCTCCACTCAATTACCAAGCCAGGGCATCTAGTGAGGCACCACTTGGGGTGGTTGCCCCCATATATTAGAGATGGTGCTTCACTAAATCACTCTTCTCACTGCAAAGAGGAAATATAATTTATCTCCCCTGATTATTTCTTTCCAGGCTTTTTGTGACCCAGCAGGAGCCTGGATGCTTTCTGCTCATGAAAGGAAACAGTGCCAAGTGCTGCAGATCAACCTGTGCACCCCAGGGAGGATTTCTTCTCTTCCCCTCTCCTCAAAATGTCTAGCAGTCCTTAATATTTTTTCACTTATTTCTCTGGTCTCTGAGGACTGTACATTGACAGTCAGTAACAGGCATATTTACAAAAATTGCTAGATTATTTTTAAATGAAACCTGGGTGCAACAGAAAGCAAATGTCAGAAGGAAGGTTTTATTTTTGGCCCTCGGAGTGTTCTAGCAGGTCAAGGTGTGAAAGCCAAAATTTCATTAACAAGATGAGAACAGAGCAAAACCCAAGACATTCAGCAAGGCATCCATTCTTATTCCCCAAAGTGCTACATAACAATCCCCACCTAAAAAGATCACCCCTTTAAAACACTTTACAGAGATTCCAGAACTGAGCAAGCTACTGCTTTTTTCAAGGTTGATCAGCGCTCTGACAGGAGCATGTCGCAAAGATAAACCCAGTAAAACCTCCTGCAGAGACACTGCATGGCTGCCCACAGCACAGCTCTCCTCTGCTTAATGTCCCAGTATCTCAGAGATTAGCCACAACCTATTTTTATGTTGCATCCACATGAGGGAGGAAGTACTGAGGCAATGAGTGCTTGGCCACCTGCAGGCACTGTGTTTCTGAAAGATCAGGCTGCCTTAAAAAAATAAAGCTGCACTGCAACATCTGGCCTAGGAGCAGTAAGTAATCCAGAAAAAGATAACTTTATTGACTGCTCTAAAGCTGCATTACAAAAGCACTGCATTGCACTGCTGATTTAGAAGCAGGAATTGCTGCACAGCAATCTGAAATATAAATCTAAATAATCTTCATGTCTTAAATACTGTTAGTATTTAAAGCTCTAGTTTCCAAGATTGGAGGCCAAGTGGACCCATTTTTATCACCCTTTGTACGTATCTGTGCAGATGTCAGGGATGAGCAGGCTCAGAGAGGGCAAGAGCCTGATACTAGAGATGATGGGTGTGAAACCCAATCGTCAGTACCACCAAGCTGGATGAAATTTGCTGAGGTGTGGCCGGCCCAGATTTGCAGTCTGTGCCACCCTTTCCTTGGCTAAAAACCTGCTCATAGGAAGATTTCTTCCAAAGCAAGGCTTTTATTGCTATTAAAAAGCACACATGTTGACTTTGTGAATGTATCCTTGTTTAGCTGAGTAACTTCTCTCGTATTCAAAACCATTAAATGCACATTGTCAGCTTATTTCAATCTCCGTGTAATTCTGTATCTCAGGAGAGCTATTAGGAAGGCTGCGCTGAAATATAGCAAGTGACAGGGAGAAAGCCTCGTCCATTCTGCCTCCTGTGTTACAGCACTTCCAGGGCTGAGAAAGGCTTCCCACTCCCGTGCAGTGGCGCCCTCTGCGGGATGGACCAGTCCTAGTGCCGAGCTTCCCAAATCCCCCGTTACTGCCCCAAAAGAAGGGCTCAGGGATTAACTCTTCAGGCAGAGCCCTCGTGTTTGAACCCCATTACAAATTCCAACTTTCCTTGTGTATGCACTTAGCCACACAATCCATACAATCGCCACTGCAACTGCGCCGGTGCTCCAGCATGCATTACAACCGACAGCCACTTCTGTACCTAATCAAGCCTGCAGCACCTGCCAGCAAAAGGGTAAATTGTCACTCCAGATAGCATCTAGTACAGGAGTGTTTCACAACGAAGTGATAAACTTGTCACCTCTTTGCACTAAAGGTCCTCTTGAGAACTAACTACAAAGGTAACCTAGACTCAAATCTCACACACTGCACTTGGTGTGATGTCACATTTCTTAGGCTGGATGTAGCACCACCTTTTAAAAACAACTAGTTCCAACTACTAAATTGAGGTAGTATTCAACCTTTCTGTGAGATTCCCCACACAGACTGTCAGCTTTACCAGTCAACTCCGAAGAAGCAAGGGAACAATTTCTAGAGGAGAAAGCAACATCAGCTTTACAAACACTGCAATGCAGTTTTTGGTACTTGAGGGTACACCACATGGAGTGTGGTAGCCTGGTATTGATATTATTATATCAAGTTAACTCCCTCTGCTAAAGCACAAGAGATAGGGAAAGTAATCACTGCAAAAGATTTTACTATATGAGAAAAGATCAGCAGTAGGAACAGGTAAAAAACTTTGAACTTGTCAGTATTCTGCAAATATAAGCTATTAAGTGTAGTTTTATAAAGAAAAGGAGCAAAAGGGCCCGATTTCAGCAGACTTGCAATGCAAACTCCCAAATATATTGTCTGAATGTATATTAACAAAAAGGGCTCCCATTTTTGCTTTGTAAGAGCCCTCTCAAGGCCAGAGGAAGAGTCAGACTGCATGTGTGCTATGCTCCCATTAAAAAAAACAACAATCTGCAAGAAACCACTGATGTTAAGGATTAAGCAGAACTTTTACATTGGAACTGACTCTCAAGCTCCTTCACTCCACCAGGCTTTGTTTTTAAACAAAACTCAGTTTACAATAAATAGTTTATTCATGGAATGTAAGTTTCTCTCCTCCATCCTTCCCCTTTCTCTCAGCACCTTACATACCGCCATCAAAGCAGCTTCCAGCCCAAACCAAGGCTCAAAAAATTGAATTCAAGGCAAAAGGCAGAGAGGTTGAAAGCTAAGACTGACACCTTTGAATGCCTAGTTCCTCAAGTGTTTGTCTGGTTCCCCAAGCCTACAGACAAACTGCTGATTCTTCTTTCCACACCTTGATCTTCCTGCCTCTCCCCAACTCGTGCTCATTTAAGCTATTCTTAGGCAGGTCACAAGCTCCACAGGGGCAGTATAAAGTCATGCCTGCTCTAATGCCCCTTCACTATTGCAATATCCCTTGATTATTTTATTTAAAAGCCCCACCATTATTATGACATCTCTTTCTGATCTTTTATAACAGTCCAGTTCAGCTTTGGAGTTTTACAAGAATGGAAAAAGTCTTTTCTTCAAGATATAGAGCACTGTGGCTAGGAATAAGGCGAGGGCGAGGAAGATGAGCAGCTTGTCTGTCAGCTCCCTGCGGTTGTACTTTGTGATCAGCTTTCTCCCCAGCTGGATTGTCCCAGACATGGACTTAAATTCTTCATTTGCTTCCAGGATGGTTCGTGAAGAATTGGCTGAAATTAAGGGGGGGGAAAAAGAAATCAGGTGGTTTTGCTTCATAAATACATGACAAAGGATATAAGCATGTATTTGCCAATACAGATAGTGCTTGGGAGCTCCTTCTGGATCAGACTGATATGGGTAAGACAAATGCAGACTGCTCTCGCAGAAGCTTTCACAACACAGTAGTCATAATGTGCTAAGGAAAAATGCAAAGCAGAGTACTAAATGGCTTAAAAGTTCTACATCCTGTTCCTGAAATGTTCATTTTGTAGGTTTCCAGATGAAATCTAGTTCACATTTTTAAATGACCTAAGTCAGCATCTACCTGAGAGTTTGCTGGAAGCAGACTGAAGTAAAAACGGGAGAAGCATCAATTCAAAGAGAGAGAGAAATCACCATCACTGCCAGCAGCAGCAGCATATCAACTGTGGAACTCAAACTGTTCCCAGAGCAGTAAGCCCATGTGATTCAGGTGAGGGTAGAGATGTGAAAAGGCAGCATGCAGCAGTAAGTGACCCATAATTGTTCAGCCCAAACAATTTAAAGTTATTTTTTAAAAACAGAATTCTTTTGGGGTGAGGCTTTCCTTTTTGGTGTGTTGTTTCGAGGGTTTTTTCCTTGGGTGGGGTTTTTGGTGTTTGGAGTTTTTTTGGTTAGTGATGCTGGTTTTCTCTAAAGAAATGAACTAAAGGAAGCTGATTGGTCTCAAACTAAAATAGGAGCTGAGAATGTGCCAAAACAACAAGGTGGAACATTGGACCCTTTCAACTTCTCTTTACTTGCAGGAAAACAAAACAAGCAAGCAAATAAATACCCTAAACTTTTCAGCCTTCTCCTTTCAAGTTACCAAGTGGAAGTATAAGCCCAGGAGTCTCCTTTTCCTTACATTACAGAATGCATACCCAGTCTGACAGTCAGTACTGCTGTATCACTTGAAGTGACTGATTAAAGAAAGGTCCAGCTCAAGCATGTTGTCTGGTTCACACAAAAATGCACAGCAGAAATATGGTTCTAATGTTCTGCAAACCATTATGTCCTATCTTGAGGGTGAAAGTAGCAAAGCTGTTTCCCATTGTTACTGACAAAGCAGATCTGTCCTGCTCCGTACATGTACATTCACTGCATACAAGCAGTGGACTTGCTCAGGAAAAAGGAAATTCTATCTTCAGACTCAGAATCTGCAGCTGGCTTTTGTAAAATGACCTCTGATGGTTTTCCCCCTTGACGAACTCCCAGTGCTGTGCAGTCAGAAACAGGGTGAAGAAGTGTCTGCCAAACTGCCTTTTTAATGGGAGAAGAAACATGCTACTTTTGCATGAGCAAACCACGCTCAGCTGCCATCCTCAGAGGGCAGCAGAAAAGGAGGGTGAAAGTTGCCTGATTTATTCATGTCTTTAAGCTGTTCTCTTTGCTGTCCAAAAGCATAGACAACACAGATCTAACTTCTAAATGTTCCATGAATCACCAGTTTTGACAGGTCATTTGATTTATTGTCTTAGGAGTGGAAGCCAAAGAACTGGGTGAAATCTTGGTTTCACAGTCTCTGCTGCTCTGCTGATAGAGCAAGTGACCTCAGGTTCAAGTCACTTGATCTCCTTGTCTTTTAGTCATCCAAGCTGCAGAGTGGGCAAAAACAGTCCTCCATCCAGGCTAAATTTCCCCCGAGTATGGACTTGTACCTAGGCTTTTATTTTCTCTGCTAGCACCAAAAGCTTGCCAAGACAGTAGCACAGTTACACCAAACATGCTCTTAGCATCATGTGACCTTGCACTGTTTTTACAATTGCTTTTATATGAAACTAAACAAAAAGCTTCTCATCCTTCCCCCTTTTCCTACACTCTTTTCATAATCGTGAAACAGAAACCCCAGTAAACAGCTCCGCATCAGGCACATTATTATTCTCTTTTTACATCTGACTATTAAGAGGCACTGGACAGGTTCTTTAATTACCAACACAATATGTTCTCCTACAGCAAAGCAGGTTGTCAGTCTGCCTCCCCCCATTCCTAAAAGAATTGGTGGAAGGTGCTTCAATTGCCCCATTCATAGCCAAACATCCAAATAACATCTGTACCTAGGGTCTGCACAGTCTCCTCACTCTGCTGGACTTGCTGCGACATCATCCTGCTAATGCCCATCAGACTCTCTGTGATGTTACTGGCACTCTCTGCCAGACTTTCCTTCGTAGTCTTCCTGAAAAAGAAGAGGAAAAGTAAAGCACGAAGGGATAAAATTATGACTTTGGGTACTGTGGGGCAAACGCTGCTGTCAGGGAGCTTCAAACAGTGCTTGGCACCAAACATCTCTGCCAAGGGACAGAAGACACAACCAGCTTTTACTGCATGGGAAATTCAGATTATCTTCAATGACTTATCAAAAAATACAACTGGTTGCCCAGAGTGTTTGTGGATGCCTCCTCCCTGGAGGTGTTTGAGACCAGACTGGACGAGGCCTTGGGCAACCAAGTCTAGTTGAGAGTGTTCCTTCCCAAGAGGGGTTGGAGTAGATGATCTCTGAGGTCCCTTCCATTCCAAGCCATTCTATGATTTTATGATCAAAATAAAAATCACAAAAAATTAGAGTCATGAGTCAAAACAACTGCTAGTTGCTCAGAATCTCATGGGGGCCCACACTTCTCCATTTATTCACCCACGACTGTACAATTCCATGAGCTGGTATGGACAGAAAACTATCTTTGTATTATCCTGGGCATCCCATTTGTGATGCCGTGACATTAAATACACCAAGTTTTCAACACAGAAATTATATATCCTTATACCCTGTCTTGCACATGAAAAGAACTTGCTTAACAATCCATTACTTGTTCATAACCTTGACTGGAATTAATAGAAATAGTTCCAGAGTCAATTAAGTAACTTAAAACCATTCTATCACTTCCATTTAAAGCAAGTGACAATAACAGATACTGCTTAAATCTCAGATCACACCATGGTGGCAGGCTAATACCTTTGTCGTAAGGAGTCTCTTCCCTGCAGCAGCTGATCTTTCTCAGAGTTGTCAATAGCAATTTTGCAGGCCAGATTTGCCTTTCTCCAAGCTACCTGATTGCTGAAATCACAGGAGTACAAAGCTGTTAATGTGATGGCAACACCTTACAAGTGAAAAAATATGTCACAAAGCAATCACCGTTAACTGAGCACCCCAGATACGTGCATGGACTTTGCATTGCACTGCAGAACAGCAATACCTTATCCTCTCATCTCTCCTCCTAAGCACATCACCCATGAAGCAAGGGAAGAAGAAAGCTGTGCCAGCTGTCAGACAGCACTCTCAAGCTACCTACTTACGTGCTCCACTGTGCAAAGGGACAGTCCATGGTTAGGGAGTCTGGACAGGAATGGAAAAGAGATGAGAGTCCCACTCTTTCCATCCCTGATCCTCTCTCTTAGCTCTTGGGCAAACCAGCACAGTGCCAGCAACTCTATTTGCAAACCAGGATTCGAAAGACACTCTAGAGAAGTATGATTATTTCTGGTTACAAGGGGCCTGTAAGCAGCCCCAGCTGCCCGACCCACCTGAGCATCTGTTTCTTATGGTTTTCCACTTCCCGCAGCAAGGCTTGTTTCTCCGACTCTTTGTCTTGCTCCTTTGCCATCTGTTCGAGTTCCTTTGGCAGAAAGTAAAACCACGAAAATCTGATCAACAACTGCTGCCACCTGCAACTCGCACAACCCATCCCCAGCCACGGAGCGAATTAACAGCAAAGTGCCAGCCCGCGGCAGGGACTCCCAGCCGGGGAGCCAATTAACAGAACTAACACCCCGCGGCCCGCACTCCGAACCGCCCCCGGGCAGCCCAGACAGGCCGCAAGGTGCCGGCCTGCAGAGAAAGCCGATGCCCGGCACAGCTCTCCTGCCCGGACGCTCACCTGGATGCGGCCGCGGAGGTGGCGGAACTTCTCCTTCACGGTAGCGTTCAGCTCCGTGAGGGCGCCGAGCGGCCCCGGGCAGTCTCGGATGTCCTGGAAGACAACGGCCCTGTTACCGCGGCCCGCGGCAGGCCTCGCTCGGCTGCGCTTCCCCGCGCAAGGCGGCGGCCGCTCCGCAGCCCTGGCAGGGAGGACCCGGCCCGGGGGCGAGCAGCGGTACCTGCACGGCCGCCTTGATCTCCAAGTCGAACTTGACGATCTCCTGGTGGCAGACCCGCACCGGCACACCTGCGGCCGCCGCCATAGTGGCAGCGGAAGCGGAGGCCGCGTCTCTCCGCCCGGCCTGCGGGCGCCCTCCTGCGGCCGCTCAGGAGTGTCCAGGCGGCCGCTGCTGGCCCGGCGCCTTCCCGGCCCGCTCCGCACAGCCCCGGCGGGACTCGGCTGGCGAGGGCTGGGAGCGCCGAGCCCCCGCGCCACAGCGAACGGCCAGCGGCCGTGCTGTTCAGCGGTGTCGTGCTTCCCAGCTACAGCTCTTAGACTTCTTTGGGCAGCGAAACGTTGGTGCGTGCACGGCCCTAAGCCGTGAAAAGGCCACCTTAGCCCTGGTGAGCTAGAACAAGGACCCAGAGCAGCACTGCTCCCTGACGCCCGGAGAAGCAATGTGGCATCAGGGCTGCACCAGCCGCGAAAGCTGCATAATTTTATACCCAACAGATCTCGCAAGATCCGCGTGGGCAAGCCCACACCGATAAGGTCTTTGACCCAGCGTGAAGGCTCAGAGGACAACACGAAATAGCTTCGTATTTCCCTCCTCGAAAGAGAAGACGATGGCTGTGCTGCCTTCCCCACAAACTCCTCCCCTGCCGCCCTGTCTTCGCACTCCCTCCCTTCGGAACCTGCTGTGCGACAAACCAGGTCTGGCCAAAGCTTGCAGGTGTAGCAGATGGAGACGATTTCCAGGGCGACTGTAGAAAGCCAAGGGACCTGCTGGCTTGCAGTTCAGGTTCTCCTAACAGTCCCAGCGCACTGACCGTAGGGGAAACTATTTCCTCTCCCTAGCTGTAATCCCTTACAAAAGAAAGCTGCTGGCAGCAGCAGGAGAGCGAGGGCGTTCACCATCCACAATCCACACACAATGCTTCCAGAGAGTATTTCCTCCACAATTTTTATTTTAAATTACAAAGGATGTTGCATACATTGATGAATTTGTATCTGAATAGAAGTGCTAGGGATCGAGGGTGACAGAGTAAACAAAGTCAATAGTTTAATTGTGCCTCTTTAAAAACAAAAATAAAAACTGCACAACTATTAACCAACATTAAACATTGCAACTCTTGACAGATCATGCTCTTAACAAGGTAAATTGATTTTCTAACAGAGACGAGACTTTCAGTCAGTTTTTCCGAGCTCCAGTTGGAAGTTGATTCTAGAGTATCGAGGACAGCATTACAATCATGACCCCAAGCACAGGCAGCACAGGATGCCATGTTTTGTTCAAAATGCCTTTTTGGGTTTGTTGTTTGCTTCCCCCCCCCCCCCCCCCCGTCAACCACCTTCATCTGCATGTGCCATCAGCCTTAAGAGTTCACCCAACCACAAATACTGAGCAGTAAGTTTCATCTGGATGTGATGTTCTGGGAAAAGAGGCGATTCAAATCGGAAGGTGTGGCTATCCACGAGATAGATTAATAAAATTCAATGCTACTACAGCCTCTCTCTTAATCAGAGCAGAGCAGGCTACTGCCAATGCCAGCTCCAATCCAGAAGTTTTCCTTACAGTAGCTATTTAACTCGCCCAAATTTGACTTAGGCATCTGACTACAAAATAATTCTGAAGTCTCTGCCACGCTGATGTTACCTGTAAAGTTTGGAGGTTTAGCTTTCTTGTTTAATGGGTAAAAACCACCAAACAACAACCCCCAAAACCCCCAAAGTGTGGCTTGGAATAGCTCTGTCTCCACTTTTAGCTCCAGAGCTCATCAGAACGACAATAAATGCATAGTCAGTATTTGCTCTTGTGGAAGTCCATGAATGTCTAAGAGGCTGAGGATTATAATTCAGTGCACACACACCTTCTTATCATGCTAGAAGCACTGGGGGGGGAAACATGGCATGTTGTTAAATGCAAATTGTACAAAGATAGAGACATTTTTGTATGCTGCAAAGAAGAGATATAACCTAAAAGTGCCATTTTTTATTAATGACATTTAAGAATCCCAAATTATACTGGGAGAGATTCAAGAGTGGTGTTTTCTCAACATACTAATGCCCTTAATACAGTTACAGAAAGAATCAGTCACTGAAGCAGTAACTGTTTGAAATGTACTTCACACGATCCCTGGGGTAAACAAAATAAACCTCGGCTGTGTGCAAGGCTGTGTTAATAAGCCAAGACCACATCTAGCAGCACACTTAACTGGATGATTCCAACTGAAGCCTCCCAACTTAAAAAAACTAAGCAAAATCATGATTAGATGCGTTCTTGAAACTCAGGTCTCAAGGCCAAATACAGATGCTAACATTCACGGTACGCAGGTACGTAGCTGGGTTATGCCTCAACAGAATTTCAGGAAGACTAGCAAGCACGTTTGAGGAACAGAATTGCATCTGCTATTTCTGCTGAAGGCAACTTGTATACAACCCTTTGAAATTCTCCTGATAAAGCCTCTTAGAGCTTTAAAAAAATATCTATGTTCAAAAGATTTATGGAAAATAAAAGCACATCCAGTCTTTATATTCTGTGAAGAAGCTAACTGTTTTATTAATAAAGGCAAATATCAGATAAATAGTGGGGGGGGGGGGAAGATGGGATCTCTTTAAAATAAAATAAAAACTGACACCACTATTTCAAAAGTGTCTGGTTGCTTTTAGGTTAGTTAAAAGACTCCTCCTCTATTTCAGGTTTTTGTTTGCATGTTTGTTTAAAAAGAACTTTCTCCTGGCCCTCTTAGTATGGAACAAAGTCTTATCTATAAAGGATTAGGAACTGAACACAAGCTGAGCCTGACTCTCACTTCAGATTTACAGCAACACAACTTCATGAAATCACAATGATTTCAACTGGTAAGGTAAGAAAATCCAGCCCATCCACACGTAAACATAGCTTTAGTAGTAAGTCTCTCTCATCTCCAAAAAAAGTACTCACCAAGTGTATGTGTTCAATAAACCTTAAAAAGAAGCGTTAGCAAAAGGGGTTTTAGGGCTAAAAAACACCCTTCATGAGCACCCCCACGTTTTGCAAGGCCATTCAAAAACTGGTCTCCCATATAAATACAAAAGGACTACCACTGAGAGAAACTGGAATCAGATCTATCCAGACTTTCTTCAGGATGCTTTTATCAGTTCTGATTCAATTTCAGGAGGGTTAGGTTTGAAGAGTTCAGAGGGAATGAAAAACATTTAGTTCTAGATGTACAAGTAAGGCACAATATAAAGCCACATCATCATCTGTCATGAAGGAAGTAGGAGAGGACGAGAAACATACATGGTACAGCAGAACAAGCAGTCCATCAATTCAAAGTGTGGCACCTAAGTTCAGACTGACAAGATCTCAACAAGAGCAGTTAGGACGCATGCTTTTAATGTGGAAACAAATTCTAGAGAGTCCAGTGTATCAGAGAAAGGAAGAGCTTCTGTTTGTATTAACTCAAAAAAACCAAACGTGTCATTGGGTTTGGATACAGGAGTAAAAGTGAATATTCACAATGCCTACACTCAAAAACAAACAAAAGAAAAACCTAGGACTTCATTAAGATCCACATACCATGTATGAACACAGAAAATCTTTAGAAAATGCTCTTCTCTAAAGATCACCCAAAAATGCATGCCACAATTGCCAAAAAACAGAACACGTACATTTGTTGGGTTTTATACCCTTATTTTTTTTTGTTTGTTTGTGATAAGTATACACACTAAATGTATATATTTTAATGACACTAGAGGAAGCAGATTGTTACTGGCATTAAAGTACAACCATTTCTAGACGGTTTAAATGCCACAGAGTCCCCTGGTTAAAATGTAAAGCTGCACAGCTTGCCTATGTCACCTTTATGATAAAAGTTAAACCAGCAAAAGGTCTTATCTTTACTCTACATTTTACTGCCAGGTTTTATCTATATCAAGTATCGCTGCAGCATTCTGACCAGCCCAGAGTTAGCAGCAAGTGGCAGGAATCATATAAAATGCAGTTTCTCTCTCTCTTTTTTTTTTTCTCCTTTTTTTTTTTTGTCTTTTCTTCTTTTTTTTTTTTTAAACAAAGTGCTTTTTCTAAGATATACATACATATAAATAGTTACAAAATAAAGTGTCAACATTAAAAAGCTCAACTATTTAAAAGCTTTAACTTAAAATAACACATAGAAAACACTGAAATGCAAGGGTATGGAATTCACTAAAGATTCAAAGTCTACTTTGAAATGCTAGACCAAAATCATATTCTGGTTTTCAGACAAAAACAAAAAGCTATAAAGTTGTATTTGCCCAGTGTTTCTGAGCAGAGAAAAAGGGGGCTTTTTTTAACACCTTGTCAGTTTAATTTGTCACACAAGTTTTTACCCGATTGCAAAACTGCTCTCTTAAACGTTTAGAAATGCTGCCTTGTCTACGCTGTTTGGCTATAGCATAAGGAGCTCTTGTATCTGAGCAGTGCATTAACACCATTTGTCGGAAAGGGACAACAGTATCCAGATCTGGGTACAGACATGGCCTTGACTTCACAAGAGACATTCGTCGTCGGGGATTTATGGGCCGTATGCATCTCTGCAATAACTGCGACTCCGGCACGAATTACAACAGGAATACACCTGACCCACTGTGTAAAGCAGCAGCCAACTCTCACCTCGCCCTAGCAATCGCCACCAAACCACCTGAAACGAGAACACCCATATTCCACTCAGATCCTCCAAGTCTTAAGTGGATTTACAAAGTTTTGCCTAAATTGCCCTGGGTATTTTTCAGTCTCTTGCAGGAGAGACTTTCTGTACAGCTCAGTAGTGGTATTTTGGCCTCCTCCTCCCTTTTGAGTCTTCCAAAATATTTAGATACAAAGTAAGCTGTGTGCACACTCACAAATTCGTGGCAAGACTGCCACCTTCATCGGCCACTCTTACTGCACTATTACCAAGTCAGACTTTTTATATTACAAGCTTGGATATAAAAATAATCTACTTATAAACAAAAGGAATCACAGTACAAACAAACTTAGACAAACCAGAAATGGAGAAATCCCCTAAAGGGAGTGGGGAGAAAGCCTTCATGGACTTTTGCATTTTTTTTTTCAGCAGCTACATTTGAAAATATTTGGTATTTCTATTTTCAGTAAACAGTGTTTTGTCATCTTTAAATAGGGAGAGAAAGAACAGGGAGGAAAAAGTGGGAGGTGGGGGGGGGTCCATGAAACCAGAGAATGATCTTGCCTTGAGATAAAGGACTTTCTCATCAAAGGCTAAAGCTTTTAATCTGTACGTTAACACTGACTACAAAGCCAACTCTTATTAGCAGAAGAGCAAATAAGAACTGTGTGTTAATATTCCTCAATCATAGAAACTACTGAATTAACAAGAATAAGTCACATATAAGTCTGAAGAAGCTAATTTCCAAATAGCTGTACAAAAATATAAAAGTCTATAAATTTTTTTTTTCTCTTGTTGTTTTCTTTGAAGCCTGTGTTGATCCTTGGAAACATCACATGCATAATAATACATCAACTGGAAAAGTGGCAACTAAGGAATTAGATATCTGTAGCTCTTTAGCTCTTTTTTTTTCCCTCTTTACATATATACACGTTACAATAAAAATAAGTTCATTTTGGTTGTTTGGTGGAAGTATACTACAAGCTAAATATCTTTTTTTTTTTTTTGTCTTTTCTTCCTTTTAAATTCTCAAAGTTGAAAACTATTTTACCAATAGCATACTAAAATCCAAATATATTAAAATCTCCTACAGTTAAGTGCAGAGGAAAACAAACATAAAAAGGTTTTTAAAGACTCCAAGACGGCCACCAACTTATCTACCATGGAAGCGAACTACAAGAACAGCAAAAATAATATTGTTATGTATGAATGCTCCTTCTGTAGATAATTGGACCCAAACAAAAAAATTCACAGTTCAGTAAGATCCCTAACCCTGACCTTTAATTTTTTTTCTTTTTTTTTTTTTGTTTTTCTGTTGTTTTTACATTCAGTACAGTATCATATAAGCTGTGCAAAACTTTACTTAGACTGGCAGTTCGCCATATCAGTTGCATTTGTCTTTGGTACAAAAATAAACAATCGCATTAATGTGCAAGTATTTGTTTTCTTCCGGCCAAAGTACCGAAATTGAGTTTTCTAGAGCCATCTTTTATACAATACATAGACTCTGTGGCATATATCTACATTTTCAACATATTCCTATATACATTCAAAAATTTTAAGAGCTGGAACAAATACATTAAAACCTATAATCTTACCATCTATACAGCTCGGTTTTGCCCCTCAGGGTTTTCTTCATACAAAACTTTACCAGCTTATACTGATAGCTCTCCCCCCAAAATACAAGGCACAAAGAATATACTTTATTTCTCTTGCTTGCACAGACATTTAAATACTATATTAAGCTCAGAAAAATTAAAGTCTTATATGGCACACTAAGCTCTAATGCTACGTGTGCTATGTACAAGTTAATGTTTGCAAAGAAAGCTTAACTAATTTAAGAACAAAACAAACTCCAATTCATAGTAATTAAAAAAAGGAACAAAAAAACCTCCCTAAATTGACAGCTTTAACAAAAAGAAAAGCTTCCTCTCATTTCACTTTGAGCATAGACCTGTCACAATGTCTGGCATATGCTAATTTCTTTTTACCAGCAAACCCACATTTTTGCTTCTAAAACAAATGTGATATATTCTGGTCCTAGACGACTTAATTTAAAAGAGAATCTTCATTTCTGTATTTAAGCTTAAAGCAGCTTTGAAACTATCTGGTTTATGGTCCAAAAATGCCATTAAGCATTTTATATCATGCTTTGATTTCTTTTCCTATATTGTTATTTAAAAACCAATGGACCTAATTGTAAGTGTCTACATAATGCTAAGCTGACATGCAGACCAGAACGCAATTTACAATGAAGTACTTGACAACACAAGTAGAAGCTGACCGATGAGAGCAGCTGAAGTTGCGTCTTAAACTTTCGACATTGGTATTCGTAGCCCTACAAGGCCACCGGTGGGGTCTCCTTCTGCAGTCTTCTCTAAAACCTGATTCACAAATTCTGATGTCTGTCCAGCTACAGGTAGTCCTAAAAAGGGAGGGTAAGCAGACTTGCTGTGAGGTTACTACTTTGCAGGTATTTGTATGTTGCTCTAAATAATACAAAGCCAATGAACACTTTGGTTAGCAACCAACCAACAGGCAGACAAGTGTAATTAGGAAGCACTTCTTTCTTTTCTCTATTCCAGAAACTGTTTGCAATTTAACTTATCATAAATTATGCATCTCTGTATGGAAAAACACATCCATGAAGTTCAGTGCTTACCAAGAGTGTCTTTAATAAGTACGTTCAACTTCTGTTCCATGTTGACTCCTCTGTCATCCTTAGGTACCTGCACCCGATTAACAATTTCTTGTTTAATGGAGTTGATCACAAACAGCAGATTATCTGCAAGGAAAAAAGGCTGGATTAGATTTACAGCACATTTCTGCTGGAGCAAGTGATCTACAGCTGTCCAGACACTTTTACCTGTGTCACAACACACATACTGTAAAATTAAGCTGTAATATTTGCCATCTGTAAACATTTAGTAAAAACATTGACATTACATGCAGACATTTACATAACTTGTATCTGTAAAGTAGCTCAACACTGCAGGCAAATCTACATACACTTTATGGAGTGGACTGGGTGTGTCCCAATGAAACTGGGGGGGTTATACCAACACTTTTTTCTCTCTAAACTGTCAGGTATGACAGGTTACGTGATGGTGCACAACACACACTTGTCCAAACAAAAAAAACATTAAGATGTGAAGAGTTGTATTTACCATATTCCGTGTTGAGACCCCAGAGTTTTACTTTATTGGCTTCATACTGGGCTTTCTTTTTTAGTCTACAAGCCCTATAGTAAGAAGAGGGGAAGAATTAGAACACTAACAAAAATTCCAGAGCACTACGAGCAGCTGCTTGTTAGTCACAAGAACTTGTCAACCAAAACTGCCAGAGCTGTGACATACAGAACCATCTATCCATTCACTCACCTTCACTGAAAGCACTGCTACCTGCATTTGCTAACTCTGCACACTTGGGGATTTGGTCACTGCCTCAAGTGCTCACCTTGCAGCTAAGCAAGCCAGCTTCCACTGGAGATACATTGTTGTCTAAGCAACAGGCAAACTACTTTTTCAAAGTGCCAGCTGCCCCACTTTTTGATAAACTGGTAATTAGCCCATTGCAGGAACTGTCTTGATGAAGCAGAATCTCAAGCCAATAGTTAGATCTTATTCAGTTACAGGAATCCAGGTTTGCCTATAGCTGCAAGTGTTACCCAGAACATACCTGGAAGCCAGCTTGTTCTTTTCTTTTCTTGACCTTGGTCTGGCAGTTATGGGAAGTTCACTGACTGGTGTCAGGTCACTGATCACCTTATTCAGCTTCCTCAGCTCATTACCAATCTGGAGGAGTTTTCTGGGGTTGGGAGTCAGGTCTTCTACATCAGTCCTCCGTGACTTCTTTGCTGCGTATTTCCCTGTTTGAAATATGCAGAAAGGTGAGCTGGGAATTGACACTGTATGTACAGAAACCTGCCTAAAAAAATCTTACTTGGTTTGTTTGTTTTGTTTTTTTTTTTGGTGCACATTTAAAAGGTCCTCTATCCATTACAAAATATGGTCTGGAATCACAGCTGGTCCCTATGGCGTTTCATACTAGAAAGTGCATTTCCAGACAACTTGCTTTAAGCCATTATTATACCCAGATCAGATAAGAGCAAATACTGCCAGCCTGGCTACTGGATGTGACAGACAGTATAATCAGAAATGTGCTGAAAAACCCAAGTCTCAGGTTCAAACCCAGCTCATGTCAGGAGGAGTTGGAAACAGATGATCCTTGTGGTCCCTTCCAACCCTGACTGATTCTACGATTGTAAGTCTAACTTGCTAACTCGTGTGTTCAAACAGTATATCCTCTTGCACACTCAAATTGATTGAATTCCTAACTAATCTTATTGGTTTTGTATCAAGAAAGAGTGTCGAGGTCTGGTACTGAACTTATCTTCAGTGATGCTGAACTTAAATGGTCCACACAAAAGAGGTTAAGTAGCAGTTATATGTATTTGAAGCTGTTTAAGGCCTGGTTTTCCTGAGGAAATACATCTATCGAAGGCAAAAATCTTTTCCATGAGATCCTCTGCCACTACTCTATACCTTTTTTTTGTCAGCTGTTACCAAGACTTGCATAAAAAATAAATGAAAAATCTCAGACATATTTATGAGAGATGGTAATTTAAGCAGTACTTATCTGAGGTAGCTGATGACCTTGGTACATGCCTGAAAAGAAAACAACTCCTGCATTCTGTAGCTACTGGATGCTAAGTAGTGTTTGATCCTACAAATGCCTTGCACAGGAACCTGATTTACAGGTCATTTGCTCCTCCCAAGTGCCTGGTGGGCCTGAGTCCTCAAAGCCTGTTTGGTTATTTGTTGTTTAGTACCAGGTATAAATATAAGCCTTCATAAGATGGCAAAGTGATAGGGACTTTAGATACTGGTATTTCACTACAAAATGAGAAATAGGCATATAAAAAAGAAAGGAGATTTGTAAACAAATTACCCTTTTGGTTTTACAGATGAACATTACCTTCTGTTAGGGAACATAAACATTACAACCAGGGAAGCTGATTTCATGTTCTCCTTCAAAATGGAGCAGGCTACCAAAAAGGTCCTGTGACAACAATTAGTCCTAAGAGTGGTTTGTTCTGGGTGATAGTTGTCATGTGTGCAGTACAGCAAATTAATAATCAGAAGGTTATGGGAATAAAATACAGTTATTAGATCAATTAGTTAAAATTTCTAAGAGCATATTTTAAATAAATAGCTTATTCAGCATACAGAATAGTAACTGCTTCACTGTGCTGCTTTCACATTGGTGGGAGAAACAACGAGAGAGGAGCAAAAAGAGACAGCAACTGCCTGTCCTTTAGTTTGCATTAAAAGTGAACTTTGCATCTCAGATCACTCCCAGCTAAGTTCCAACACAAGCAAAATTGAAACTAACAGCTACAAGAAGCAAGGATCAGTCAAGTGATCCCTCCAATATCTTTAACACATGGCACTGCGAAAAAGTCACACTCTTGGTCAGGTTTTCCACTGAAAGCCCTTGGAAGTTACAATTCTCAATTCATCCACCATCCTCTGGAAGAAACCACACACAAAGTCATTACTATGCCTTCACTGTGCCTGCCTTGGACACTCTGCAGACCTCTGCTAACTGACCAACAGACTCTAATGATGTTCTAATGATTTATTTTCACGTCCAAAGCACAACTTTCTCAGCACTTGCAGGAATGGGAGCCTGGCTACTGAAGGTAGGACTCTGTTCTTACCATGATGAAGACCATTCTTTTGATACACGTTACTCGGTAACGTATCTCGATTCCACTCAGATGGCCTCAGCATTCTCTCCTGCTGTGACGGTGTTAGCTGCTCGCTGTACTCCCAGAAGTATCTCCGCTTGCCCCTCTTCCGAGAGGATATTGCAGTCATTTCTTTTAAATCCTCCACAGAATCATTTTCATACCCTAAAAGGATGCATTGCACTGTTTATATTATGTTGACAGCACTGTTTCTGGCCTTCTAACGGTGGACTGAGTATTCAAGTTAAGAGCAGAATCACAAACAAGGCCTGTTTTACACTGCCTAACAGACTGTTTTCACCTTCAGCTACTACAGGTACTTGCCTTAAATCCAGCGATAAACACTGAGCCAGTGACGGTGCTTCATTAGTTGAAAAGAGACAAATTAGTTATGCATTGAAAGACTCTTAAATTCTATTGCTCCTCTCCCTGCCAATCCCACCACTGCAGAGTACAGACAACAGCTGATAAGAGAGCGTTCTTCTATCCCTACAACCTTCTCCATGCATCTGCTGGATCATAATCCTAACTTGTTTCCACATTTTAATTAATCTCTAATTGAAAAGCATGGAAAGAAAATCAAGTAATAAAAATTGATTAGCAAAAAAGTAAAATTATTCAAGCACAGAATATTCTGAGTTAGAAGGGACCCATTAGGATCACTGAGTCTAACTCTAGGTATTCCTTGAGCGAGAATACCTTTGGGAAATAAAATAAACCACCACCTCTATTAGACTAGAGAAAGGGGCTCTCTTATCAGGACAATGACCTAAAGCCCATAAGAAAAGCCCATTTAAATCAAAGGGATTTGGACACAAGCTGTTCAATTTCTTCCTCAATGCTTTAGGGAGATGAAGAGAAATGATCCACACTAAATCTACACAACATTTTAGAGGTATATTCTGATGCCTGTCTCATAGATATGAGAGCTTTTTGTGCAGTACATGGAAACCCTGATGCCACTATCCACACTGCATTAATATTTATACCATAATTATGTAAACACAAACTGCAGTTGTTTTTTTTTCAGAAGCATATGTAGGATTTAAAAGGATTTAAAAGACAACATATACTGTTTATAAAAGCCCAAACCACTGCATCATTTTTTTTGCATCAAAATGCTATATAATAAGTTTGTCTTTACATTAAAAAAAAAAGGCATTTCAAACCATCACAGATACTGATGAAACTTAAAAGAAAAGCCAAACGACTGAATGGACTGCGAGCTTAACCAAGGCTTGACCCCCTGTGCTTGAGCTCTGCTTCATCTTTTAACAGTAGCACCAAGAACACATTCTTCTTTTCAAAACAGCCCATTCAATTAGTTTGCTTGCACTTGAAAAAAACATTTGAAAGAGGAAAACTAATCTTTCCTGCTTTGGTCTGACTCTCATCTCAAAACCCTAAGTATGAATAGAAGTTAGGTGCACAGAGAGATGCAATCAGTTCTAAAGTTCTGTTTCTAATCATTTCATCAGCACATTTACTTCAATTTGCCAGTTTGTTAAAAAGACAGATTTTGAAAGGCAATCAACAATGAACCATACTTTATAAAACATTTTTCTTGCATAATCAAAATAATAACAGCTTACATTAAATATAGTTTCCAATACCATAAATATTTGTTACTGTACTTCCATCTTACCCAAATGCTGTTTGACATAAATATCGAAACACTCTTTAAAAAAAGACCAATTCCCACTTGAAAAAAAAAAAACAAAGACATGTAACTCATTATGTAGTTATGTACAAATTCAGCCCATCTTCATGATTACACAGAATTAAGCCAATGGATGAAAACAGATCTCTTTAGGAGCTGATGCGTACAAATGCACAAGGTTAAAATCGAGACTTCCTGTTTGCTTATTTAAACAATAATTAAGTTAGCAACTTAAATTGACTTTATGCATCCTGCCTTCCAACTCCAACGCTGATCTGCTATCATTTTAAAGCTATATAAAAGAATCTAGCGCCCTATGTCCTAACTTAGCTTGTAACACACAGGAGTGCGACAAATCTGTTTAGCTTTTCTGCACTGTATTTATTTTCCCCCGATCTCTTCTTAGTAAAGATGATATAGGGACCTTACTTTCTTTGGTGGGCTTCTGAGAGATCAGAGAGTTCCTGTATTTACCTGTCAATTCCTATGCAAGCCTATTTCCTTATCGTTTTGAGGTTAAATTTGCAAGGATTAAATTAAGTATAAGACAGAAGAGGACAGACATTACTTTTGTGTCCTACCAGGTTAAAAGAAACAATGATCCCAGCAAAGCAAAATGAGAAAAACCCTTCTCTACGAGTTAATCACATTGACTTCTGTCAAACTTGTTTTGAGTCTTTTTCCCCCAGTTCAGGTGCTCAGAATAGATGCAATTCAACTTCTTTAAACCATCTCAACGGTCACTTTTCCCTTTCAGCTATTTCTTCTGTGGTGCTATGGAAAACTCAATCAGTTGTTGCAATCTCCCATTTCTGGAATCTCTTGACTACCTGATGGGAGAAGTCATCACAAATATTTCTATCAAATGAGATAGGCAAAGAAAACTTTTGTGACCATTACTAGTGTGCCAGAAAAGGCCTGGGCTGATAAAGCCAATAAACAAACTAACTTTGCAAGTGACCAAAATGACTGAATCTCTATCATGGTGATAACAAGTACCATTGTTGCCCAAACTTGCCAGCAGCCAGTCACATTGTTAGTTATTTCTGCAGGTTCCTGAAGTTCACTATACCAAAATATTCCTTCAGACAGCACTAACACTTCAGGAAAGCCATTTTGTGCACTCCAAGAACACACAAAAAGTAGAATAAACAAAAGCAAAATGAGTACAAAATAGGTCAGAGGGTCAGCAATAACTAGTAAGGTGTTTTCCTTTCAGTAAATCACATCTTCACTATTAAGTCATTTTGGTTTCAGAACTAAGAAAGGTTAAATCTTCCTGGGCCAGGCCTATTTTTAGAAACTTTATCCACACCATTTACCTTTGCTCTAAAGACAAAATAGCAACACAAACCACAAGAGTGATATAATTAAAATACCTGCAGACATTAACTTCTAAAATAATCACAACATAGTCAACATTTAATATCACTATACTTAAGGTGAAGGGCTTCACTCAGTCACAGGTCTAGCAAGCTTAAGTCAAGTTCCTCAGTACCTGTATTGCACAATGCAGTATTTAGAAGCTGACAGCGACAGCTTGTCAGTAAAATGAAAAAATGGCAAACACTTAATGTAATTCCAAGTGAAACCTCAGCATTTTAACAACCATTTTCAAGGTTATCAGCCTTTCTGTGCAAAATGCCTCTGTGGGTTGCAAAGCACTGTGCACTACGGCAATCACTGCAGAGCTGTAATAGCTGCTCAAAAGCTCCAGCAAGTAGAGGGAGTTCAGTTCAGAAGAAGGGAGGAAGAGGTTTTACAATGCTAATAAAAGTTGTGTTATGTACACGTAGAAGTTAACACAAAGGGCATAACGCTTAACGAGTTTAATGCCAGCTCCGGAAATCTACTTAGAAAGTAATTTAACCTGAGAGTTCATGGTGACAAACACTGACAAGCTTTAGGGAAGCTGCTCTTTTGAAAAGGGCAAAATTTCAGCTGCTTTTCCACCTGAAGTTAGTTATTACCTAGCGTCTGAATACTTTGATTCTTACACTCTATCACAAAGCATGTATAAAATGTCACTACTGTAATACTTTCTACAATGAAATGAGTACTTGGTTACAGTCCTCTTCCTTTCCCTTCAACATTTATTTTTACACAACGTTACCACTTTGTTACCTTCTAGGTGAAGGTTAGTTCTTATTTCTGTTGTTAAGGCTCCATTTCTACATGCAGAAGAGAGGAAGTCAGTATCCTTTGAAGACACACTAAGTGTTACTGCTGAAAACCACCAAGAAATGGTTCTGTTAGTTTCAGTGGTAGGTATTCTTTGGATTCTCTGGAAAAAATGTACCTACAGTAGGACTTCAGTAATTATGAAATTACATTGCTCAGCTGTGATTTAACACCAGCTATCAAGAGATAAACAGAAAGCTGCAACCTACCAAAGCACAAGAAGCTCTGCACATCCTATCATCACACCTGCAGGTAGTTGCTCTACAACTTTAGGCTATGAGCTAGGCTCCCTGTGTTCTCTGTACCTATTTTTGTTGCACGACCACGCTTAATGCAGTGTTCTTACAACAGGGCAACAGAGACCTCGCACAGTTTTTATTGATCACATTTTGCAAAGCAGTTAGGAAATCTGGGACGAAAGTTCATTACTTAAGTTCAGTGTTGCTCATCAGTAACTCTAAAGCATTCAAAAGCATTCTTTCCCACTGGGCAGGCAAATCCATTAACCTCCATGTTAACAAAGCCCAACATTGCTGGTACCTGGTTCTGAGAATGTATCGCTGATGTCGTCGTCTTTGTCATCCTCATAATCTTCCTCCTCATCATCGTTTTCAGACAGCTCATGCTCACTGCCAAATCCTTCATCACGGTCCTCATCTTCAATATCATCCTCATCCTCATCATCTTCCTCAGGGTCCCCTTTGGCAGACTGTTCACCCAAACTGTCTGTTACAAAAAGAGAATAGTTGTGCTCTTCTTTCTTCTGTGAAGAATCTGACACTGATGTGCTAGCAGAAAGACTGCTCTCCCCCACAGTAAGCCCTGGGGTTTCCTGGGGTGGACCGAGGAGCAGTTCTTGAGTCTCTTTAAAAGGCAGAACAGGAGGTGTACTGTGACTGTGTGGAGACTCGATTCCTTTTCTTTCTTGTCTCTTTGCTACTGCACCACAGTAGCAGGTGTTCTCCTTTGCTGCATCAGCATGTGTCTGACTCAGCACTGGTCTGCTCTGTGGTAAAGGATTGATCTTTACTTTTGCCTTTTTAACATAGTCTTTACATTCCACATGGATGTTCACTTTTTCATTGTTGTACACATTGGTCTTCGCCATGATTTGTGTACTGGAAGCAGGCTGAGTTGCTGGTTTACTTGCCTTCTGAACACAGTCTGACAAAGGTGCCTCAGCCTGAACGTTCTTGGAGGAACAGACTGGAGCTGCTGCTCTGGTTGCAATTTTTTTGCCAGGTAAGAAAGAATTTAAAGGGTTTTGTTTTACATTAAAGACCAAATCAGGGTAATAGAGTGAATCAGAAACAGGCTGGGAGTCCTCACTGTTAAGCTGAGCCAGTGTCGGTGTTTTGCTTATCACCTCTTCATCTTGGTATGGGCTTGAGAAGTCATCAAGACCCAGGTAATCCACCTCTTTTGTTCCCCAGATGTCACAGCTGGTTAGTTTAGTGTACTTAGTTAAATCTTCACAGTAGGTGTCCCACTGCTCCCACTTTGAGGTGAGAGCAGCTTCTTTGTCCAGGATGTCCGTAAAAGACTCCAAGTTCTCAAGGTCTTTGCAGTCCTCCATTGAAAGTAAGTTGTCTCTGGAGCTTTGCTGATAGTCCATTTCTCTGTCCTGTGCATAACAAAACAAGTTAAAAATTAATACAAGGCAGTGCCAATTACCTTTCCCTGGAAGCATTCGATACCAGCATAGATGTGGTACTTAGGGACTTGGCAGTGTTAGGTTAATGGTTGGATTTGATAATCTTGGAGCTATTTTCCAACCTTAGTGATTCTATGAATATCTGTCCTCTACTTAAACTAATATGATAAGCTCAATTTCAGTGAAGTTTAATAACATGAAAACTCCTCAACTTGTAACTAAAAACTTCTTTTGAGGGTCAGAATGAAGTCCAGCTTCCATGCATCTGAAGAGACTGCTAAAGATAAAAAGTCAAATGCTGTTGGATTCTTTTTCTGCTATTGCAAACGCATCTGGTAATCGAGACCTAGGCTAGTACCAATATCCACACATTTAGAGTGCAGAGGAAATCACAGGCAAAGCTGTTCTAGTCTCCATTAACCTAGGTCAATCTTTGCTGTGTGCTTAACAGCAGTTCCTGGAAAATCTTATTCTAACATGATTTCTTAATGACTGTGAGCTACCTTTCTTCTTTAATGCAGGGGGAAAAAAAGGTAAAAAAGTGCTAGTATAAGTAGCTTATGAGTCAACTCTTCTTTTGCTTCCCCTGCATTCATAGCTTGGGTGAAGAAGCATACAGTTGCTCTTGCAGGAAAAAAAAATGTAAGGAAGAGTCTCAAGCATCATTACATAATATCAACACAGCTCTGTTTGAGACTTGTGTATCAAGCTTCTTCTGACAGCCAGCTTTAACAAGCGTCTATTGAGAAGTCACCACATTTGCTGGACAAGCAGTTAGGCTCTTCCTTAATGAGCAGCTAGCAGTAATGAATAATTTTCTAGCACTCTTAAATACCCCTTTATTACTACACAAACTCAGGGCATTAATCAAGGAGAGGAAGTTGTGCACACACACAGACCTACCAGTTCATACATGAAGTCTGGATCTGAACTGCTTGCCAAGAGATCCGTGCTCATCAGAGTCTGCTCTGAAAACACGTGGCTCCGAAAGGCATCCCCAAAAGGAGGGTCCATTCCACTCACACTGGGCTACAACAAAGTTAATACTGACATTTGAAGCTCGCTATTAAAAGGCACATTCTTTTCTTCAGCAAAACATAAAGACTATTGCCATTTCATCCAAGTCTCTGAAATTTGTGCTGTACTTGCCATCTGGAGGGCTTCTACCTTCACAGCTGAGCATGCAATTTCCCAGAGCCAGAGAACACTTAAAGAGCAGCTAATGACATGCAACACTTTAATCAAGGGGCACATTTTTATTCATCATATAGCAAGAGCACTACTCCTTCATTCTTTTTTGTTGGTTTGAAATTTTCATGCCTTTGCCAAGTTCAGAGATATGTTAGCATTTGTAGAAGAGGAGAGTGAGTAGTGGCAAAATCTGTATCAATAGGCACTACATGCTTGCACAACCTAATACAAACTACTTGGTATCTAAAGCAATGCTGCCCGTTTTCAGAATCATTAGAACTCACAAAACTTCCACCTGACCTTGTAACAAAAGCAAAATTATTATGAGTAAATCAAGAGCATTATACATCTCTTGAGAATAAAGTAGAACTTTGCAAAGAAACATTATGCAGGATGACTGGGCATGCAGGGAATGGGCAGCAAGGCTTTCTGCTACATTTAATTCCAGACCTTTATTTCTCTTCTAGACACACTCGCCCTGAGGGTTGGGAAGGGAGAAACACTGTACTGCTGAAAGTCATTCAGTGTGCTGATGTGTGAATCACTGCAGTAATAAAAGGCTGTTCTCCAGGCATCCACCCTCTTCAAGACGACAACTCTGTTGAATCTTGCTGTGTAAACAAGTAACAGCACCAAGAACAGCACCAAAGCTTCCACCACAGACACTACTGGGACCCTAAAAATATGCTCCATTTAATCTCTTATGAATTCTCCCTGATGATGTTAGTCAAATTTGCTCTTAAACTTTTTTTTTTTTTTTAAATAAGGAAGCAAAATTATTTAGTGAAGCAAATAAATAGTAACAGACTTACCTGAGGCATTTCCAAGCCCAGATTCCCTAAATCCAATTCCAAACTTCTTGGTTTATTAACTTGTAGATTCTTTTCCAGCTTTACTTCAGTCTCAGTGAGTTTGCAAAATCAATTTTTCCTTGGAATAACTTCAATTTACCCTGACGGAGCTCTTCTATTTGTAGATTTCTGTGTAGAAGAAACACAGCAATCCCCCAAGGAGGTAAGCAATCCTTCATCAAAAAGGTGGTGCTTAAAAACCAGGGAAAGCTAAGTAAGCACAAGAATTTCCCCTAAAAAGTGATTATTTTTCGTGCTGGAACATGTAACAACTTTCTTCTCTGGACGTCTTTCATTGAGTGAAAAGCCACAGATGCTACAGAACAAAGTTTTAGCAAAAACCTTTTTGGCTGAGTTACATTTTGCTACCTTTTTTCCCTCAGTACTGAGACCTCGAGCTCTATAGACCTATGAAAAAAAAAGCCTCCCTAACTGGAAATAATGACTGGCAAACTGCTGGGTGTTTAGGAGAGAAACAGTCTTTATGACTAATATAATAGAGCAAATACTTTCTAAAAATGTCTCAGGCAAAGGTCTCAAATACCAATTTCAGACTAGGCAGTAATACTGTTTCAGCATTATCTTCAGCTTTTCTTAAGAGAATAATCCTTCCAACACCAGATATCAATCACTCATACAGCAACATCTAGCGGCAAAGGGATTACAGCAAGCAATGCTCACCACCCAGCAGCAGAGGAGGGGAAGACAGTCTTTCCCAACAGAACAAATTATACATTCAGAGTTGTCTACCAAATTGTCTTTTCCATTAATTTCAAGCAAGGCACATGTAGAAATTGGTCCAATTCACCTGTTAGTACTTTTACCAGTTTCTACAGAGCCACTGTTACCTCAAATGTACATCTAAAGACATTTCTGAGCCTCATATCCCACAAGACATAAGGAAAATTTGACCTGCATAAAAGCAAGCACCTTAGACTTCAGTAACTATGTCTACACTAAAAGTACTTTAAAAAACTTATAAAATAACAGGAAGTTAAAAAAACAACAACCAAAACCACCTTCTATTGGAAAACAACAGTAAAAATCCAATAGTCCATAGTGTCAAACCTTTGTATCTTCTCTAAGTACATTGTCTCCAAGGATGCTGCTTTCATACTGCCTTGTTTGCCTGTAAGATCCCAACCCTTAGGTAAAATTCCCTTCAATAAAAAAAAGGCAGCTTTAGAGGAGCATAATAAAAACTCTGAATCATTATATTTGTGCAGTGTTTCAGCATTATGAGCTAAAATATGTTTGTTTCCTTAAGCAGAATTCTTAACTCGGAACTGCTCCCAAGTCAAACTCCAGTGCAGTCTGCTAAGGCTATGATTATTCTCTAGTTTTGAAAACAAATAGTAAAGAAAAGTGTTCTCCCACAGCACAGCTACACTCAGAACCCTCCACCCACCAGCACATGACAGCATCCCCGTGATTATTCCTACTTTCAGAGAGTACCTCAGCAATTTTGTTATGTTCAGCATATGTAATATCAGACTGTGGTGAAATCAGACACTATGCCACAAAGTACTTATTTATCAAAACTTTGCTTTTCAGTAGCACCTAGCAGATCAAGAACAACAATTACAGTCCCGTTACGTGCAAGTTGGCAGTAAAACCACAACACCGCTGCCACAGCAAGTCATTCCTTGTTGGGCCCTGCATCAAGTAAGAGCCACTTCCTTCTGAGAAAATTTCCTTTCTGTTCTAAAATGTCCAGAGAACTCATTTATCTTAAAGTGACATTTAAACTTAAGTTTGTGTCCCAGGGCAACATGCCTGGACACCCCCCCCCCATCTCCTTTCAGCCAGCAAAGGCCACACTGCAGAACTAATCCTTACTATGCTGTTAAAAGTGACCTAACAGTTAATGCACTTCCCTGCCTGGCCCAATCTAGGAGAAAAGATTTGTTCTTTAAAACAAATAAACAATACTATGTTAAAAGAAAGAGGACAGAGGGTATCATCTTCAATACCAAACTATACTTAAGTAGTAAGTTACATTCTCTCCATACAGAGTGGCAGACCTTGATGCCTTTTTCACCAGAACATCAGATTAACACTTTGATGTCAACACCAGAACACCATCACCACCATCTGCATTCACATGGGAGACTGTCACAGTTCTGTTACTGCACGACAGAAAAGGGAAGTGCTTCTTTACTGGTTACCCTCTGTCTTTGCTAGAACACGTACCTGAAACTATTCCACTATGTTTCATATACAACTAGGAAAGGGGGTTGGAAACTTCATTTGTACTGGCACTGATTTCAGTTACAACTGACAGATACTTGCAAGTGTCAGGACCAGTAAGATTATGTATCATTTAGAATTCCTCAAAACAGACATTAAATGCTCAAAATACTTCTAGTTGGGGTGATCTTTCAGCTACAAACTCATAGCACCATTCAGGAATGGCGGAGTATGTCCTCGGGTCAAAACATCGTATCAACTAATCTCATTGTTCGACCAATTCTCTTTATAGTTCATTAATATTTAAATGTGATTTAGGACCATTAGGATCTCTTTCAAGTATTCTACAACATAAGATTTTTCTTGGAAGAGAGAAACATGGTGAGGCCATGAAAAGACAGACACTGCCTCAGGGAGTTGCATAATGTTGGCATGCTTCACGCTCCCAACAAAACAGACATACTTCTAACTGCTTTCTACATTTCCCCAAATCATCAATATTTTTCCTGAAAGACTGTCAGTGTTCACACTTAACTACCAGCACTTCTTCATCAACTAGTAAATAAAGATGTATAGTAGAAGTCAATGACACGTAAGTACGCAGAAACATAAAATCTCACTGTGAAGGAACTATGTAGACTGCAGCTGAAGTCCTGTTTTTACCAAATTTATTTGTTTTGGCACTCTTGGCCCCAGATCAAGTCAGAACAGAATGGCAGTTGTTACGTTCTCTATAATGAACACAGATTTGAATGAACTGAAATATCTGTGGCACAGCCCAAGAATAGCAGTGCAAGAATAACTGAAGATAAATATAGCAGGATCTTCTACTTCACGACCATCTTCATTAATGCCTTACATCAGCCCTTCCCAAATGCAGAGATCAGAGGTGAAATCCTGTAGATGTTTCACAGCATGGGAACTGCAGGTGGAATAGACAGCCCGCGGCAGTGGGCAGGGTGCTGCCGCTCCTTTTGGCAGCAGCCTGCGGTTAAATCAGATTAAGGTGATTAAGGAGCCAGTGCCTGAGTCCGTTTTGTGTCTGCAGATTCTTGAGTCACATCAGCATGGAGCTGTGCCTCTGTTTCTGGCAGAAAGCTAACTCATTCAGTTGGGCAAGAGCAAGGACAAGACTTAGGAACTACTATGCTGCCCATCTAACAATTAAGAATATTGGGGTACTGATGGAAGCAGGCATATATACACTGGTTAAAATCCCCATCGGTCATCAAGAAGTAACCACAACTGTTCTATATAGAATTAATAATTCATTAATTGAATGACAAATCCTAATAAAAATCCTCTGCATTTATATTTAATGTTTAGAAACATGCATTTAGAATAACAGTGGTCCCAAGACAGTTGGAAAGACTGAACTTCAAAGAATCTAATGGTAAGCTCATTACATGACATTACAGATGCAGAAGAACATTTAAACTAGCAGTCAGCAGGACCTAAACTCAGAACACGCAGCATTAAGAAGACGTGGCCATTTCCATGCACATGCCACATGTCTAGACTGGCGAACGACCTTTCTGCAACAACATGTTACTGCCAAAGAAGCCCCTGTAAGAGACAAACCGCAACTGCAGACTTTGAGCCTGACAACTCTGAAAGTCTTCTTCGGTCACCTGTATGAATCACTTGTACTGCAGCTTTAAATGAAGTCGCTATTTCTGTCTCAATTCAGATGTGCTTTTTGTACAACGTGAAAGGCACACAGAGCGTTGCTACACCATGCTGTTGATTGCACACTGCTTATTATCACAGCAGCTAAATGCCTGTTATAAATATATTACATGAACAATTACACTTTTCATGATGGTGACTGCATCACACAGCAGCTTGCTGAAGTTACAGGTTTGATGCAGAGAGAAAAATAGCACGTCATGAGAGCTGGTCAATACTGAAGCTACGTTTTTTAGGTGAAAACATTCAAAAGACCTAACTTTGAATTTAGGACAATGCACAAAAACTATGCACTATGCCTCGTGTTTTAGAAAAAGCAGTACGCACTGTGCAGCATCTGCTGTATTTGAACATTTTATGAAGATGCAAGAAGTTCTATGCTTCTCTTGAAACTTTTTTTCCTTCCACGGTTTGTGCCAATTTGTTTCCTGTTACAGAACACACTCTACTGAGCGCAGGCTTCAAGCGTAGAACATCTTTTTCTTAGTTTTGTTGCTGAGTGTAATGTTCTTCTCCCCCACTTTCTTTCTACACGATTCTTCAATTATTAGCCAGACATTTCGGGTTTTTTGTTAACTTTTCTCCCCAACCACAAAGTCACCTGAGTTTTCTTTTATGGTTTTGTTTGGTTGGGGGTTTTAGTTTTGTTTTTAGTTTTGTCTGTTTAGGGTTTTTATGTGTTGGGATTTTTTTTTAGTAGGTCAGCAAAGACATTTTTATGAGAAGCCTTCCTCTGCCTTCACCTAGCCTTATTCATTTATCATCCAAAGAAGCCAAATCCCTCTACCCTCTCAGTCACCTTCTTGTATCAGAACGCCAGCATATCTAAGGCATCATGCCTTTTGCTTTCTCTATCCTGGAGAGCAAACATCATCGGCAATTCTAAGTTTGACGGAGCACAGCAATTTAAGAGAACTGAAGGTACGAAGACTGTTTCACTTCTTTTAAATCTCTTCCCCTCAGGAGAGGGAAACTGCTACTTCACTGACTTTGTTCCTTTTTTCCTGCTGACCTTACCTTCCCCCATCAGTATTATTTTTCTAATCCGACTTGTCTACAGCAGACTGACTTCAAGATCTGGAAGTGACACCACTAAACTGAAGCTCTAGTCTCCAATCACAGATACATCCCGGGTAAAAGCTGATGAACTACCAAACAGACAGCGCTATACTGATTGTTCGAATTCATGCCTCTACATCAAAGGCGGCTACCCAGCTTTGGAGAGGTACTCCCAGCAAGCACAACCAAACAGGCAGATGGCAATAACTGATTATCATGCAAGAGGCAGAAGATAAAAACCCTGTGGGTTCTTTTGTTGTTGTTTTGGTATGTTTGTTTGTTGTTTTCTTTTTAAACCAACAGCGTATTTGCATCTATGTATTTTAAAACAACTATGCCCAGAATAATATATTCCTATTAAAAGTGGTACCTTTTCTGTACATTCTGGGACAACACCTGAGATTTTATTGTTAATTTAGTGCCAAGAGTGGGACGTACAGCATGTTAAACTTGTTAGAACTGTATTAACACACTCAATTATCAAAACTTTTTGTAGTTAATATATGAATTGCACAAACTTTTATTAAAATACCACTGTAGAGACAGGAGAGTTGCTTGTACTTTAAGACCAACCTTCAATTTTTCTTTGAGCCAGAGGCTTCACCTGAAGCAAAGCATGGCCAAAGCAAAGGCAGAAAACAAAAGCAGTCTTAGACAGTTCAGCTTACAATCTCCAGCAGTATTGCACAGACCTATATGATTCTTCTTTGTATTTTTTTTGTTGGCACTGTAGTTTTTCAGGGTGAAAAAGAAAACACATTTAATTCTATAGTTTCTAGGAAGAAGTCCTCTTATGGTAAAGGGAATGGTATGGTCTGGTCTAGTTGTCGTATTGTAAAAATAAGTCTTCTTATGCTTGTTGAAACAAAGCCAGCTAGAAATCATAAAAATGCACCAAAGTAGTCCACAAAAAAACCAGCATAAATGCAAAGGACTTTAAATATGTGTATATATAGCAGGGAAAACATCACAGCAAGGTTTAAACCTTAAATCTACGACTACAAGAAAACTTTTGTCTTGACTTTCAAGCTAACGCTAACTTTCAAGCAGTTCTTAGGAAGAGCCAAGTAATCTCATCAAACTTTTAAAACATCTTTCAATTAGGCTTCAAAACCACACAGCGTAGACATGCAAGCCCCAGGAATCCAAGTCAGTGCGTTCCCTTATTTGCACCATAGTATCAGTCTGTTAGTCGGACTGAAGCTTCTGTTTATTCCTATTTTATTTCTGTTAGAGCTAAAGGGACTTCAAAACCTTTGTCCCTCAAAAAGCTCTTTTGCCACTCCCATTATTAAAAAAAAAAAACTAAAGCCATGGCAGGGCTGTTCAATGGCTTGATGACTCTGCTGATTTCCCTCAACAGTTAATACTCCCAACAAACAGAACAATTGTTTCTTTGCTCAGGTGAACTACTGGCTACAAAGCACTGCATGAGGTCTCCCAGTTACTATTCATGCCTCTGTAAAGCATGATCGCTGAGCACCGGTATTTCTACAAGAAAACTTTCCTGCTAAAATAATCACCATAGAAATTATGATTTCTCATTTAAGTTTCCAAGAACAAAATTCGACTAAGATTCTAAAGCACCTCTGTCTGCCCCTCTAATTCTTACCGTGAAAATACATGTATAATGATAACAATAACCCCTCCGCCATAAGGATGCTCAGAAGCAATTGGTTTGGCAACTTTTTCTATCATCACTTTGAAAACAGTTTTAAGTACCTGAAAGATTATCAGAACCTGATTGTGTGTTGCAGAATTTCAACAAACTATCCTCAGGTGGCAACAACATAGACTGTGCTTACTTTAAACTTAACATTTCAGCTGGCACAGCTGAGTGATTGGAACTGTTCAGCCTGTTGCATAGAGAACCCGAAAAAGCTGGATTCTGGTCATTAAATTATCTTTGATATCTGATCGGTTACATGAAATAGTAGGGAGAAACACCGTGGGCTGGCCTCACCATGCCGCACAGCTGCACTAAAGCACGGTCGGCTCACAGGGATGAGATTAGGGCACGGCAGGAATACTACGGGCAGCATTACATAAAATTAACGTCCGCGCCGTGGACTTTCAGGGCCAAAGGGAAATAAAGCCCAGGCTTTGGTCACTGGTGACATGATGACCTTTGGGCAAGCTGCCCACGTCTCAAGGCCCAGGTGAACCAGGAAACTAATTCAGATCCGAGGAGCTGTCAAAGACCTATGTGAGAGGTGCCAAAAGCCGGGGACACACCCAGAGGCAGCTCCCGGGGCGGCCCGGGAAAGTTATCCGTATTTTATAAGTAACGTCTGTGGGAAATGGCTCACGGCAAGAGGCAGGAACGTCCTCCCCTCCAAGGTGGGCAACGGGACCGCCGCTGTGTTGGGCACCACTTATTCCACCCCAGGCTGTGCCCCGCTTTCGGCCGCGCCTGCAGACCCCCGTGGCCCGAGCCCCAGAAGCGACAGACGTCCTGAAGCAAAGCGCTCAGGAGGGATGCGACAGCGGGCACCTCCACAAACAGGGGCACCGCTCCCGCCGCTTTCCTCCCGCGGGCAGCGGCACAGCGGCTCTCAGCAGAGCACCTCTCGCTCAGGCTGAGCTCCCGCACCCCCGCCCCTGACCCACTAACACACCTCCCAGCCAACATGGCCGCCCCACCAGCCAGCGCGGAGCGCAGCCTAGCCCAGCCGCCACCACCCCGCCCCACCCTCCTCGCCAGCTGACTGGCTGGCTCCCCAGCCACACGCGCTCCCATTGGCCGCCGCGCACGCCGCTCACCCGCCCAGCGGCCCTTTCAAGCTAGGGTGAGGCGACATGTAAACAAACCCCCTTCCGCCGTTCTGAAGGGGACCAGCCGCGGCCCCGGGCCCCTCCGGGCCGCCCCGAGCCCAGCCGAGCCGCGCCTGCCCGCCCGTGAGGCACCGGGAGCCCGCGCCGGCCTTCCCCGGGCTCGGCGTGCTCAGAAGGGCGGGGACGGCTCCCGTGCCCCGTGGAAGGTAGCCCCCGCCCTGAGGCCCCCACGAAGGTTCGGGACGGCCGAGGCGGCCTCTCCTCGAGCGCACCCCATCACTGTCCGGGAGGCAGCCCCTTCCCAGGCAGCCAGGACTGCCGCTCACCGTTGAACCTTCATACCCCCCCGCCCCAGTCAGTTACATAAAACGCCGTGCCAGAGCGGGGACAGTTCCTCCTGCTGCCCTGCCCCGCCACTCGCAGACCTCCCACCAGCCCGAGAACCCCTTTTCGTCTCCCCGCGTCCCGCAGCCGTCCCTACGGAGTGGAGCCGCCCCACTGGACACCAGCAACTTCTAGGCAGAGAAACCCACACACCCTGGCCGTCACGAACATTCAAACAGGTCGAAAGCAGAAGAAACGACTACGAGCCTGAAAAGCAACAGAGCGCAGAACTGTCGAGCCCTTCTGCACTCGATCCCCAGCGCGGCAGCGTCTCCCGCACCGGCGCCGCGGTCCCGGGCAGCCAAGCAACCCCTCCACCCGCACAACCAGCACGACCGGTCTCCTCCGACAGGACGGCGTTTCCCTAGCACTCGCTGCGAGATTTGCCTTCCTTGTAAAGGCACGGGCCGCTCCCGGCAGACGGAGGTTAGAGGGGACGCGGACAACTCGTGGCTAAGCCTCATGCTTCGTTCCCTCCGCAGCCCCTCTCACCGCGCTCTGAAGCCACATCGGTGCTGCCCCTCCAGCCATTGGGCCCGAAACCTCAGCTCTGGAAGCCGGACTCCCCCCGCGCACAGCTGCTCTCCCGCAGCACCGGCAGCCACACCCCCCCGGCTAGTGAAGGGAGCGGAGGGGGTGGAGGGTCCCCAGCGCTCCGCTCCTGCCCCCTGGGCAGCACTCCCATTCTCATCCCCTTCTCCTGGGCGCCTAGGAGCTTGACAGACACACCCCTCACCGCGGCCCACAGCCTCCTGCCCAGCGCGCACAGGGTAACAACCCTTTCTCCCCACCAGGACGCATTCCGCCTGCCACCGCCCCTCTAACCGGGCAGCGGGCGGCCCCGAGGCGCCCCGCAGCCCCCCGTGCCGCCCTCCCGCCTCCCCGGGGCGCAGCTGCCGCCGCCGCCCCGCGCAGCCCGCACTCACCGAGGGCCGGAGCTCAGCAGGGGGCGCCGCCCGGCGCGCTCCGGCGCGGACCCTCCATGCGGCTCGGGGTTTGTTTTGTTTATGTCCCTTCCTGACGGGTTCCCGGAAATCGCGTGACTCGCCCCCCTCACGTGGGAGGGGCGGGCGGGGGCGCGGGGGAAGAGAGGCCTCGCCAGCCAATCGCCCGCCGCCAGCCCGGCGGCCAATGGGGTGCGGCCCCGGCGGGGCCTCCCCGTCACGTGGCAGCGGAGGCGCGCAGAGGGTATTTAAGGAGCCCGGCGGCTCCTCACCGCCAGCGCTCCGGCTGGGGGCTCGTTAACCACTTGCAGTTCTGAGCGGTCATCGCCTGCCGGCAACCGGACACAGGACGCACCCTGGTCTCCATCGCCTAAGACACAACTGGACCCTACCAGGAAAAAAGATAACACCCAGACTATAGAAGGACAAGGCCTGGGTCTTTCTTTTTTAACATTTTATAGTTCTGTGGTAACAAAACTTACTTTCACTGTACCTAAGCAGCCTCATGCTTAAAAGCATGAACAAAAAAATATCCTTAAGGGGCTCTGTAAGACGTGACTCTGAGAAGAACAGCTGCCCACCTCTGAAAATAAACTTAAAGCCTTTTGTCTCCATGATTTCCAGGAAAGGAAATGCAAATTTCCATCATCTCTTCAGAACAACTTCCTGTGAAGGGCAAAGATGCAGACACTTGAATCTCCTAAACAATACAAACAAAAAGTTAAAAGCATTTGAAATAAGACTCTGCATGCTGCAAATGTTTGTGGGTTAAAAGTCTAAGACTAAACTCTGGAGTCTTCACCTTCCTCACTTTTTACATCCCCCCAAATTATCATTACCAGACATCAAAACTGTTCTCAGTAAACCCATTTTTTCCAGCTATTTCAAGCACCCACAGGCTTTCACCATGTAGGCTTCAACCTTTTGTGTTTGCTTCTCTTGTAGTAAAATCAAGAGGAAATTGTTAAAGGCTTTGATACCTGCATTGCCTGTTAAATATCAGTGACTGGCTCTGTCTGCTCTAATTTCCTGCAGTCAAGCAAATAAAGAAGTTATCCAAAGCAGTGTTAATTCCTGGCATACATGGAACAGACCATTCTACAATCACAGTGCAGACAGCAGAATAGAAACAACACATTTTCTCAACTTCTTCAATCATATTACTACCACCTGGTATCTGTTTTAAGAGAACATTAACCATTTAACCATTTGGATAAAGGGAAATGTGTTTATCTGGAAAGCACCTAAATAAACATTGGACTATGGCTTGTTTGTCCAGGCTTTGAGTAATTCTTTACATCAAATTCACTAACAGTGAATACTATATAAGCTCTGTTTTACTTCTCTATTTTCTACAATGGGTGAGAGCTTACAACCTAAAATAGAAAGGTCATTTAAGTGACATTATCAACATACTAATATCAGTGCTTGTCACTGGATATTTTCTTCTTTGATGTCCCACTTTCAGGCAAACACAACAGGCAGATCAATGTATTTTAAAAAAAAAACTGACTGTATGTTAAACTTTGTCAGTGTCTTGAAGCATTTTTCTCCGTGTCAACACATCTTATCCTCCAATTGAAAAAAAATAAACCCACCACCACAGAACAGGCAACCTAAGCTTTTATAAGACCATTTAGTTTCCAACTTCCTTAGGAGTTATTTGCCCCAGACTGCAGAGTATTACAGAGTACAGCTTCTCACACATTAAAACACAACTCTCGGTAGTTGGTAATCCACTATTCCAGTCCCAAGCATTGCTGTGTCAGTTTGCAAGAGTGGACACACTCTTCTCTCTTTTGCAGTTCATGCTGCCCAGTTTTTGACTGCTGCAAGTTACAGCATTTTGTCAGGATCTTGGAATTCTCATTACTCTTCGGAATACTATCCCACTGAAAAAAGTTAACACTGCTATCCAAAAGGAAAAAGGAAAAGAAATGTTATGTCCTTGTAACATCAAAACAGAGTAAGCAATTTATCAGGACACGGGGAGGAAAGAAAGTACTCCCTTGCATGTGGCAGTATTTATATCCTTTGAAATGACTCCTCATAAGATCCATTCCAAACCCCACAGACTCAGTGGACACCGAGGAGCCTCAGCAATCTTTCACCTCTGGCCCACACATGTGCTTTATCCAGTTCGCAATTCCACACGCAAGTGTCAAATCAGCATGAAACAATCAGAAAAGCCTGGGAGTAAATCAATCTACTGAAAGTTACTATCTCAGGTTCATTCAAATTACTCAAGTTATCAGAGTCCCTCTAGTATTCAATCAGTTCATGGAGAAAAGACTCAAGCTAAGCATTCCCTTTTTTCTGCAGGCCTTTCAGAAATTTTAGATTGCAAACTTAGTCCCATTTTAGAACTACCTGAGGTCTTGACATAAGCAGCACCATGTTCCTCTCATCACATTAATATGAATTTATTACAATTTATCCACATTTAAGTTTCAACAGGCTCAACTCTGTCCAACTGATTAAACCCACAGAAAACCACATCGTAACAGTTAAACATGGCATGAGAGCACTTTGTATAAAGCAGAGGATCGATTTTATTTCCAGGTATGAGAAACTGAAGACCAAATTTCCAAGGAATATAAGTTAATTTTAAAAAATGAATGCCATTAACAAGTGGCACCACTGTTTCTCTTCAGAGATTTTAATTGCACACATCTTTTTCAAGAGCCATCAAACAGGACAGGGGTGAACAGTCAACCCAAGATCTGTAAGATATACACAGAGTGAAATGAAACATGAGCCATAAAAAATTCAGAACTTTTCATTGTATCTGAAATTAACAGACAAAAGTTTACAGTAACGATGAAGTATAAATTTCATTAGGCACACTGTTAAGTGGTATGGTAGGAAAAAACACAGGGCTTTGAGCAACCCATTTTAAAGCACAATAGAAAGGTTAAGGCATTAATGCAGGTTTGGTATCCAATCGACTACGTAAGAGCATCTTTGGGTCAGTGGAGTTTTTCATCTGGAAGAAATCTTTTCTTTACCTGGAAAACAAAAAACAACTTAATTATTCCTTTCTGTGGAAACGATTTACTAATTGCAGACCTGGTTGTTAGCTGTAACTATTTTCATTCCACAAATGCACTGAGAAATAGTCAAGAACTTCATCTACATGGAGCTTCATGAACAGCATATACTTTCTTGCTTTCTTAGCAGCTTCATGTCAAACTGCTGAAAGTAGTTTTCACTACATTCTAGTAAAACAGTTGTTCTGCCAGCTTATAAAGTTTTTAATGCTGTAACTGCATCCAGTCATCTGCATGATAGCCCTTTTTGCATGAAGAAAAGTTTCTGGTCTGAGAACACAGACTGTAAATTGACCAGGTTATGGAGAAAAGGCTACAGCTTGTATTTACCACAGCTACAGAAGTTTGCATATCGCCGTCCAAGCCCTTAAATTGATTTTATAGACATGCCATCTGGTACATTTTAACTGGAGGGATGCTACACAAAAGAAAGACAAAAATTGTGTAATTTGGCATGGATCAGTCGAGTCAGCATCTGTAGAAGCTCATCATCAGAATGCAGTAGCCTTCTGCATGCATTTTCAACCTGCTCCGTTGGTCAAGTTAAAAAGAGTTAGCTTAGATGATCCTCAATTTTAAACAAGAGTTAGCATTCAGTTGCCTTTAACTCTGCATTGCCTGTAACTATCCATCCAAACATCAACTGAAAGAGAGATGTGAGGCAGAAAAAAGTATACAACTTTTTAAGATGTGCTGGAAAAATTAATCTTAAAAGCAAAAAATAACTGGCCAAGCAAGAAATGGTAGCTGTATTTATGGGATTCCAAGCACTGTCAGACATAGCCCAGCTCTTTCACAGGGAATCTAATTCACAGCTCCTGTCAAGTGAGAAACACCACAGGAGGCTCTGAGTGCAGAGGCACCTATAGCAAAAGCCAGGACACTGCAGTCCAATCCAAGCAGCCACCTCCTTGCTGCTCAGCTCACTCAACACCACATGAGTAATTCACACAAAATTGTTAAGACTAGGATGTCCTGCGACAGCACATTTCTATCAAGAAAGAATATAACATTTAACTATGATATCTGGAATCATTCTATGTTTTTACTTGGAGCTTTTTCACAATGACAAGAACCCTGTATATTTCAAAATTAAGCCAATGAAATCAGAGATATCAAAGGTCAAAAAAAATACAACTGCTTCACACAACACAACAGATGAGCTATATACATCTCAAATCCTCCATTATTAAGTTTTAAAATGACAGTTCCTCAAACTTTCTGGCTATCCTACCAATCATTGCTTCTCTCCCTTCCCTGGCACAAGCTCACCTCCAGTTCTCTGGAAAATGCTTCACTGAAAGGGAGAGGGAAAATCCTGATTCTTTTAGTGGGCACTTAGAGTCCAAGAGTTGTATCTCATCTCTGGTTTGTCCTTGCTGCTTGCAACAGGCAGACCATTCATTAATCAGAAGGAAGCCAGAGTTTTATATTCAAAGTATCCACTTCTCCAGATAACTACATTTCAAGATCCCAGGCAACTGAAATCCTGTGGGATTCAGAAGTCTGTATGCTCATCACCAGAATACATAGGTCTGTTTTAGTCACCTCTATATTGACACATCAGCAGTGAAAACACACCTAAGAAATTCAGCTTGACTGACAGAGCTAATTGCAAGCCTCCACTTGAAGCAAGGCCAAGACTACCTTTAGCTTCTGCTTGCTGCTTAAAAGAGAAGATATAGACATATACATGCCACAGTCAGACTACACCAAAGTTCACATGAAGCCTACTTTGAAGCAATGGATCTTTGCTTCAGGGTAGATGTTTGGGATGCTTTACAGACAGCATTTAAGTGAGTTGCAACATCAGCTGTCATCTGTCTGCAGTTATTGGCTTCTGTAAATAGACGTTAAGGCAGGCAGTAACAGCAAGGCAGTACACAGTTAAACTTATAAAAACCCCACTCCAGGTAAAGAACTAAGCATGTTTAACTCTTCAGTTACCAGCCTAACAACCCAGATCAGGGTGCTTCCTTCCATAGCTATTCCTTCATTTGAACCTTCAATTCCAAATGCTGCCTCTCTAGAGGAGCCGAAATTCACCACGCCAGTTTAAGTACAAAACTTTGCATTTTCACTGGTCGTGTCAGAATACATGGCCAAGAAATGCAGCAACAGCATTCCAATAGTGCTACCCAGATAGCAACCACCAGGCTCACCTATGATTAGAGATGCATGCAGGCTATCATTAAAGAAATTAAACCACTCATTTGTAAAAGCTCAGTGGCAGTGCTATACACTGACAGCACACTATAACCATTCTAATGGCAGGTCTCACTCTGATTTCCCAAATGAATGAGTGCAACTATACATTGTCTTGGAAATAAGACAGGTCTTGGATGAAATGGTAGTGGGCTTGAACTTCAACAATTGTGAAAGATTGAGAAATCCACTTACGATAGCTTTTAAAAGACACCCCAACCCAATTATTTTACTGTAGGAATAAGAAATGTGCTGTTCTTGAAAACCCCTGCTTACTGAGCACAGCATGCATGCCATGATAGCAGAGAAAAGTAACTGCACAAGAATTCAGTCCAAGCTTTTCATGGTGTTAAGTACAGCCTAAAGAACGACAGATTTATCCTGCAAGACAGTCAGCAACTCTGAACACACTGCTTAAACTACCACTCAGTTTCTTCTGAAGCTTTACCATACCAAATATCAAGAAATCAGATGATACTCACCTGGTCAATGAATTGCAGCAGAGGACAGAGATCCTTAAGGCCAGTCATATCTAAGATACCAGATTGTTTCATTGCTTAACTGTGGCCCAAAGAGAGGGTTGAGTTGAGCCAGAATTGCAATCAGCCAACTGCAAGACAACCCCCCCGAACCAAGAGAGAGCATCAGCCAAATTATAAAGCTTATGATAATAGCAGGACTTGTCTAAAGCACAAGTGCTATCAGGGAAGAAAAGACAACTCCCAGCAATGGTCAGTGTGAAACAAAAATTTTACTCAAGCTCATGAATAAACTCAGGTATCAGCAGTGAAGATCTGGTACAGGTATCATTCTGCAACTGAAACAATAAATCATCTTCTTCAATTTACAGCCACAGCATTTTTCTCATACTTTTGCTTGACAGGAAAGTGTTTTGAGACATAGGAAACTCAAGTATTTGCGGATTCAGAAGATAAAAACACAAGAGACTTCTTTTCTTGGTTCCTTTGAAGCATTCTTTAAAAAATCTCCATGAAACACACTCTCTCATCTGCTCCTACTTTCAATGTACAGCAATCTACTATTGGATTTGGTATAATTTTCATCAGAGACTGAACAAAAGTGAATTTAAACCATGCAGAGGTCAACAGAGTATAATGATACAGAGGAGCACAGAGACAAAAAAAACCCCACCAAACCAACCAACCAACCAACCAACCAAACTCACACCAAAACCAGTATGACAACAAATCCCAGATCATTAGCAACAGCAGCAGCCTTGTCATCAGAGCAGTTTACAGAAGCCATAGCCAGAACAGAGAACAAGAGGAATGCAGTGTGTGGAAAACATCCAGGAAAGCTAAACAGAAATAAATATTCCACTGTTAAAAGATGTATTTGCTTTGTAAATATTACAAGATTCAGAAAAATCAATGGATGCTTCCATGGATTTAAATCAGTGTTAAATACTAACTATATAAACACATTCAGTGAACACACTGGCTCATCTGTCTGCTATTTCTAGAATGCTTTGTAAGGAGGAGAAAAAGCAGAGCAGCTTTGTAATGGGAGCTGCCACGAATGTATCAGAGTGCTTAGGCAGTCATGGAAAATTCCACACAAACCTTGATGCTTTGACCAGCAAATGATGTGCAGGGCTGCTGTAAAATGGCTAAAACGGCCAAGGGCAAAAGATGAGGGCCAGACTTTAGGAAAATACATGGATCCTCTTAAAATGTATAAATAATTATTCCCACTGCCTCTTTCACTTTTGCACAAAGTAGGACTCTAGTTAAAACCACGTGCTGAGCCTACAGCAGTCTATCAGTCATGCAGCCTTGAAATATATAGCAGGCTCTACAAAGCAATTAAAACATCAGCAAGACACCACCAAGAAAAGACAATAACCTTTAGGTTGACATATTTCTACTTTGCCATTCAAAGCAAGGACAAGAAAGTATTCTGAAACCATGTTAATCACTATGTTAAATTTACTTAAGGGAGAAGCAAATTAGCTCATAAAAATACCATAGAACTTATTTTGCAAGGGTTAATTTTCAGATACAAAAGACAGAAGGAGTGCCAGAGCACTGCACCATCTGCCTTTAGCATCCTGAACTAACAGAAGTGGGAGGATGGTAGGAACACTAGAAGACTGTTAAAGGACATTATTCTCTTTCTCACTGTACTGAAGGAAGGAACTCTATGCACAAATATATCACTTCTCCGTTTCCTGAGTTCAGACCCAGCATGGCTGTGAATTAAATGCACTGGAAGCACATTCAAAATATTGACATGTCCCAGCTGCACAACTGTGCTTTAGGCAGCACTGTACAGTTTTCAAAAGCTATTTGCTGGCACCGTGCTGGATACCCAAGGCTCGAGCCAGAGTGGCATTATAGGTCAATAGCGCATTCCTCCTTCCTGCTCTGCTAGGGTCTAATCACTTAAAGCAGTAGTTAGGCACCGAACTCTCCAATTCCCTTGCATTCAAGAGAAGTCATGAAGAAGCTTTTTCCACATTTTGCTTAAGCAACACTGCTCTATACAACAATCTATCATGACAGCACAAAACGAAATGCAGCACTCAAAGTAAAACAAAGCAAGCTTCTGTATCCAATGTGTAATGTTCTAGTTGCTAAAATCAGGTACAGCATCCAAGCCACCCACAGATCTTTAAATCCTACCAGATACCACTTACAATGGTTAGCATTAATTATCCAGCTCAGACAAGGAAATTAAAGTCCCTTATGTTCTACCAGAAAGATTTTTTAAAAGGTCTTTCTACCATAACTGCCATCTGTCTATGCTGTGTGTTACAAATGGAGGTCCTGCTATCCCTGTTTAAATGTCACTTTGAGCAGCTATATTTTAATCCTTTACACTCAGTAGCACATAAAACAGCACTTTTCAAGAACCCTGGCCTTTGTTAGTAGAGTATCATGGTGCTGTTTCAGGAACTGCTCCTGTAAACAGCAAAACAGATTTAGATCAACAATACCTTACAGTGTTGTGCAAACTCTAATTCTGCAGCAGTAACTTCTCATACATTGTCAAGTTCCCAAGGCTCATGTATTCAAAAGGCTACTGGGTACATTTTCTGTACACAAATTATGTGCTTGCCTATGCAAAAATTTGCCACAGAACAACCAAATTGTGATCAACCACATGATCAGTATGGCTATTCAAAATCACCACCATTAAATACAATCACAGAAGAAACAGCTGTAAGTTGAAATGTGATGGGCTTTGGTTTACATCAGCTCACTAAAGTCAGTGTCAATCAAGTGCTGTGTAATGAACACAGGAAAGAGGCTTTTATCCCAATTTTCAACTGGAAATGTAACTCAAGGAGAATGACTGTAGGTCTATGAGAGTTTTAAACAACTCCATGAAGAACTACATTACAGCAACCAACCACCTACTAAGCACAAAGCAATACAGGAGACCGCACCTGGGATAACATGAATTATTTTAACCTCAAAAGCCATTCTTCTGAGCATCCAGAAGACCAGCATGAAAAATGAGTCTCCTTCTTTAGTCATTGAAATTAACGTCTAAGTTGTTTTCAATGTCTTCTCCCCAAAAATGAAACTTATATGTCCAGAACAAGTTCACCTGTGTTTGAATAAAACACAGAGGAAAGAAAGCTTGGATCAGATGACCTTTCAAGGTCCTTTCAAGCCAGGGCTGTTCTATGATTCTATGCAGAACTCATGGGGAAAAAAAAAAAAAAAGAGACTCTGATAAGGCAAGTTCCATCTTGTGACATGAAGAGAATAATCTGTTTGTTGTATTCTGGCAAGCAAACACTATGTCTGTAACTTACATGGCTGGGTAATAACTGCAGACTTAAACAGTAAAATTTTGCTGGTTCTTTTTTCGAGGTGTAATTGGAGAAAACCAGAAGGTAACGCAGAAAACAGGTTAGAGCTCACAACATTATGAAAACTCCCTCACTGGGCATGCAAGAACAGATTATAAATCATATTAATGGCACTAGATTTACAATAGGTCTCTTTTGGTAGAAAAAGACATTTACAAGTCACTAATCTTAAAGTGAAATGCCACTGCGTGTTTGAAAAGTTTGCAGCATTCAGAGTTAAGAAATTCTACAACAAATACATTCCATATCATAGTTCAGATGACTCTGCATGTGCCACACAGACTCAGCTTCAAGGAAACTGTCCTTCAAACAAAGAAAACAAACCCTAAACATCAAGGATTTTAGAAGAGTAGAACACCATTACTGTTCAAATACAGAGCAGGAAGAACTTAAGTGAGAACTTTAAACAAATCCAAACCATCAAGCCCCTCAACTGCAACCTTGCAAAAATTAGTATCCAGTTGCCCTTTCCTTGCCAAGCATTTGGAACCCACCATGAGATTGGGCTGCTACATACTTTATGTGCAGACAAGGAGGTCTTCATAGCATGGAAACCACCAAATTCAAGCTGCTTGCATTACAAAGCTCTTCTTAAGTTTCTACATCTGCTCTGCAAAGCTTGAATTTTAAAAACTATGATATATACAAAACACAGAGGCAGCTTTGCTGTACTTCTACAATCACCCAGCTGAATGATTTAAGACTTCACACATCAAATACTTGTAACAACAAAAAACAAAGCAAAACACCAGCAATGCCTCACCTGTATGAAACCTGACTATCACACGATTCAACTAGATCAAACCTGCATAAAGCCTGTGCCACAGGCCAAGCCAACACAGAACCACACAAGCTCCTCTTGGATCATGCCAAGACTGATTAACTTGGCTCTTCTGGCTGCTAGTTCTTGAATTTTGTGATTAGAAGAGGATCATAGAGGATTGGAGATGCATTTCTCTCAACATCCATGTTAAGCTCATTAGACAAGCATAAATAATGCCTAATTACTTCAGGAAGAACAAACAATACTCAGGCTTAAGTAGAATTCTGGATAATGATTTTATTACAAGTTAACCCTAAAGATTTAATCAGACTTTTACCAATTTACTCTCCATTCCTTAATGAATTCTTCCCAAACACCTTTCAAAGGCATTTCTGCACTTTGACAAGACCAGTCTCTAGTCTTAAAAAAAAATTAACAAGAAAAGGAAAAAAAAGAAGAAAGAGAGATGGAGAAAACAACCACCACACTTTCTCTTGCTGACTCCAGCTACAGCTGGCTTATCTCTGGCCAAAGAAAACCCAACAACCAACAAACACCAAACATGGTATGAAGAGTTCCTCTACAAGCCACTTAGTTATTTCTATTAATTCTCTTGCAAAGGCAGCCTCAAAATACACTGTGCATTTAAAAAGAGTCTTAATGTGTCAAAGCATCACAAGCTTGTCACAAAAGTTACGTTTTTTGTATATATTCAACCTAATTATAGCAAATTCAAACTAATTATAGCAAAACTCATCAGTAGGACTGTAAGTAAGTATCACCTTAGAAACAAAAGTAAGGGTATGAAAATGGGAAAGGCAGAAAGTCATTGCTCTATCTAAAGAACTCTAGAACTGACAAACTGCCATTATACATGGGAACAAGTAAGCTAGTAGAATGGAAAGGAGTAGTATCAAGTCAACATGCAGCACTATTCAACAGTTATGTGTCAGAAGACAAGAGGAGGAATTTATGGTTGGTTTAACTCAGTATCTACCAACAGGAAAATGTTGGGGTTTTTTTTTCAGCAGTTGCAGATCTTCAGAAGGAAGAACTCTAAGAGCTGGTCCAAGAACACCATGTGTCTAAATCTCTATGACACCCTCAAAAAGATTAGAAGATATAAAAAAAGGAACTTCTGATTACATGAGAACTGTGCCTTAATAGGGAAGTCATTATTTATACTTACAACAGGTAGCAGCAAACAGCACATGTCACCAGCATTGTGTTGATAACACTGCAAAGGAGAAGCAAAGAAACAGCTGATTAGGTGTCATGTTATGACTGACCACAAGATACCAAGAAAAAAAAACAACCAGCGAACAAGTTCAACTTTGATCATATGGAAAGTGACTCATCATGAATGTTCTAACTTTTTCCAGCTGACTAAGTTGCAGAGGCATAAACTAAGATTCTCCAAAAGAACAGAAACAGCTCTGGAAAGGTGTATACAAACCATAGATAAAGCCTTATGCAGTCATTGTCTTTGCTCCATTTCATAGTGAATGCTATCAGCAAGTCAGTAAAATACCAAAGCTGGATGTTCTAATACCTGCAGTAAACATTTTCTTCATTCCAAATTTTACTGACAGCAAATTTCAGTATCAAAATACACGTTTTAATTTCATGTCATGATTTGCAAATCAAATAATCTGAAATGTCTCTGAGATTTTATACCTGCAGGATAAGTTTGTCCTTCCTTGCTGAAAGAAAATTGTGACAGGAACCACAGTTAAGCTGAAAAGAAGCAAGAACCAAGCAGCTCTTGAAACTGGAAATGGTAAAGCTGCAGCTGCATACACACAACTTTGAAATGGAAGGAAATGAGATTTTCTATGCAGCTCATGGAACTTAGTAGCCAAGCAAGAGGCTGGGCTGTTCGCGTTTTTTTAATTACAAAAAGTTATTTCCTTCTATAGATTTTCCCTCCAGAGCAGTAACTTCAAACCCTCTGTGACATGGATAACCTTGAGCATTTTTCATCTACCAACATATGTTCACCTTGTTAACTATCAAACAAATGCTACAAAGCTAAGGCAGCCAGCATTAAGCTTCTGGAAGCTTTCCTCTCCAAGGGGTTCCAGAGTATTTTTTGGGGGAGTTTTCACCTACACAGTGTGAATTGTTAGGTCAGTCAAAGTTTGCATGGAGTTCTATTGTTTTTTAACAAAAGAGCTATTCAGAAACAGGTTTTGGGCAGAGTTTTGTTGATTTTTTAAGACGAGAAGTTAACAGACTACGTAGCATTACTGTAGATGTGCTACAGAATCAGAGCTCAGCAGTGCTCTATTCAGAAGGACAGAACATCTGTTGGTGGCCTACATACGTGCCTGGAAAACAGATTTCCAAAGTGTTTCCGAGGACAGGCAAATTTTCAGGCACAAGACTCACATCAGGTTTGAAATTGAGACAGCAAATAAGAGCTAAGTAGAACCTGAGGAAAATCCCTCCAACTTTAAACAACTAAAAGACAAGATAGTTGGTACCTGTGGAGTAGAGAGGATGTCAGAGAGAGGAAGAGAGATTAAGTAGTCATTATCTCCTAGGGAAAAGAAAAAAAGACAAAAATCTTGTCTACTTTTTTTTAATCTAAGCAGCAACAACCAGTGCAGGAAAAACATCTCTGCTTAGACACCTCACTTTTGCCCTTAGGTTACTACAGTTACAAGGCCACGAACATATATTTAAGCCCAGAATGGAGACTCAATACAGACTCTCGTCCTGTATGAATCTAAAGGATGGTAGAATAATTTACAAGAGCTCAAGTAAGAAAAGAAAAAGCAATTAAGGCTGAAACACCACCTAACTTGACAATAAGCCTCCCTGCATGCACATGATTACAGGGCTTGAGGGAAAAACTCAAACCCGCGGCGTATTATCAAGGTACGCAAACACCGCTCCCTGCCCCAGCCCCACGCCAAGGGAGCCTCAGAGGCATTCACTCCGGCCGCCCGCCGCCGTCTGGATCTCGGCTGGCAGAGGCGCCCGGGCCCGCCTGCCCTCCGCGCTGCACCAGCACGGCGACAGAGCGCGCAGGACTGCGGCAGGAGACGGCGGCTCCGGGCCTGTCGGAGTGGCGAGCACAGCGCGCAAGGAGTGGGAAGGTATTGCGACGGCCGCCAGGCCTCGACGGCGAGAGAAAAGGGAACTCAAGACAGAACCAGCGCCGCAAGGCCGCTGCTGCCCGGCAGGCCCGCAAGAGCACGGCTACCACCGCCTTGGGGAACTGGGCCCATGATCCGCCGGGGGCCTCCTCACACACTGACCTCCCCCCACTAATGCCGGAGGGGAAAGAGGCCGCCGCCCCCTCCGAGCGGCCTCGGCCTCCCCCGGTCACTCACCCGCGGTTAGGCCCCTTGGGTACGAGCCACGGCAGGACGCCGCCAACCATCCCCCAGAAAACGCTCATGACAATTAAGGGCACCGTCAGGCCACCGTACGCCATGGCTGGGCTGGCGGGGGCGACGGTGGAGGGAAGCTGCTCGGTGCGGCCGGCGCAGAGCCTCCTCCCCTGCCCAGCCTCGCCTCACGGCCGCAGCGCCCCAGCCGCCAATCGGCGCTCGCTACGTCACTCCAGCCCGGCGGGCGGCGGCGCACCTGGCGTGCTCCGCGCTGCGGGCTCGGCTCCGGCGTCACCGGAGAGCGGCAGCGAGTTTGGGCTGAGAGTGCAGCTCCCTTCGCCGTCAGGGCTGGTTTAGAGCTCGTGACATAACGGTGAGGATGGGCGCAGTCAGAGATCGTGCACCAGCTAAAGCGGCAGTAAATGCTGAAAGCAAACCGAGGCCTTTTCCACTGTGTTGACTCAAGGTGAAGAAAACCTCCTTCAGCAGCAGCGCGGGGGCAGAGCCTCCGGGCGCACAGAAAGCAGCAGCTCAAAGGTTGCCTTCTAAAGCGACCTACGTATTAATGCCTAGAAATGACTCAGAAGCGCAGGTGTAATTTGCCTTGATTCTCAGCATCCCGATTCTTAACGTTGTTAGGCAGGAGCCGAATCTCTTTCCATTAGCCACCAGGGGCCATTCACCCAGTAGTCATTTGACTGCAGGGCTGTCCTTAACACACTGCAGCAGCTTTCAGATACATAAACACTAAAAATCTTATTTCTTCTACCAGAAAAGTTCATCCAAGAGCGTCCACAACAGCACTGAAGCTGCCTTGACTCACACCATCTTCAAACCACACAGGGCTGCCTCACGAGCAGTGGTAAAATCCTATTCTCAAGCTGTCATTCATCTAAGACCCCAGAGAATCTCACTGTAAATTCGGTGCTGTTTGGCCACAACCCACCTGGTCACCCTCTAAAACATCTTCCTCTACTGTCAAATAAAGACATTTGGAAAAAACATAACTTAAGAAGATTACAGGAGAGATTCATAGCCAGAAATAACTTATTTCAAAAGTTTGAAATACATGCAGTGCACAGAATTCACAGGTGATTTTAAACCACAAACTGACCAGACACACTCTATCCAGACTTTCTAAAGAAGAAAAGAAGACATAACAATAGGTTTAGTTGTAGCAGTTCTTTAATGGTGTCAAAACAGGAAATTATCTATTCTTGCATCTTTTCAATTGTTTCTTCCTTGTATTTGCCCTTCTCCTTGCCAACCTGGCGGGATTTGGCTTTACGCTCCAAGATCTTTTTGCGGTCTTTGTCCAGTTTTAGCCTAGTGATCACCACCTAGAGAGAGAGAATACAGAGTTTAGTGGCACAGCAACCAACAGAACCGCGGTGACACAGCATGGCCCGGGAAGATCATCACTGGCAGACTGTGCCAAACCACCCACGTTTTATTTCCAGAGACTAATTTTGTTTGAGTAGAACAGAGGTACCAAGTTGCCTTCTGTGTTTCGAAACACTGAGCTGCATTTATTTTCCTTGGTATGTTCAGGATCAGAACATCAACAGTTTCTCAATGCACAGCCACAACAACTGCACAAACTGAAGAGCAGCCAAATTTCTATTCCTCTACATAATCAAATAATTACTTTGAAGCAAATCTAATTTCCTTTATGCTGCTCAAACATGATGGATACTAAATCCATCTGAAGCACAGCACACAGACAAGACTTCTCACCACCACAAAGGCAAGTAATGCATCATTATTTTAATTTCTCCATGTTTCAAGCAGTACTACCCTAAATTTGGAACGCTGAAAAACCATACTGCTGCCTCTGGACATTATCATTGCTGCACTGGCTGGAATAGACAACACATCTGGCTAAATAACAGGCAACAGCAAGAAGATCAGGCACCATGGCAACTCCTATAAGGACACATCTGCTAACAGAAAAGGCAAACCACCCAGTTTGTCTGCTGATACTTTTAACAAGGCAGAAGCACACTGAAACATTGATTTCCATCCCATGAGAACTCTTCAGCGCTCTGTGCCCCCTCAAACTGGCAAAGAAACGTGTTGGCATTTCTGAAAGGAGTACTTTAAAAATGAGACCAACAATCAAATCCTAGCAAAGCCATGCAGGCTGCAACAGGTCTGCATGCTCCCTTCAGGTCCACTCTACAGTTTGGTCACTCTTAATTATAGTTAATTTCTAATTTATCTCAGAAAGGCAGAAGCTGTCCACCTGCTCCACCTCCCACAACAAAAAAAAATACTCTTCTGGTCCTTTTGCATTAATCAACAAATCTTTATGAAAGGCTTTATCAAAGTCTCATTCCAAATTAAGAGAAATGTTTCAACCAAATTAAAGAAACAAAACAAAATTCAACTTCTTTCACTGTTATTTTCTACACCACCAGTAGGTATGCTGGCTTCATTGCAAAGTCACCTTGGCTACCAAATGTTGTTACTGCACACAAGTCATTATGTTGTTTGGAAATAGCTCTGCCCTCCCTCTGTTGAACACACTGACCATTTGGACCAGAAAACCTGTTACAACTGGATTTCTTCCACCACTTGGCATCCAAATGGTAGGGTTGAAGGAGACTCAGTTGACCTGCTTCAAAGCAGACTCTAACTAGTTGTTCTATTTAGTTTGAAATGTTTTCCTGTTATGATCTAAACAGGCTTTGCCTGGTTTTCATGAACTCTAAATATTGTACATCACTTCAGGCTAAAACCAGATCCAGAGGAAATTACCTCACAATAGCCCACAAGAACAAACCATGACTGAGCATCTATCTAAACATTTCTAGCACCTCCTTAACCAGTGCAAATGCCACTTAACAGAGATGAAGGATTGTTCTGAAGGAACACTTTTATGTTCTATAAACACCAAGCTCTGAAGTGTCTTGCAGTTTCTCCATCAAATAAACTGTAGAAACATTAAGGAGTTGCTGGTGTCAACCATCACTTCTATCGTGACACTACAACATCTACTTGTTTATTACCTGTCAATGCTGCAGTATCTCAACCAACTGAAACATTATTCCATGTACTATAACAATGCTTTACTCATGCCAGCAGCAGTATCTCTGTTTTCCAACAAGGTCTCCTCACACATTCCAGACTTCAGTTCATGCAGTGTACCTTGCTGGGATGGATGCCCACATGGACAGTTGTGCCATTGGCCTTCTCACGCTGAACACGTTCGATGTAGATGACATATTTTTTCCTGTACACCTGGACCACTTTGCCAATCTGCTGTCCTTTGTAGTGTCCCCGGACAACCTAAATACAAACATACGAAGCACACTGACCCACACTGCAAAACTACCCCTTAAACAATTACCAGGTTTGAAACACCATCTGATTATCCCACCAGAACTGCAGAGGTCTGCTCTTTGTACAAAGGGGCACAAACGTCAATTACTGAAGCAGTTCATCAATCACTAAAACAGAAAATATATAAGGAATTGAAACAATACTTTCCCCTCATCTTTCTTGCAATGAAGGAACTCTGTGCCTTTGCAACCACAAGGCAAAGAGTCAACTTCAAGCTTTTGATCAGTTTTTCTACCTGTCACTGCATTTTGAATCAAGCCCAGCCATTTACTTTAGATTAATTTCTAAACTCATCTTTCAAATGTCGCAGGTAGCAAACTGTCTACAAAAAAAGCAACCCTTTGTTTTCTGCTCTGTCGTTAGAAGCATTTAATTCCTTGTGATAGTCAATGCATAGAACTGAAGTGCTCCAATGCTGTCAGCATGCTTCTGCTCCCTGTACCTTCCTCACTGCTGATATAAAATGGTCTGTGCTGAAAGGGACCTCCAAAGGTCTAGTTCAACTCCCTCTGCAGTCACCAAGGGCACCCTCAACTAGCTCAGGTTGCCCAGAGCCACAGCTGAAGCCCAAGACAGTGAAGCTACCTGGACTTCATCATCCTTTCGGATGGGCATGGAGCGGACGTTGTACTTCTGCCGCAGCTCCTTGGAGAGCGGGGAGGACATGATTTTCCTTCGGATGTGAGAAGGCGCATTGAAGTGTCGCTTGCGGTTCTTGCTGCGGTCAGAGGTCACAAACGGATTGAACTTCATTTTGGCTGCAAACGGAAAAACAATAGCTTGAGATGCTGCACCTTGTTCATGCACCATTATAGCACCTACCCAATGTTTGCTAGGACACGCAAAAAAGGGCAATCTTAAACATTTTTAACCCCACCTCATTCGTATACCCTTACAAACTGGACTTCAAGCAAGGTTTAGGCCTCTGACTGTCAATGACCCCATGACTGTCAGATCTGCTACACACATGCACAACAGGACATTCTTTCTAATCCACATCTCAGAAGCTGGGGGACACAACTGAGTAGCCTTAAACACAGCACTTTATCCTAAACAAGGCAAAGGTGTATTCTGGACTCACAAAGCCGGGGAGTTCACAGTACTTTGGTGGCTCCAATACAGGGTAACACTTGACACAACAGATCTGCAAATCCAAGACACCTCTGACCTTCCCTAAATGCTATCAGGTACACCACCTCTATCTGTCATGATGCCATTCGCTCTGATAAAGGCAGGTACACTGAATGATGCTTTTACTGAACTCTGCAACTCTCAGGTACCGTGCACTTGCACCTCCTGTAGACTGGCCTGTGATGCATAGCAAGCCGGGGCATGCTGCACCGCAGAGGCCATACACTGCCTGACCTGCGTTAACCATAAAAAACATTACCAAGAAACAGACGAAAGAGGCGTCAGCTCTCTCTCCCGCCCCGGCAGCCAGGCACCAGCGTCCAACCTGGCACCATTTTACCGCTGCTCGCACCACTAACGCCAGCAGTACGGTCGGGGCACACCCGCCTCAGGCTCAGCCTAACCCAGCTCACTCGCTCCGGCAGCGAGCAGCCCCTTCTCGCGTCTCAGAGCGCCGGGCGCAGCGGCGCCAGCAGGCCCTAAGCCGGTAGAGTCCCTTTCCGCTCGCCTCCCGCTTCCCCAAACAGGCCCCGCTAAGCTGGTCACGGGGGACCCACCGCGCCGCGAGCAGCGGAGGCCAACGCGGCGCCGTCCGGCGGAGGATGGAGGCAGATGGGGGCAAACTGGGCCGCACCACCCTTACCCTGCTGCTGCCGACGCGACAGCCACCCGGAAAGAGGAGGGCGATGCGCTTCCGCTTCCGCTTCCCCGAGCGGTCGCCGGCATCTGGCGTGATCCTGCGCAGGCAACAGAGCGCCACCTGGCGGCTGGCGGCCGCTGGTGCACCCGGGCATCGCCCGCGGCTGGCCGTGGGAACGTTCCAGCGTTCCGTGCTCACCAGCAGCTATTTCCTCTCCGAATCCAAACCCAGCACCTCCTCGAACGAAGATGATAACAAAACCCCCCAGGTAACTTCCTCCCCCTCGAGCCAGCTCAGGCAGCCTGCGACCGCTGGGAGCTTCTGCCAAGTTCCAACTTCTCAGCCCAGACCCTGCTCCCGGGCTTGCGTGTGCTGCTACCTGCACCCCCACTTTCATACATTAACTTAACCTGCACACACTACTGCCTTTTTCAGGCAGATTTGGTGCTATTACATCCTTTCTGGACACAGGTTACTTTATTCTCAAGGAAAATTATTTATACATGTTGCTGGTAGAAACTATCTTCAAGAAAAGCCTGGATGAGGCACTTAGTGCCATGGTCTAGTTGATTGGATAGGGCAGGGTGATAGGTTGGACTGGATGATCTTGGAGGTCTCTTCCAACCTGGTTGATTCTATGATTCTATCTAATCAATTAGTTCAGCACAGATGTAAATGCTTAGTGTAGAATCGTTTCACATGATTGGGGTTTGGTTCATAAAGGTAGGCTGGAAACGCTTCCAGGCTGTTCAGGTGCAGCAGGCTGAGATTTAAACACCTTTCCCAGTGCCTTTGGTCACTTATGCATAGTAAGGAACCTTCAGCACCACTTCTGGAAATTTGATTTCTAGTCTGTACTTCAGGTTCTCTGGAAGCAGGCAGGATCTTTTCCTTTCTGAGGATGTACTGCAGACACCAATGGAAGCCAACAATACCAGAACTTAAGAGCAATTGGTTTCTTAATATGGTGCAGATACATTCTGTCCACTTCATTGTGCTGTAACCCTTTTCTATTCAATCTTTAGGAATTGCCTCAGACACTTCTTTCAAAATACTCAGTGAAGTAAGGCTAAAGGGAAATTAAAGGCAAGTGAGAGAAAAAAAGAAGTTATTTTATATACCAAGTGCCACAGCCAAACCCAGCAAGTTCCAAGCGCAGTCCACTCACCTCTCATTTAAAAAAAGGGAGGTAGGGACACTTGGTACTGTTCAAAACCAAGCACTGAATGTCCAGACATGACTCAGTGCTGATTACAAAAGAGCTTCATGTTAACTTTCTACAGAGTGACCTGCCTTACAGTGATTTCATTGTGTGATAACAGTTCACTGAAACAATAATTAAGAACAAGCAAAAAAAAAAAGCCATTTTAGATTGATTTTACAATAGTAGTGTAACAAGAAGCCAATTAAAACACATTAGAGGTTTATTTTTTATTATGGAACTAAAAAGGCTAATATTTTATTAACATAAGGTTGCAAATTAAATGGGAAATGCCAGAACTCCTTAATAATCTCCACTGTAAAAATGTAAGAGATTTGTGCTTTAATCACTGCCATAACACACTAGAGGACTATGTCCTTCCTCCTGACCCTCTTTCCCTGCTTCCAAAGAACTTAGTCATTTGAAGTTTCAGATGAAATATTCTAATGACCCATCACAGTCATTTTCAGGACAAACAGTTTGTGATTCACACAGATTAAAAAAAAAAAACAACTTTAAATGAGAAATATTCAGAAATTAATACAGACATTACCATCTACACTGCAGGTTTCACCTCTTACAGAGCAGCAGCTGAATGGCAGCATTTGGTAAATCAGGTCAAACATTCACAAATGTACATATTTCCATTTTTTCTTACCCCACTGCAATTTTTTTTTTCTCAAAAAATAGCCCTCATCAGGGTACACACTGCCTAGAATAAACCTAATCATGGACTTCTCTAGAGCTAAAAATGTTAACTATTGTAGCAAAGAATCCTATGCCACAAGTTTTTGCTGTATGATTGAGCATAGCTTTAGAGGGACTTATTTAAACTGGAATACATATACAAGTGCTAAATACTTTACTTCCTATAGATCTACCTTTCTTGGAACACCACAAATACTGCTGTCAAAATACTGCCTCAAAAGAGCAGTGTCAGGAAAACAGATTGACACCTACAAGTGATGGTTTTCCTTCCACTGTGACTTGGAATTGGTTGCGTTGGTGTTCAAAAGCTTAACCTAATCTCATTTTGTCTCTTGAAAGTGTTTAAAAGTAAAAGTGAAATCTAATGAGACAGGTATGCACAGGGCAGGACTACTGTGGCAGTAACTACCTTGCTTTCACATTTGGAAGAGATGAAGAACAGATTCTTCTGTAAACACAAGGCAGCATCCTCACATGACTCAAGCCAACCGTGTATGAAGGACAAGATCACCACAATTGAAAGCAGACCCAGAAGGCAGCCCTGTCTTAGGATTACTTAAATGCTTAGACCTGGTTTAGAGTGTTTAGTGTGGACTGTTTCTGCAGGGGAGTTTTGCCAGAACTTGAGTACAATTTGGTTTCCACATCTAGTAAAAAAAGTGATTTATTAGGTTATTGCAATGGACATTTTGGCAGAGAAAACAGGGACACTGAAGTATGCATCTGCTATTTCCAAAAAGAGCCAAACTATTTCACTAGTCTGGTTTAGAGAACTGGCCTGGACTGCACAGAAGGCAGCATGGAATTCAGACATAGGATGGAGAGAAGGGCAGAAACAACAAATCAGGGACAAACAGGAATCTGCAACCAGCTTAACTTATTTGTGTCAAAGAAATTGTAGGAGGGAAGAGACGTCACAAAACTAATAGCACAATCCAACTGTGCTGGAAAGGTCTTCTCTTGCACAGCTCAGGAGAAGCACGCACCGCAATGCTATTAAAAATCACATCATTCCAATCCACTGAGTTCAAAAGCCGTGAGCTAAGATGCAAAATATTCAAGAGGAAAAAGTAGGACATTTTTGCCATAATCTTCAGATGGTCACAGTGGATTAGAAGAAATCCTCCGGCCAGTAAGAGAAGCAAATGCAACGGAAAAATCCCAGCTCCCACCGGGCACCACTGCCATCCAGAGGGTAGCGCTTGCGGGCACACGACGCACGCACCGAAATGAAGACAAGTATCTCATTTTCAAGTTGATTTTTGTAAATGGAAAAAAAAAAAGTATAAAATCTATCCATACATTAACAGATACAGGAAGGTACACAATCCAGTTTACACCTAAAGTTACAGCAATCAGTCCATAATAAGAACAGGGAAAAAAAATCCAATGCTGTAATTTGTCTGAAATCACTACAGGACAGAGGACAGCAAGGGAAGGGTGGTTGGTTTCTGGCTTTCTGATGTGTGGATAAAACTGGCTACCTTCTCTACTTCCAAAGCAATTTCAACAGACATGTATGAGGAGCATCTTTTTGAAATGTATCTGACTTTAGCATTAACACTGAATATTCAAGGATTCATGTTATTACATCATAATGTTTGGATACTTTCACCTCCAGGAAAGGGCAGTGGGCAGCAGATATTATCCATGAGAAATCCTACAGCCATTTTAGGTTTTACAGCACTGAGTTAAAAGATTTGTATTTTCATGATTCTTATCCATCCTGAAACACTTAAAATTTGTGTATCCTCAGCTCAGACATTTACAAAGCATGCAGAGACTGTTACTACTCAAGGAACATTTAGGAGGCTATGGAAAACGTGCTGGTCGGTACAGGTCTAATTTTAGTGAACTCATGGCTACCATCACAGGCAAGCCCCACCTGGCAGTGGTTTTTCTCTCACACCTCCATTCACTGGAGGCTCCAGAAGATAAGGCTTGAATGAATGGGCATGGAAGCTCAGGTACCATTTTAAGGAATAAAACTATGCAACTACTAGCAGAGGCCAGCTTGCGGGAATGCCTGCCCTGGAACTGGTGTACCTGTAGGTGAACAGTGTCAGTCTAGGGCTCAAAAAAAGATGCCTGACTGAATTTTAAAGTAAAAGGGAGGCACCTTAAATCCTGAAAAGACAGACTCCCTGTGTTTGACAGGTGTATTTGATATACACACACAAAGCAAGATAGTAAGCTGTGCTCCTCCACCCAGAGGACTGCAGCATTATTTTGAACACGTAGAATATACACCCCCCTTTTCAAAACAATAACAACAATAATAAATCAGAAGTGCAGATCCAGACTGTTGGGTGGTCTGTGTTTAAAAAACATAAGAAAGAATAAAAGCTAATGCTGTAAAGACAACTATTCCCTTTCAAAGCAAAGGCCACATAAAACTGTGTTGCTCAGTTTGGTTTTTACTTCATGCCACCTGTAAACACAAGACTGGATATTCAGTTTCTGGGAAGAAATGAAACCACTTTTACATCCAGAGAAAAGCAAAGGCCCTCCACTGCCTGGATCACAAATTACCCAGGAAAAGGTAGCTGGGGGAAGGCTTCCTCTTCTTGTATGCTCTTTTCATTAGAAAGGTCATATCTAAACAAAAGAGCTTTCAATAAAAGCACAAAACATTTCTTGATGTTATTTCTGCCCTCTGCCTCTAAAGTTTGCTGTGGGGACTAACACTTCCCATTCCTCACCAACAGATACATCACCTTTTTGGCACCAAGGGTGTAATTTTTTCCTAATGTATACTTTTGCCCTATACAAAAATCGATTGTCTAATCATGCAAATCCCACAGAATCCCAAAAAGTGCCACAAGACAGTTCAACTCTTTGCAATCTACTACCTAGTTTGTACACTGCCATAGGAACCTCCCAGAGAACAGACTGTCATCCTCACTGAGATTTCACGGTGAATTTCATGTATGACATTTCAACCTCTCTTTCTGGGGGAAGAGAATCGAAATCCACACCCTGATTCCACTGATTTTTCACTCTGAGAGCTCTGAAATGCATGGAGATTTCCTTGATTTTTTGAAGACATCTTCACTGAACTGCCTGATTAGAGAAAAACTTACTGATTCAATCAAATAGAAAATAAAGACAAAAACAGGTAGTGGTAGATTTCTCAATCTTTGCTCCTGTCCTTGAAGACTAGGGTCGAGTATCACTGCTACTGCATTTTCCCCAGCTGGATCTTCTTCCAGGCCTCTGATGCTGTGAAAATGCAGGAGTCAAGGATCCCAGCTACAGTAAATGTTCCTCCAATGATGGCACATATCTGAAATGTACAGAGAGAGGAGACAGGTTTGTCAGTGATAAGGAAAGCTTCTATGCAGCTTGTAACTGGGGACAAGGATAATACTGCCTTTTCTGCATTTTCTGGCAGCAGAGTTAAGAACTGGGTAACAGTACTGGGAACATAATTACATGACAATCATTCAGGAAAACCATTCTCTACAATGGAACAATTTAGTGCTACCTTGAACTCATCAGAGCCTGAGCTGATCAGAAATCCCAGCTCCTAGGAGCTTACAGTATGAATGCTGCTCCTTTCTGGGCCGAACTCCACCTAACAGCTTTCTAGAAGCTCTGTGTTGCTCATACCTTCCTACCACTGTTTTCTATTATAAATACCACAGCCTTGTAGTCTTTTTCCCTATTTCACAAGATACTGCATTTGCAAACAGGCAGAAGACAACTTAAATAGCCTGTGAAGGACAGTGACTAACAGAGAAACCTAGCTACCAGTGACACCTACAGCTAAGTCTGTCTAACACTTTCCATTACAGGGCATCCGTTACAAAAGCACTGCCAACTTAACTCTTTGTGGGCCAAAGTTTTCCAGGCAAGATGCCTCGGGTTGAGTAACTTAAACACCAATAAAAACATGCCATCACTTTCAAGAACAGAGTTAGGGAAAAGAATAATCTCCTGATTAGCATAACAACCTACTTCAGTTTTCAAGGGCTAGGAAAACACAAAAGTACTCTGATATGTCAAACCACTGACCACATCAATTTGGCTTGGAGCACTGAAAGTCAGGGAACACCACTTATGAACTTTGCTTCAATTCCCTTATCTATGAAATGGGGACAACGTCAAACTTGCTTCCCAAAGAAATCACAAAGGAAAACATATTTAAAGGGATCAGTACCATGGCAATAACCATCCTGGAGTCCTTGTGGAAACACAGAACTCATACTCAGGTCTGGGGTCGCATAAATCACCTGCTAGTAGCAAGTCAAACACTGTAAGATGGGAAAAAGTGCTTCTCAGAGGGTGCCACTCCACTCTGCACACTGCACAAGGCAGGGTTCACATGGAAAGTATGATACACAATAATGTAACCTAATAACATGTAACAGCCAAGTTGTAATTACGTAGGACCTGGCATTTCCTAACTCCCACGGTTTTGACTTCATAACTGTTGTGCTCTTCTAAGTTGTCTTTTACATTACATAGGATTAGGTGGCTCTGAAAATAACAGACAACAGGTCAGTGAGAGGGAACAAGATGCAGAGCTTATCTCCTGAGAAAGGCCTGCCTAGGAAAGGGATTTTGCTGTGAGCTACAAGCTGGGAGGGCGAGGAACCCCAAATCAGTTAAGACAATGTAGCAGAGCATGGGGGAAATGTAATACAAGTAACAGAGAAGGGAATTGGTGCCACACTAGACCTACCATGCTGTGTATTTTCCACACATCACTACACCCCACGGGCAAAGTTAACAAACAAGTGACATACCAGCAGCAGCGTTCAGCTCAGCAGGGAGTTAGCAGTGGCACCAGAACAAACAGTTCATCAACGGTGAGCAAAGGCAGCAAGGATAAAGCACTCATTTACATGCATATTTATAACCCGCGTACGTGCACTCGGTGTGCTGGATGAAACTAAGAGCTGCAGCAAACATGGCTTCTGCAGGGCAGATAAAGGCCTCAAAACCCAGAGCACCAGCCCTAGGCACGGTCAGTACTTTTAGGGGACGAGTCCAGCTCCTGTCCCCTGTGCCCCCTGCTTGCTCTCCCTCGGAGCATGGCACAGGGTGACTTTTCAGGGAGAATGACTGCGATGGAGTTGGGTTATTTCAGTCCGCAGCAGCCCAGCTGACAGGGGATGTTACACCACACACACCAGAAAAACATCCAACACTAAGGTTTTGCATCCTATGGTAGGAAAATCTGACTTCAGTGCAGCAGTGCAAAGGGGTGGGAAATAGGAAAAAAATATTAAATATATATATATTCATCTGCACAGCTCTGTACTGCTGAGTGCTGATGAGTCACACACACCTGGCATTCGCTTGGAGCCTGCCTCCCAGCACGCACACAGCTCTCTTGTTTCACTGTGACAAAAAAGAGGCAGCACCAGGGTTGGTCTTTAGGTCAGCACAGAAGCTGCACCACTGTGTTTCTTCATCACCACAGTTCTAATAGGCATGGTGCACTGCTCTGTCGCAGCGCTGAAGGAAGTTAGGCATCATGAACTTATTTATATTTAATGGAGTTTCACACTGGGAATGATCTGCATTGGGCTCCATGAGGTTACAGCTTCACTCAGGCCCAACCATTAAAGGAGGAAGGAAAATAAATACAGAAGTGTAATTGCAGCAGTAAGAGATCATCTAATGTGAGGCACACACGAGGGCTTTGAACAGAATATGATTATAGGACAGTGGCCAGGCTGCAGGCTGAAGTCTAGTAGAAAACACGAGTAGGTAGGTAGGAGCAGACAAGGCTGCAAGTAAGATGACAAAAAAACAAGTATCAGATACATGACTGTAGACCTCTGGGATGTCTCAGAATCTGAAAATTACTTTTAAGACCAGAAGGGACCAGTAGGATCCCCAGGGTAATTCCTAGTGAAGTAAGCTGCAGAATCCCACCCAGAAATTTCTGGCTGACCTGCACCACACCTTGCAGAAATATGCTGTCTTGGTTTTAAAAATACCATGGGACTGAGTCTATACCTGTCAGTAACAGGGCCTGTGGCTGAAATAACTCTCCCTGCAACCATTCCTTGCTCCCCTCTATTACTTGCAGTTTGATTTTTTTTCACACTCAGAGGGCAGCCAAGTAATCTCCTATCAGGAAAAAAATAATTATTCATTTATTTGGATTCTGAATGCTTCAGAAGAGCTTTGGCTTGGTTTCTTGCCTCCTTTCCCCTCTCAGTCCTTAGACTGACCTCATGATAAAACCTTCTTTTAGTTTGGCTTCTTACAGGAATTCATACATTTTCAGAAGTGAAACTTTCCCTCTTGCTCCATAACCTCAACCACGAGGCCATGAATGGCTTCTCTTTATGGAGAGATGCCTTAATTTTATGCAGTAGAGTTTAACAGGCAAAACCTACTGTACTTAACACTATGCCAAGTGTCTGTGGCTAACTCCAGAACTCATAGCAAATTCACAGCCCAGTGACAGTGGCAGCACTGATCCACAAGAAACACAGAAATCTTACTTAGTATTGAATATTTTGAAGCATGTAGAGTAAAATCCACACTAAACCAATGTCTTTTGTACTGCCAGGGAAGCATCTCTTACATGGTACAGAACACTGGGGTAATTCACCATGCCACAAAACTTCAAGGAGCAGGCATGAGTTAAAATGCATCCATTGGGAACACTGCTTACAGTGCTTTAATGCTGTTCTTAGCAGCACTGAAGTGTTTCAGGTGCAAACTCATTACTAACAAAGAGCATCAGATAACCTTCCAGCAGCAGGATGAGACTCCTTTGGCTGTCTGCTGGACAGCCAAACACCCCTTTCTGATCTGATCTCTCCATGTGGAATCATTCCTCCACAATATATCCTTACCTCCATCATCAATATTGTTGCCTCCCTAAAGTCTCTTTCAAGCTCACAGGATCTCCCTGGTTCCCAGGACACATTTCAACTTACTGAAAGCCACTTGAGTGCCCTAGTAAACAGTCTGCTCACTAAAAGGAGTTGCAGATGATTTCCCCTTACCCCACAGCCCCTCTTGTGGTTTTTAAACTGAGCAGCTGCTGCTCAGAAAAAAATCATGGTTTCCATGGCCAGCAGGGACTCCAGATGCCTCAGTACAATCTCCCTCTGGACCTCAGCCCAGTCCTCATCATCAGTAACTGGTCTCCAGAGCAACTGTGATGTAAAAGGCCATGCTGGAGATACAGGAAGGGGCAATGGAAAGGACAACGGAAAAGAACATGTCATCAAATCAGGGCAAGGAAACCTAGGACAAAAGGTGTTTTGATCCTCTGCAGCACTGCTCCCCTCCTCCAACCTTTTCAATGCCACCTTGATCACTGTAAAGCTTTAAGGGTAACAATACACAGCCAAGGCTGCCCTACTGTAAAACATTCCCAGCCTAAATAAGAGCAAGAGCAGGTCATCTGTACCAGGGTCGAGTCATGACACAGCACCTCTAACGAGGATCAGCCATGTCTGAGAAGAGTCTCAGGGTCTGGCACACCTGTCTAATATACTGTGTAACAGCTTCTGCAGGTACCAGTGTCATCACATGTCTCCACAGGAAGGATGCTCAATGGGAATGGCCCCAAATGAGACTATAGTCATTCATAATAAACAAAGCAGACAAAATTCAACTGTAAAACTTATTTTCCAGCATTCTAACAGCCAGAATGTGCCTGGCTAACTTTACAGACAGGATGGGGCAAAATTCTGTTTGGGGCCATCTCAAATTCACAAGGCCATAGTGGCAACCAGTGAGCAAAGCCTCTCGTGTGGACTCCCCTTCTGTAAACTCTGAAGCACAGTATTGAATTTAACAAAGATGCTATTTATATGCATATGATGGCGTAGCAGCAGCAAATTAATGCTAGCAGCAGACATGACAAAGAATAATGCCAGCTATCAATCAATTCCAAACACTGTTTCCCATTAAAAACACCTCCATATCCTTACCCTCCAAAAGATGCATAAGAAACCTATGACAGCAAATCGTTAGGGAAAGAAGTAGAGGCAGTATGAGATGCCAAGTCATAAAACGCTGATGTTTGACCTTTTTTAGGATAATGTTTTGAAACCAAACAGACTGCCAAGAAGAGAAGGTCTGAAACCACAACATTTAGATTTTGCTCGAGTCACTTTCCCTTGATATTTGTGTATCCTAAAGATCACATGCATCTCTGAAGTTAAGTGAAAGGAACTTGGTGTTTATGTGAAACTGCAAAATCAAAACCTTTAAGTGCAACACAGCCACACTGTTTATGTTACTTCCAATTAAAATATTCAAACAGTTTAAAAATGAAAATCCGAGGTCCCCATTCCAGTCAATTTATCAACTGCTTTACATTCTACTATGCCTCACTGGCACAGTAGACTGCAGCTTAAATCTTAAGCCAACTGCTTCAGGACACGTATTTTTAACGTTCTGGAAGATCTTTAAATAGCTCTTTGCCTAACTAGCAGATTGGACAGCACAGCTTTGTTAGAGATGCTGAGATCAGTACTGCAGAATGTTATCCAGGCAGATCAAAAGGTAACTTGTCAGGAAAATACCTCTGGAACCTGATAATGCAGCTTTTCCCCACTTCTACCCAAAAGTAAATGCCCAGAACTGGCAAACTCATATTAAGCCAAGAAGCAACACTGAGTAAAACTGCCCTGCAATCTCTGCAAGTTACATCCCCTCATGAGGGAGATGGTTTATTGCAGCATGCTTGCCTGCATACCACATTAGTTTTACATCCAAGTTTCTGACCCACTGCAATAGTGGCCATCTCACCCAGACAGAGTTTGACACTTCTGAAATAGAATAATTTTCTTATTGTGCCTGGCTACTAAATCAAGTTGTCATGGCACAGGCACTGTCAGTTACCTCACTTACACTTCAGTACAACTGCAGTGATGTACTGCTTTATTTCAATCGTGTCACAATGCTCTGAAGCAGAATCTCAATTCTTCTGGACAAGGAATGCTCAGAAGAGACAGGGAAGGCAGGCAGGAGAAGGGAGAATTAGAAGTTTAGAGTCACTCACCGATGTGATAAACCTGTATAAAGGCTGTCGCCTCTCTGTGTATTTCACTGTGATGGGGCTCAAATCGTAGCGGAACCAGATAGCTGGGATAATGCGGCCAGTGTGGCTGTAGGCTACATACTCCTGGAAGAGAAGAGGGGAAAGGGCAAAAAATGTGAGCAATCTCATTCCAGATACAGTGTCTGCAACAGAACTGCTTCTGTAGATCTGGCCCTTACTCCACTGTTTTGTGCCAGTCATAAGACTGAAAGAAGCAAACAGCTAATTCCTGTATGACTGACACCTCCCATGCTTATCAAACAGCCTTTAGAGTTTGATAATGATATAGCTTGGAACAGAGTGATGGAGTCTACTCTCACCTTCATTCAAAGTTACAGAAGTACACAGAAAGGCTGTCATCGATTTCTCTAGCTTAGATCTGCTCTGTTTGAATGCCAGCAGTCTCTAAGTAGTTGCAAGTGAAGATTTTGTGGTGTCAGTATGTAAATTTTATACTGGGATATTAATCAAAGAAAATTTAGTTTGTGAGAACCTGAAAATCCAATTCTTGTCCGCACATCAGACCAGCAAGCAGCAGCTCTGGTCTGTAAGGCTCCTTTCACATTGGGACCAATGACATGAATACTTGTCCCACTCAGTATGAATCATATAAAGCCAAGTACAAAAATCAAGCCAGAGGCCAAAATGAAACTCTATACAGAGAACTACAGAGAACTACTGGCAAAGGCTCAAAAAATATTCCAAGCTGGCTTGTGAAAGATAACACTCCCCTGGACTAGGCATTTCTTTAGTAGCAGGTACAAGTGCAATCAGCCAGGCACAGGACAACACCCCAGCAAGACATACTGCACAATGCCAACGGAGAGCAGCTACTAACATCAACTTAGTATCAAAAGTCACATCTTTTGGATGGAGTATTTTTACTGTGCTGTCAGTGGAAATATAGATCAATTTCCAAGGATCAGGACATTCATCTTGACAGAGAGAAGAAAAAACGCAAAGAAAAGCAAGCTGGAGATTCAGCAACCCAGTGAAAGCCATCCAGACTGGCATGGCCCACGCTGCCTCTTTACCCAGCTGCTCTTCTCTTCTTTAGCTCTAAGACATGCCTGCCAACTCAGATGACCTCTTCTGACTTTAATTCTCCATCACACAAAAGCAAAGAGAACCTCAAATACTTCAGAAAGATGAAGAAATGAGCATGGTACAAAAAAGACAATTTAACTTTCTGAGAGCCCAGGGGGAGCTAGTGAAACAGCATATAATGTCTTCAATAGTCTCATATAAATTCCAACCTTCCCTTTGTGCAGTGTTTTTCCCATGGATGACAAAAGAAGCAGAAGGCAACAGAAATCTCTAGTCATAATATTTTCAGGGTTCTTAGTGCAGAAGTTCTGCAGTATGTCCTGGGGACAGTGGCTATCTGAGGAAGGGAGGAACCAGAGGGTCTAGGAGATAAAAGAGGATAGGAGGCAGACACTCCACACTTAAGAATCTATTCCTCTCTTGGTACTAGTCAATCTGGGCCAGACTATTCCAGATCTCTCTCTCTCACTGATGGGTATGGGAGTCAAGGACGGAAGCGCCGATAAGAGAATTTTTATTGTTTTAATGAGAAGAAAATGCAGAGGCAGCACTCTCTGCACTTCAGTTTTGATAAAACTGACCTCATTTTCTTCCTTCCTCTCTCCTTTTCCCCACCAGCAATCTTGTCCTAATGAGTCAGTGTTGGCCAAACGTCCCAGTTTGCAACCATGTTCAGAGAAGTGTCTAAAGTTCCTGATATTCTCCAAATTGCTTTCAGAACTTGCACTGCAAGAGTCTTGTCAGAACACCAGTTGTGACATTAAGCAGAACAAACACACCGTAATGTGAACAGAAGGAGACATCCAAATCATGGGGACACACTGTACAAGCAAGCCTAGAAGTCACTATACAGGCATGTTAATCTGGGAACCAGTCCATGAGAGCCTGTGCTTGATTCTCAGTCATGGTAAGCTAGTAGTAATTAGATATTATAAACTGATTCTGGATTTTCATTGAGCAACTACCTGTCAAATCATGCTAAATTTCAGAAGGCTTTTTACCTTAAAGAGTAAACAGACTCATTTGGATACTTTCAAAGATCAGTACTATTGAAATACAACATTATTAAAATACAGACATCTTCACATTTAATGTAAACTAAGAATTACAAAGTCACAACTATCACAATCTACTATAATGAAGTAGGTATTGTGAAACAGTCAGTCAACAAGTATTTACTGCTGCAGTGGCTTAATATCTGAAGTAAGTATTTGTAAAAAGCTAAAAACTCTGCTAGCTTAGTCGTTTGGTACAGCCATAACTTTCACTCAGAAAACTATCTCTAAGTGTGGTTTTGCGTGTTCAGCTGGATTGCAGTTTTCATTCAGATGGGTCCTGACACAGATCACAAGAGCCCCTGCAGCATGTAAATGCCTTCCACATAATTCATAGGAATCGAGATCTGCTAAACCAACGTGTGAAATTACCTTTCTCTAGTTTTAAAACAGTATCACCACCTGCTCTGACAAGCCCTCACAATCCCAACCCTGGTAAAGAGAGCAATAGGAAGCCCCATTCCAAAGAGCTTCAGTTCCTCCTTCTCCCAGCAGAGGCTACTGCACACCTACAAACAAATGTGAATGGCTGCAGAGCAGAGGAGCACGAGGGAGAGGGAATGACGACTGAAGATCCTCCATGCATCCACTGGGCTGCAATGGGGAGCTTCTCTGAGAACCACCTGCTTCTTTACCTTATTTGCTACAGTGTACTGGTACGAGTATCGCTGCTTGCCGCTCATGTCCTCGTACACCGTCGGGACAATCTTCAGTATGTAATCGTGAGATGCAAGAGCTATGGTCAGGAAAGGAAAGTACAAATCAGTGTTCAGAGGAAGGAACTACAGCCCACACGTTTCAAAGCAAATGTGCAAAATCAGCTAAAACAAATCACAGAAAAGGTAGGTCACTCCTTATCTCAGGTTTTGTGACTAAGTGACAATTTCACATCATCCATTTATGTCCTTTGCACAAAACTTAGTAAGGTGGTTGGATGACACCAGAACCTGCCCATCATTCTAAGACTTCTTTAGTAGCAGAACCCATGGACATGAGTATTGGGTCACTTGAAACTTTCTAATTGCTTACAACTTAGCAGCATCACAAAAAAGCTTGGTTAAATCTTGGTTAAATCAAGAACTAGCTGCAGCTTACTAAGCTGTCAGAGCTGTAGCTCACTAAGCTTCTTTTGACAGAAAAACCTGATGCACCACAACCTATGTAGCCCCATTCCTTGTGCACTCTTGTTTTCTTTCTTGTCTTCCTTCTCCTACACCTGTTTAACAGATTTTTTCATTTTTTAAATGGGCTGTGCTATCTTTTTGTTTCTGCTAAAAGTTCTGAAATGGAATTCTATGTTATTTCTCTGCAGGATCGTTTGGGTAAGTCTAATACAATGATATTCCTATAAGAATAGGATATTGATAGAAGAAATTAGTACTTCTGAGTCAGTCATAGCAAAGCTGGAGTCATTGTCCAGGTTGCAGAAGGGCTGTGCAAAGGACCTTTTGTGCTAAGCCTTCTCTATGGTACTGGAGAAAACAAGTGCCAGTCAGCAATGTCTGATCATTTTGGTTAGAGAAGCAAATTAAAGACTTCTGGGTACACCAGTGTTGCATAAATTGCCTTGGTTTCCCTTTGGTATAGAGTGGCTAAGACCTGTAATCACCAACAATACATACGATTTGAGCTGAGTTTGTCTGCTCCCTCCAAGGCGTTGAATGCTCCATGAACATTATGGACCTGGAAAGCAAAAAGACATGTGAAGAAACTATGCTCTGACTTGGTACTCTCAATTTTTGCTTCCCTATCCTATCTTGTAACAAGGAGATCAAACTGATTCAACCTTCCAGAAAACATAGCATCAACCCAGTAAAAGATGACTTGAAATATCTGTCAGTTAACATCACCACAGAGGCTGTTTCCAAGTAAAAAAGTTCATTTCACAACATCTTACAAGATGAAACTCCAAAACCACTCCAAAGCTAAAGGAATTGCAATTGGAAGAAGCCAGTTGGGAAATTTTGTTGAGGTATTTCCTAGGAGTTTTGCATAGTTAATTATGAAATTCATTTATCAAGCTGAAAGGGAAATAAAAGGGAGTCACATTCAGATTAAAACTCAAAGGTGTTCCTATAGAAGTAGCTCGTGCCAGAGCAGTTGGGCTTGTAGAGCTTTAACTCATTAGCCCAGCTTCCATACCACACACATAAGCCCTTGGAGATGGGAAGGACTACCATCCATTCAGCTTTTCCTGCAGCTGGTCCCAGGCATGCAAGTATCTGTTTGCCCAGAATAACAGGATTTCCATCCCATGCCCTCCAGATACTATGATCTGCAGTCTGATGTCCACCAAGAGAACAATCAATTGGTGAACTCTCTAGATAGGGAAAGCCCCACAGCAACAACTGTATATCAGGAGTTGCATCACTCACACAACATACCATAAGCTATACAGAGCTGACACGTAACTCCATAACCTAGAAACTCCTGACCTTAAACCAGACAACAGGGAAGAAACCTCTGGAAGAAGTATACAGTCACGGGTGTGACAGAGTTTCATCTTCCCAGACCCTCTCAATAGTTGATGGCACGTGGATGTGTTTGTCTCATCCTAATGGCTGTTTCCCTACTCTGAATGGTACAGAGTGGATGATAGTTTGGAGGAAGCAGCAACTGAATCTGTTTCTCTCCTGAGAAAGGAAACTCTACGAAGAGACAAAATCACCAGCAAGTTAAATTGGTAAGGTGCTGGCAACAAACAGAGAGCAAAAAGAATTGCTGGCCTTCTACTGAGCCTGCTGAACCTTCTGCTGAGCATTTCAGTCTGTTGACATTTCAAATATTTTACACATCAGCAACCATTTCCAAACTCAGATGCAGACTGTACCTATCCTTACTGTCAAAAGCACATGCGGAAAGCAAAGCCCCTAGACCGGACATCAGTATTAGGTTCCTCTCTTGATAGAGAGGAGTCTCATAGTACATCTGGGCCACAGACTTTAAGGTCCACTTCAAACACTCCAGCAATAAATATTTGGGTGGCTGCTCCACAAAACAAGTGAGGTACCTGTATATTTGGACCTACGTTCTCGCCCTTGGCTCCCCATTTCTCTTTATACATAAAAGTTGTCTGCTCTGCATCTGTCTACACAGTAAGTTTGCAAAGCTGTGACGTACAGAGCTCCACACAGCCAAAGCTACCAAACATCTCCACAATTCTCTGTTTCTGTGCCATCAGCTCCTGTGGTGTATCATCTTTGGTGCATCCACTTAGTGGATGAAGGAAAGGCAGTGGATGTTGTTTACCTGGACTTTACTGAAGCCTTTGACACCATTCGCCATAGCATCCTTCTGGAGAAACTGTCTGCTTATGACTTGGATGTGTGGGCAATTCACTGGGTTGAGAACTGGCTGGATGACCAGGCCCAAAGAGTGGTGGTGAATGGAGTTTAATGCACTTAGCACAGCCAGTCACAAGTGGTGTTCCTCAGGCCTCAGTATTTGGGCTAGTTCTCTTTGATATCTTTATCAATTAGCTGGATGAGGGAATTGAGTGCACTCTCAGTAAGTCCGCAGATGGCACTGAATTGGGTGGGAACATTGATCTGCTTGAGGATAGCAAGGTTCTGCAAAGAGATCTGGACAGGCTGGACTGATGGGTGGAGGTCAGTTGTATGAGGTTTAACAACGCCAAGCACCAGGCCCTGCACTTGGGTCACAAGAACACCATACAATACTTCAGGCTTGGGGCAGTGGCTGGAAAGCTGCCTGGCAGAAAAGGGCCTGGGGATGTTGCTTGACAGCCAGCTGAACATGAGCCAGCAGTGTGCCCAGGTGGTCAAGAAGTCCAATAGCATCCTGGCCTGGATCAGGAATAGTGTGTCAAGGAGAAGAGAAGTGATCATGTCCCTGTGCTCAGCCCTGGTGAGGCTGCACCCTGAATACTGGGTTTGATTTTGGACCTCTCACTACAGGAAGGGCACTGAATTGCTGGAGTGTCCAGAAAAGGGCAATGAAGCTGCTGAGCAGTCTGGAGAACAGGTCTGGTGAGGTGCAGCTAGAGGGAACTGGGGTTGTTCAGTCTGCAGAAGGCTGAGGGGAGATCTCATTGCTCTCTACAAGTACTTGAAAGGAGGCTGGAGTGAGGTGGGGGTTGGTCTCTTGTTCTCTAATGTCCCGTTACAAGATGAGAGGAAATGGCTTGAGTACTGTGTCCAGTTCTGGGCCCCTCAATTCAAGAAAGAGGTTGAGGTGCTGGAACATGTCCAGAGAAGGGCAACAAAGCTGGTGAGGGGCCTGGAGCACAAATCCTATGAGGAGAGGCTGAGGGAGCTGGGCCTGTTTAGCCTGGAGAAGAGGAGGCTCAGGGGTGATCTTATTACTGCGTACAACTACCTGAATGGGGCATTGTAGCCAGGTGGGGGGTGGCCTCTTCTCCCAGGTAACCAGCAACAGAACAAGGGGACAGTCTCAAGTTGTGCCAGGGTAGGTATAGGCTGGATATTAGGAGGAAGTTCTTCACAGAGAGAGTGATTTCCCATTGGAATGGGCTGTCCAGGGAGGTGGTGGAGGCACCGTCCCTGGAGGTCTTCAAGAAAAGACTGGATGAGGCACTTAGTGCCATGGTCTAGTTCATTGGATAGGGCTGGGTGATAGGTTGGACTGGATGATCTTGGAGGTCTCTTCCAATCTGGTTGATTCTATGATTCTATGACATTTAGGTTGGATATCAAGAAACATTTCTTTATGGAAAGAGTGGTCAGGAATCAGAACAGGCTGCCCAGGGATATGATGGAGTCACCATTCCTGCAGGTGTTCAAGAAATGTGTGGACATAGTACTTCAGGGCATGATTTAGTGGCCATGGTGTTGTTAGGTCAGTGGTTGGATGGACTTGATGATCTTAGATGTCTTTTTCAAGCAAAACAATTCTATGATCTGCCTCTCTTGTCTTTGCAACATGAATGACATTTGTAACTCCCAGTCTGATGTTTTACCATGATTTTCCTTGTGGAACGTTCTGGAGTCTCATTGCAATACTTGCTGTCCACAGACTGCTAATTAATCTCTGCTCTACAAAGTGCACAGGTGTGTTCCTTGGGGGAACACTTGTTTGTACCTTGTTAAGTACCTGGAGGGATTTCAACAAGGAGTAAGCTTTTGTCCACAGTAACAAAATTGCTTTGCAACAGAGAATTTGAACAAGCCTGTTTAGCCAGATGTTCCCAGGACTCACCTGCACTACCAAGGCCAAATCTAGTCTTGGAGTAGTGGCACAGCAGGCTAGTCTGTGCTTTAGCAGTGCCAGTGCTTTATTCTCCTACAACATGGACCTCAAAAAGATATTTGAAATAGGCCTTTAACTCCCTAGGCTTTAATCTCTACAAATGCATGCAAAGATTTAACTGGACACATAACTCAGGCAAAGCCAAACAGCAGGCTAAAACAACTTCCAGCCTGGTGACTATCAAGGGAAGACAAGATGTCTCACAAAGCTTAAAACTAGGATTATTCAATTCCACAATCTAGCACTGAAGATAATTCTATGAATAAAAATGTATCATCTCCTACCTTCCTCACCTTATTCTTTACAAGGTTACCTGACATGCAAGAACCTCATTGGTTTGAATTTTGGTCTCATCTACATGAGGGGAAAAAAAAATCTACAGAAGTCTGCTACTCTTGTGCATGAACTACTGTTAGAGAATTGAAGCTTATTTAATACCAGAAAAGATTTAAATCTCTATCTCAAACGGACTGTTTTTTTCTGGAGAACACATCATGTGTCTTAGGAGATCATTCTGCCTGGGCTGGTAACAAAGAACTAACTCCTAGCACAAGAGACAAGCGAATGAGAAGCTTCTCATCACCTTTAAGAGATGAGCATATGTTACATCAAAGCAGGTGGAGCCAACCCAAAATATACAAAGGTGTATCTAGACAGATTTAAAGCTCTGTACTTGTTGGCTCTGTACACTGCTTCTGAATCTTGGTAGCACCTGTTTAGTGAACATGTCCTCCTTTAATTTGTGCTGTTGAACTCATGTTTGCCTACATGACTGGCAGCACCTACATGCTCCCTTCTTGTGTATAGAGAGGGTGAGTAGTTATTCCGAGCTTTGAAAATACTGATCAGAACTTGTCCAAATCAGGAGCCAATTACATGTCTGCTAGACAGGTTTCTCACCCTGAAAACTAAAGAGGCTTGTTCCTTTGCACACAACTGTCCAGGCTTCTCATCTCATTCATGCTGATTCCGACTCCAGCTCCTTTACTCAAAGCCTCCATGATAAAACAATGGGAACACTACCTCAGAGCACTGATTTCCCATGCAAACTGCAGAACTCCCCATTAGTACTTAATATTTTTCATAATCTCAGGTGCTTTACAGACACTAAGCCAAGCTTATTTATATGCTAATATTTCAGCGTTCCCACACCAGATATTTCCTAAAAGGAGCCAGGAGCAGAGTCAGAAGACTACAAAGCAACGCTTAGACTTGTTAGCATGAAAAAGGGTTTTGGAAGTGGGTGTACAAGAAGCAGACTAATAAGACGTCTGTGCTGAGGAAAGAAGATTACAGAGACACTATGGGTAAGCAATGTTTAGGGTGAGTCGCAAACTGGGTGTGCACATATGTGACTCCCACCTATGATGCCAGGTCCTTGGAAGTAGGCTAGAGAAGTGCTGTAATCTGTCTTTATTGAGAAATCAGGAATTATTACATAACTTGCAACACCTGGTGAAACTCTATCCACAGGGCAAGTGCACATGTTCAGCTTCTTCCCAGCATGGAACTGGCACTTCTGAGTCTAACCTGAGTTTCACAGAACGAGTTTGACTAATAGGTGTTTGCTATACAAGTTAAGTGAAGCGAATTAAAAAGAACTTGTCTGGTGCCACCATAAACAGTAGCAAGCCCACATCTTCCCTTTGTATACTCACTGCTTCTCTGCAAAGTCAAGATTTGTTTGCTGTATTAATATTGCAAACAGTGCTGCATAGGATTTTGCAAAGCCACGAATCCTTATCTCTACTCCATGCGGAAAGATAGCCGGGTACTCTTCCAGAAGCACTTTCAGTTTCAGAGGAACACAGCAAAGTCACTCTACGGCTGAACACTGCTCCTTCCTGAAGTGGTGGCATGTCAGCAGTTTGCAAACTCTTCCAGACTGAGTGTACTTTGTGTGACTGCAAGGGATGGGTTTGCTTACCCAGGCAGTGCTTTCTGATGTCCTCCCCCTGCTGTACATGGCCCTTCCATAAAACCCAAGTGTCTAATTTTCAAGTCACTCAAGTAGGATTGCATTCATTCCCCTAGAGCCAGAGAATATTCAGAGAAGAGAACTCACCTGTAACTTGTCCCCAAATGAGAGCTTGTGGATGACATGAGTCATGTCAGGATTCTGAGGCTGCGCAGTGGCACTGTGTGTTGACACGTGAAAGTTACCAGGGACCTAAAATTAGTCCAGACAAGGAAGACAGGATTTCACGTTTTATCCCTCAAGGCATTGCTAGGCTCTGTGATACAAGGCACAAATGCCTGAATCCATCCAGTTTGGTAGGCTGCATCTACATAGCAGTAGACAACCTCTGGCACATTGGAGAAAGGCTCCGAAATACCTTATTGCACTTGACCAAGACCACTGCACTGCATACAGAGTGGAGACCAGTTACATCCCACAGCCCAGTAGCCTGGCACCCTCACATTGCTCCTGCTACTGACTTGGTAGGCAATGAGTGGATCACTCCCATCTTTAGGGATTCCTGACACTTAAGGCTATGTCTTTCATCCCTCTTAAAATAAGATTCATGTCTCTGACAAGCAAAAATAATTGCTTAACATTCTACTCCCACATCTCACATTTGCATATGGGTCTACTGTCGCAAAGCAACCCAAGAAAGCTGTGGATACATTCTTAAGAGTAGTACTAGTCAGGAGTAACCTTGCATTTGAGAAGATTACTCATGAGTTCTACATAGAAAGAGGGGAAAAAAGCAAATATCAAAACCAGTGGGGCTTCCCAAATAAGCTAGGCTAGACCTTCAGCTTCTGGGCCTGAGAACAGCCCTTCCAAGTACGGGACTTTCTGGGGTGATTTTTTTAATGCACAGAAACTACAAAGTTCTGAAGAATACAGATTTCACCAATGGACTCAGTTCCAGAGCAGAAAATGAGAACCAATGTCATTCTGACACCACTTTTCAGGGCATTACTCCTACTCTCTGAAGACCTTCAGCAGATTCAGCTCACTCACTGTTACAGAGCATGCAAGACTTTTTTCCTATCATGAAAAGGTTGGGAAATTAAGCAAGACTGAGAAGCAATCTGATATGGCCTAAGACAAGAGTGGGAGGATGGTTATGTAACTGGTGCTCATTGTGCTCTCTGCAGAGGCAACCTCACTATTAGGGCCATGGGAGGCCACATGCTGGTTCCATGTGCTTTCAGGAAAGTTAATTTAAATGTCTTGAAGAACAGCATGGCACTCCTGAGAACACTTTCAGGTGTGGACACAAGTTGTGTCATATACAAGCTCAGTAAATAGGGTGGCAGACTCTGCAGTAAGTAGTACATATAATCATCTCACTGCTACCTTGTCCTCCCTCTTCAGGTTTGAGAGTAACACCCAATTGCAACCCTTAGCCAAGTCTCAAAGCCTGACCACATTGCATTCCAGACACCAGCACATACAGAAGCCTGTACAATTTCTGCCAAGAGACTGAACATTTCCAGCTCATACATGAGAGGTTCAAGTTTTCAGAGCCAGAAGTCCTTAGCCAGGTCCCCTACCGCTGGCAGCAGCCCCAGCCACTACACGAGACAATGCAATCTGTGGTCTTTCACAGATTAAGCAGTGAAGAGAACTCCTCAAAGCCACACAGAGCAACTCTCTTTTGAGCTGCTTTGCTGAGCAGAACACACCATATCTATCAGCCAAACCCCCAAATACTTCAGCTCTGTGCTTTGGGATTTAACAGAACAAGAACTACCTTTCAAGAAGCCCTTTCCCAGTTTTGTGGACTATCAGCTGCCAGTAATCTTGGTGGTTTACAGGCGAGGAAAGAAACATCCTCATTATAGGTCCCTAATCCTTTCCATGCCACAGAATCAGTAAGAGGTTCTGTTCTCCCTGTTATTTTTAGATGTGATTTAACATGACCTGGGAGAAAAAGAAGGAAGTAGGATTTTGTAGCCCGTGGTACAAGAGGAGGCGTGAATAAAGGGTGTGCCCTTCTTAGGACATCAGTGGGCCCCACCACTGCCTCCCCCACCCCAGCTAGTCATCTCCAGCATTACATAGCAAGATTATTCAATTCTGAACACACCCATCCCAGAGAGGAGCCTCCTCCAGGCCTGGATTTTCATTCTTTTGAGGCAGAAGTGGAACATCCTGACAAAGCATGCGCAGAGTATGCGCACGTATTCCAAACATCTCAGCACGGGGCCACTTCTGCTACATTGGCACCCTCTGGTAGGGAACATTCCTGTCATTCTGTGGCTCTCAGAACAAAAGAGCACTTGGACAGAGACACTGCCAAAGACCTCTCTAGAGCGAGTCACATTTTGGAGGTGCAGTCGTGAGGAGTAAACGCAGAAGCCATTTGGCGTTTGTAGGGAGTTCACAGATCCCTTAAGCATTAGGCTGCTGCACTGAAAGGGACAGCCCTTGCCACAGCACAGAGCTGCTCTGTGCTGTTCTGCAATACCCTCTTGAGTCTCTGCTTTGGAGAATGAATGATTTAACATATTCTTTGTGGGTCTGACTATGCAGCCACTCCTGTCCACGCTATTCTACAGCACCAAGAGGCTTAGGCTCACCACTGATCAGAGACAGGAACGTATGCTCTACAAGACAAACACTGACACAGATATCCACCAGTATTTTACAGGTGAATCTTGCTACCACTCACCCACTGTCACTCCTACTCACCTTGTTGATGCTGAAATGGCCCTCAAACCTGCAGCCATCTCCATTATTGAGAGGTATCTTCATTGAGTTATCAATATGGCCCACTTCATGCCTTCCCATTTCATCTTGGATGTCAAGTCCAACTACTGCATGGGTGGGGAGGAGACAAAAATCAAAACAAGAGAAATAACAGGAGGCTTGCATAGGAAAAGCATGCACTGCTTTTGCTAGGAAAAAAATCTTTGGATTTTCCCCTGACATTTGACTAAACTGTACTAGTAATACATTTGTCAAATATTAATTGTTATACCAGTTCTCTTCAGAAAGAACTTTATGACCAAACTTTTCAGACTGCCCAGCTGACACAAATGCACCTCAGTTACACAAATAGAAAAAGATTCAGGTAGACAAGGCTGATGATTTGTGAAAAGCCAAAACCCAGCTGGTGTATTCAGAGTTATGAGTGATACTTAGAAGGTTTCTTGCTCTCAGAGACAAAAAGATTGCTATGATAAAAAAGAAAATGAGATTTAGCAAGAAGACAAGAACTACAGAGTGAGCAGAAGGTCCAAGGAAACAGGTGTCCTGATTTGGAACAGTGATGGAGTGCTGGCAAAGCTGCAGCTACTTATCTCCATTCACTCTGTCACAGAAAGGCCACTGTACCAGATGGGCTCATTTCAAGTATTTCTTAAAACACAAAACCCCCTCATAAGTCAAGAAGAGTACTCACATTCACAGTGCAGGTTTGGCAAACTGATGTTCAGATTCACTTCTATTTTACCTCCACTGTCTTTGTCTGGGTCATCCACATAGAGCTCATTAACTCTGAAAGACAGAAAACACAGGAGAGTTCAGGGAATGTAGCTACTTTCCACTAGAAAAGTACAACAATGTACATGGGAAGAGAAAAAAGGAAACTTTGAAGCAGGGGGATTGACTGTATGACAGAGTTAAAGAGACAACAGGAAAAGCCCTCCATAACTGTATGGAGGCAAATCACTATTTAATTCTTGCTTGGCAAATGCAGGAGACTTTAAACAAGGCTCTTACACCATTAGAAAACAAAACTCCTGCTCTGGTGTCCCCTTCCTTAAGCAGAAGTGGTACAAAACAAGAACCTAATGCCAAAGAGGTGGCAGGCTAGGAGGCTAGCCCTCCATGTGCCTAGGCTGTTACTCCTTTTAGGAAAGAGGGAAGCATGTGGTTTTCAATTTGTTTCATAAATAGTTTCAGAGAAAGGCCACTATCAACTATCCCACAGGAAAGCTTATTTGTGTCACTAATTGCCATTTGTTACTGCCACCCAGCTGACAGAGCAGCAGCAAGAGAAGGCAGCATGGCATACTTGTATCTCCCTCCTCAGTATCTCGTTTCAGTCTATGAATGGTAACCAAAAGCAACTACTAAAATAAAGGAGAAGAGGATGTGAGCCAGGAACAGATGGGAAGAAACATCCTGGACAGCAGGATCTAACACACCATGCATCAGTCTCTCAAAGAGTAATGTTGTTTCATAGCACCCACGGAGCTGGCACATATCTCACAAAGACAAAACGCAGACATAGAGTAAAAGGAATGCAAGAGTATAAATATTTATTGTTGGCACATACAGTCCATCTGACATGTAAAATATAAACCCAAAAAACTCAATGCAAGCACAGCTGAATTCCCTAACAGTCCCGGAGAATGGAGAATCCACTCTAGGGAAACCCACCACAATGAAAGGAGATGGTGAGAGTAGCCAGCAGCACTTTCTCCCCCAAGTCCAAGACTGTTCAGCCTCATCAAATGAAAACATTTGGCAATTGATATTCCAGCCAGCCAGCCAAAAAAGCTATAGAAACTTATGTTCAAGCTACATAAAATAAACTACCTTCCCTAGTAAATGTCCTGCATTATTTTTATTTAATGCTCAAAGTGCATGAAACCCTTTGACAAGGCCTTGTTGAAGAATCTATATGCTAATAGACAAACCAAACTAAGGGCAGCAACAAGACAGAGTCAAAGTGATTCTGCTCTGGTGATACATCTCTGGACCATAATGAACTGTTTGCCCTGTGGATTCAGAAGAGCCCAGCCTTCACACTGAGAAACAAACAGCTGCCATTTCTTTTGGATGTAATTACTCACAGGTCAGCAGGGTTTGCAGACACTCATTTAAAACCAGCACAGCATTTGTCTTCAGCTCCACAGCCCTACCTTTCTCTGGTTTTAATTGGCTTGACAAGTTGCTTGCAATCATTACTCAACGTATTTTTCAAGTGATTAATAAAAATGACACAGAGGGAGGGGAAAAATTGCTCATCAGTGACCTAGTTAGAAGCTTCTTGGCTGAGCCCTCCTCTCCCGAGTGGAATGCATTAAATCTTCTACGTGTTTATGGCTGGCAGATTTGGTAGCCATCAGGATTAAGTCATATGTCCAAACATGGTTGTGAGGAGCAGCTCCAGCCAGGACAGGCATTAATCCCCTAAAGCAACGCACCTTTTTGTACTTCCTGAGTCCTTCCATCAAGATCCCAGTTGACAGCAAACCTGCTTCATAATAGCACCTGGCTTCTTCCCAGCTCTCTGTCTGAGATGTGGGTCATGCCCAGCCAGTGCCATGGGCAACTCTGTGTTACTGCCAAAAAGGAGCACCCACATCAGGGCTAGCAGAGAAGCACATCAGGTTTAGCAGCACAGCCAAACACCCCAGCTCTGGAGAAAAGCTCTAGCAAAGTCAAGAATTGTATTTTGTGATCTCCAGTCAGAACTTGTCAGAAAAAGCAAAGGCACACAAGCCTTTGGGTGATAAACAGGTGAGAAGTGGATGCCGGTAGAGTCAAAGGACAAACAGGGACCTGTGGAAGCTCTTACACAGGAAGGCAAGCGGTGAGGCCACTTGGTTGCAGACTGGATCACTGAGGCAAAGAGAAGTAGGCCAGTAAGAGCACGTCACACAGCCCATTAGTTGCAGATAAAGGAAACTGATTTCCTGTCCTTCACTCCAGTCACTGGACCAATGGTTCCCGACTTGTCTCTTGAGCAAGGCTCGAGGCCACTTCCTCCTCCTCCTCCTCCTCCTCCTCCTCCTCCTCCTCCTCCTCCTCCTCCTCCTCCTCCTCCTCCTCCTCCTCCTCCTCCTCCTCCTCCTCCTCCTCTTTACCTAGCAGCCCCCTGCCCCTCTCATACTCACATTCTGAATTTCATAACCCTATCAGTCCTTAGACATATGACAGCTCATGCTCATCTATCCTTCCTTACCCTCCCTCAGACCTGCAGCACCACCTTTCATGGAGCACCCTGCCTGCTGAGCCCTGCTTTTCCCTCCCATCTCTGGCCACTGCCTCCTCCTGGCAGCATCATCTCACAGAGCGCCCAGAAAGATTTTTACCAGTGGCTCTGAAGTGTAACCCCTGAGTTGACCTGCTTTGTTACAGAGGTTCTGTACTGCTATGGGCAACTCAGGGCACAATGAAAACACATCATAATGCTGTGCTTGCTGGGGCAAATCTCAGAAGAAATGTCACCATTCACAACAAACTGGAAATGTCACTCCTCAAATGCATTCTGCAAACCTCACAGGTAGAACAAACTACCAGGGTCAAGGCTACTTTTACCAAGATCTCCCCATAAAACACCACTACTTAAGTCTAGATGGAGCTAGCAGAGAGCTGGCACTCATGCCTCCCTTGCTATCCTACTCCTCAGAGCCACAAAGCCAGTTTGCACACAGCCTTCCTAAGTTTTAACCAGACAATCCTGAGATGTTGGGGAAAATTCTATTTACCACCTCTAGTAACTGTCCATGAATGAGTAGTATCTCCAGTGGAAGAAATTCAGCTTGGTCTAATTTGTAGCTGTCTCTCCTGGAACATAAAGTGTCCCAGGGGTAATAGTCCTTAACAGTGAATCTGGGACAGGCATAAGGGAAATAACACCTGAGGTCAGGCAGAAGGACACTGTAAATGCAGCTGCTTCTAAGACTGCTTAGAGAAGCGGTGTATAGGGTCATACCGTGACTCCAAAGATGGCACATTAACTCCTAGCAAAGCATCTAGGAGTTGATATTTAACTGCTGTTAAGTACTGTTTGAATAAAATTGGCACAATAAAGCAGGGTTGAGGTGTAGAGTATGAAAGTACTGTGAGGGCAAGAGGACTGGAGAGAGGTGGGCTTCCCCCCTGCAAGGCCTCCTGCTGCCACTTTAAGGGAAAGAAGGAAAGTTTCTCCATGCAGCAAGAGCTATGATCCACACAGAAGGAATCTGCTTCACTTCTAGAAAGAGCCACTTCGAAATACTTCACATTCCTCAGTGGTGCTCTGCTGGGCTTCTCAGCTGCTCACCCCACTCGCTCACAAACTCGCAGCCTTAGAGAGGAGCAGCCGGGGGGACTCTGGCTAAGGTTACGGATCAGGCAAAGGGCACGCCAGAAAGAAAGGGGAAGGAGCAGCAAGAGGGCTCAGAATCTCTTCAGGATTTTATCCAAAGAAAGCCAGACCCATTCCCTGCGCTTCAGGACTTAATTATGAGCCAAAAGTTTTGTTTTCCTAGAAACAAATTTTTCCTGGTAATTTATTTCCACCTATCAGACCTGGCCACTAACATGAGATTCTTCAGCACTTCAACAGCTGAAGAGCCTGTGGCTCTCTGAATACTAAAGGAAACACTGCATTGACTCTTCAAATCTCCACGTGCTGCCTGGGAGCTCTCTAAACACATCTTCCTTGCCTCTGTCTAACTTGTCCTAGTCTGCACTTCAGATTTTAGCCTTGTTTCTAGCTCTTTCAAAGCAAAGCACCAGGCACCCTCCTCCCCAGTCATCAGCCATACAGAAAATAGAACCACTTACTCAAGCAAGCTGCATTTTACTTTGTCCTCCAGCTGCCAGGAGACACTCTCTGGTCTCCAGAACCCTAAGCCTAAGAGGGAAAATAATTACTCTTTCTTGAGGGAGCCCGAAGCTTCTCCATAGACTTTGTCAGGCTTGCTGTTTCAGCTCCATGAACCATCTTCAAGAAACACAACCATCTGCAGCTGAGATTCTTGCACTACTGTTTTTTCAGTTGTGTCAGACCAGAGAAGATCCAACACAGAACACACAACCCATCTTCTTCATTTGTGTGGATAAACAACAAGCAGGTCAACACATTTTCTACTGCGTAATAAACTGTGCAGGTATCTACTGTTCTGCCATTTGTAATCTTCCTCCTATGCCCCGAATCTCAATCA